>NC_134360.1:193341580-193676580 GCF_048569485.1 Anomaloglossus baeobatrachus | reverse complement strand
TAGTGCCAGTATAGCACTGGCTTTAGGTTATATAGAAAAATCCTGATGATTGGTTCCCTTTAAATGCAATAATACAACATGAACATTATGGCATTTGTAGTTTCAAACTTTGCAAATCTGCAGCCATAATAGAAAGCCTGAACAAAGTACTTTCTTATAAAGGCCGACCACATACAGAGCAATGGTTAATACATGCAGAATGGGCCGTAAGACCATCCTTACTCATTAGATAACTGTTCTTCCCAGTTGTCGTCCATATACATACAAGTGCATCTTAATAAATTAGAATATCATCAAAAAGTTAATTTATTTCAGTAATTCAATGCAAAAAGGGAATCACATACAGTATATAGTCATTACACACAGAGGGATCTATTTCAGGTGTTTACTTCTGTTTATGTTGATGATTGTGGCTTACACCCAATGAAAGCCCAACAGTCATTATCTCAGAAAATTAGAATAATTACCACAAAACACCTGTAAAGGCTTCCTTATTTTAGTATTTAAAATGGTCCCGTAGTCTGGTTCAGTAGGCTATATAATCATGGGGAAGACTGCTGAATTGACAGATGTCCAGAAGGCAGTCATGGACACACTCCACAAGGAGGATAAGCCACAAAAGGTCATTGCTAAAGAAGCTAGCTGTTCACTGTGCTGTATCCAAGCATATTAATAGAAAGTTGAGTGGAAGGAAAAAGTGTGGTAGGAAAAAGGTGCACAAGCAACTGGGAGAACTGTAACCTTGGTAGGATTATTAAGAAAAGGCCATTCAACAATTTGGGAGAGATTCACAAGGAGTGAACTGCTGCTGGAGTCTGTGCTTCAGGAGCCAACACACACATGTATCCAGGACATGGGCTACAACTGTCGCAACTGGACTGTTGCTCAGTGGTCCAAGGTGTTTTCAGATGGAAGTAAATTTTGCATTTCATTTGGAAATCGCGGTCCCAGAGTCTGGAGGAAGAGTGGAGAGGCCACAATCCAAGCTGCTTGAGGTCTAGTGTGAAGTTTCCACAATCAGTGATGGTTTGGGGAGCCATGTCATCTGCTGGTGTAGGTTCTCACTGTGTTTTTAGAGCACTTCATGCTTCCTTCTGCTGCCAAGCTTTTTGGAGATGGAAATTTCATTTTCAAGCAGAACTTGGCCCCTGTCCACACTGCCAAAAGTACCAATACCTGGTTCAGTAACTACAGTATCACTGGGCTTGATTAGCCAGCAAACTTGCTTGACCTAAACCCCATAGAGAATCTATAAAAAAAACACCAGACCCAACAATGCAGATGAGCTGAAGGCAGCTATCAAAGCAACCTGGTCTTCCATAACACCTCAGCAGTGTCACAGGCTGATCGCCTCCATGCCATGCCGCATTGATGCAGGAATTCATGCAAAAGGCGCTCTGACCATGTATTAAGGCATTTACTGTACAGACTTTCAGTAGGCGCCGACATTTCTGAGTTTAAAATTTTTTTTTAATTGTTTTCTGTGATAATCGAATTTTCTGAGATAATGACTTTTTGGTTTTCATTGGTTGTAAGCCATAATTAATTATCAACATTAACAGAAATAAACATGTGAAATAGATCCCTCTGTGTGCAATGACTCTATATAATATATGCATTTCCTTTTTGTATTGAATTACTGAAATAACTTTTTGATATTCTAACTTATTGAGCTGCACCTGTATGTTAATTTTCATATATATGGACGGCATAAATAATCCAACTTGGCTGATAAACAAGCAACAAGCGTTTTGATATATATATATATATATGACAAGAGTCCCATTGGTTTATTCCCTGCACGATCTCGCTGCCGTCCCCCACTGTACTAGTGAATGGGTGGCTGAGTGTCGCTGTGCAGGAGTTGTGGTGCGTGACCGGTGCTGCCGCTCCTTCATTGTGCGGATTAGTGCAGCGGCTACCAGTCAGACTTCCTTTTCCTAACAATATACCATTTCTTGCTTAAAAATTTTTAATATTGAAAATGGTTTAATAAAGTTATAAAAAAAATAATTTTAAGAAACCTAATCCTACTCTCCCTTACTGATCCTGCGCTGCCCCCCCCCCCCCCCCTTACGTTTATACTTTTTGGTAAAATGCTGCAGCTGCCTGCCAGCAAAGCGCACGGAAGAAGTGACATGTCACTTCTTGAACGCAGCGCTTCGGGCAGCAGCCGAAGCGCTGCGCTCTAAGACGCCACGTGCGCACGGCCCCTGCACAATCTCCATAGACTGTGCAAGGGACGCAGGACGCATGCAGTTACGCTGCGCTACAAAGCGCAGGGTAACTGCATGAATTACGCACACGTGCGCACATAGCCTAAATGTACAGTAGAAAATTATGTTTATGCGCAGCACCATGGCTCGGAGGATAGCATTGTGCACTTTGGTTCTGGGGTCGTGGGCCCCAATCAATCCAAGAGTAACATCTGCAGGACGTCTGTGTGTTTTTCCATTTTGGTTTTGTGGGTTCCCTTTTAAATATGTTTTAAAGGGAAAATGTTAACGCCATATAAATGTAACCAAATTTATGGTATTTTACAAAATTATAGAAAAGTTTTTGGAAGTAATTTTAACTACCATATCTTATGTCCTTTCCATCAGTCTGCTGACCGCTGCATCCAATCACTGACCTCAGCGGTTACATTTGCACGTACGGCACTCGACCATTGAGGCCAATGTATAACTGCAATGAGCTGGATATTGCTTCGGCGACCAGCGTGGACCAGTGCTGGTGATTTGCAGGGGTTTTGCGCTATTCTATTGATGACTTATCCTTACAATGGATTAAGATTAACCTGAAAAAGGAAACCTCTTGTAAGAGGTGATTGTTAATAATAATGTTCATTTTATTTTTTTAAAAGAAAATTCCTGGCAAGCTCCTGTACAGTCCTGTGGACCGTCTATTATAATATTGTAATCTGTTTACAAGTATCATGCGCTCATGCAGACGCCTGGAATACAGCATCATTTTGTGTCCTTTACTTTGCTGTGTCTGTGGTGCAGGTAGCGTCTCATATTACTGATAATACAGAGCTGTTGTGACTGGAGTGGTTTTGTCCTTCATTGCTCTCATCCTGTGCAGGTTACGGCAGGAAATAATCACTATTTACACAGAAATATGCGCTGCTGGTTCAGGATCAGTCTCCATGTTGTGATGTCTGGATTGTTGGTGACATGCGAAATTCAGACTGGTTTCCAGTTGTCTTTGCTTAGAACTGCAGCTTCAGATGTGGATGTGAAACGTGATATTTTCTGCATTGTCAGGCATTGACTTTTGCATGTAGTCCTGGATGTCATGTGATCCTGTGTAGTTTTTGCACTTTTCTCTTTTATGTGTGTTTGTGTTCTAAGGGGTGCTTTACACGCTGTGACATCGCTAGCGATGTCGTGCGCGATAGCACCCGCCCCCCGTCGTTCATGTGACATTTGTTGTTTGGTGATCGCTGCCGTAGCGAACGTTATCGTTACAGCAGCGTCACACGCACATACCTTTTCAGCAACGTCGCTGTGATGGCCGAACAATCCCTCCTTCAAGGGGGAGGAGCGTTCGGCGTCATAGCGACGTCACTAAGCTGCCACCCAATAGCAGAGGAGGGGCGGAGATGAGGGGCCGAAACATGCCGCCCACCTCCTTCCTTTTGCCTTGCGGGCGACCACAGGTACAAGGTTGTTCCTCGTTCCTGCAGTGTCACACATAGCGATTTATGCTGCTGCAGGGACAACTAACAACATCGCAACTGACTAGACAGCGATTTTTGGTAAGTGAACGACGTATCACAGACCAACGAATTTTTTTTTTTTTCCTTTTTCTCTCTTGCGATTGTTTAACGTCGCACATAGATGTTACACGCTGCGATGTCGCTAACAACACCAGATGTGCGTCACAAACACAGTGACCCCGATGATATATCGGTAGCAATGTCGCAGTGTGTAAATGGCCCTTTAGGCTTCACTTACCGTATGTTTGTATGTTGCAATTTTTTTTAATTTTTTATTGGGGGGGGGGGTATATGGTCACTTGGATGTAAACCCATTAGACCCTGTTAATGTCAGAGGTCCATCTGGTGTTTCCTGCAAGAATTACATTTTTTTGTTACTATTGAGAAACTGAATCCCTGACGCTGTTGTGAACTTGGCCTCAAATTGTATTGAGTGCTTAATATTCACAGTTTTTAAGGTAGAAGGTAGGTTGTCATTAGTCCATGGAATTCCACCCATAGCCTAACATGTTGATCTGGAGGAAGGCAAAACCCCCATGGGGCAGACGCTAATCTCCATGTTAGGACTCCTTATACGGCGATCAGACTAGTTCCCGGGATCAACACCCGCTCACAAAATCTAGTGCACATAACTTGTACTATTAATTTGTAAGATGAGCATCCAAGCCTCTGTACTTCTTCTTTCTTCTTCTTCTTTTTTTTTTTTTTGTGAATCAGCCATACATCATGTGGTAGAGAGTCTCACTGCTCTTACAGTAAAGAATCTGTATCTGTGATTCTGATTAAACCTTCTTTCCTCTAGACTTAGTTGATGTCCCCTTGTCCCAGTCATACGCCTAGGTGTATCACAGGGACAAGGTGGTGGTGCTAAAGTGGGCTTGTGTGTGTAGGCCATACATTACTGCCCTACACTGTGTGAATGGTGCAGTGACAAGCCCCTACTACTGGAATATACTCATTAATCCAGGCATTGTGCCTCTGCATGAACAACACTATCCTAATTTCATCTTCATGGACAAAAATGCTCTAGCTCTTGAGGTTGCTTCATTAGGGAACAGCTGCTGAGACTGGGGCACCTCAAATAGTGTCCTGCACTTTCTCCAGACCTGAATCCCATAGAAAATCTCTGGGATCAGCTGAGGTGCTGTATAGACGATGTAACTCTGTACCCCAGAACCCCAGTGAGCTGAGGACCACCTCTCTAGAAGAGTGGGATGCCATGCTTGTGCAGACAATAACTCCACGTGTGAACAGCAGGAGACATCGTTGTCAGCTGTAATTGATGCTAAAGACCACATGACAAGCTATTGAGAGTGACATTTTGGGGGTATACCCACCACTGTTGTTGGCTTTTGTTTCAGTAAATTGTTTGAGATGAGGAGTGACCATTGCATGTGTCTACTTAAATGCCAGACTGTCATGATAAAATATCACTGACTTAAACTTTAAGTTTTCCATAAATTTCACCTGGAAAACATATGTCCCTAATTTTTTGTGAGTAGTGTAATTATACATTTGAGTTCCTTGGCCCAAGCAAATGACCTTACGTTTATCTACATTAATTACATTAATTTTCAATTGCCATTTCTTGGCCTGAGCCTCCGGCTTGCGTAAATCTCTAATTACCGTATTTTTCGTTTTATATGATGCACCAGATTATAAGACTCACCCCAAATTTAGACCTAAAAAAAGGTAAAAAAAATTAAAAATGGGGTCCGTCTTATACTCCGGTGTTATTTTACCGGAGGGGCAGCAGTGGTGGTGAAGCGGGGTCACAGGAGGCAGAGGTTGTGCTGGCAGGCGCAGCGGGTCAGTGGCCACGGGGTCCGTGGTGGTGGTGGCGGGTGAGTCGTGCAGCAGGCCGGTGCTGTGAGTGTCCCAGTGTCCGCGGTCCCGGTTCAAATTATGCTCATCCAAGGGCGCAATCTGCGCACGCGCTGACTCCCGGAGCGGCACCTGCGCAAGATAGAGCTCTCATCCAAGAGCTCCATCTGTGCACGCGCCCGCTCCCGGCGCCATCATTTGAAACTGGGACCGCGGACAAACTGGGTAACCTGCTGCATAGCTGCCCGCCGCACGCACAGTGGCAACCAGCAGGCGTCCCGCACACCCTGTGTGCAAGCGGGTGGGTACCTGTGCTTGCGTGCAGGCGGCAGTCAGGTGCCTGTGCCTGCGGGCGGCAGCCGGGTGCCTGTCGGTGCCGGCTGCCTCCCGCATACAGGCACCCGACTGCTGCCTGCATGCAGCCACAGGCACCCGGCCGCCCGATCGCCGCACACAGGACCCCCAAGTAAAGCTATATTAGCATTTTAAGACGCACCCCTCATTTTCCTCCCACATTTTTGGGAGGAAAAGTGCGTTTTATAATCCTTAAAATACGGTACATGTCAAATATTATTTATTAATAATAATAATAATAATAATAATAATAATAATAATAATAAAATCCATTACAATAAGTTGTCAAAATGAGTCTGTACAAAGATATCACCCTTCTTCTTTGCCATTCCCAGGGTGGTTTTCCATGGCTATATTTCACTGTAATTCTTTCTGCAAATTGTTGGCTGAGTGTATCTTCCGTTCTGTTTTTCATTGTGATGGAGGATCATCTGCAGTTCAGCTTCTCTTGTTTGCCCCATATGATGTGAAGTGCAGGGTGCTCATGGGAAATGAAGTTTTTCCTGCTGCGGTGCGCTGCAGGCTGCCGTCCTGATGTCCTCACAAGGTGGGGTGCCTGCAGCCGCGGGTGCTGATTCAGGACGGGGAGCCCCAGAGAAAGTGGGAGAATGCTAACATTGCGATATTCTGGGATTTTTAGATAGTCTCTGGATGTTGGGACAACTTTTTTTTTTATACAGTCAGTATATAAACTGAACTGATTAGCGGATATTCTGAATGTCATGGAAGTTCTCACCATGATCTGGCTGCACGTGTTGGCCCACCTTAGGGGTCAGTAGGTGTAAAAACCAAGGAAATCCTACTCCTGTTATACCCGGCATTATTATGTAGTGCCGTCCTTCTGCTCTTTACTATTCTGCCACGTGCTCCTTCACTTCTGCCGTCCCTGGCCCACAAATAAGCAGACGGTTAAAAATGATATTCTGCCTTGTCAAATGCTGTCATCTGTAGTGTTTTCTGTTTGCAGAGCCGCAGCAATAGATCTTGACAGATTGAGGCTATGGCTTTTGAGGCCACTTAGCGCTGGGAACAGTTAATTTGATTCTACAAAGATCTGCTTTTCTTGAAGGATGCCAGCGCTACCCACGTACTGGGGATGCCTTCTCTGTAAAATTTTGCCTTGAATGTTTCCCTCTCCCGAACAGCTTTTCTGACTTCTGGCACTTTTATGGCGGCATATGCCGGGTCACTATGGGTATATAAGCTGAGACATACGTCGGGTGTATACCTCCAACGTAAGCGACACATGAGCAGAGTCCTTTTTCCCATCTATCTGTAGTTTGTGATACAACCAAAGTGGACAATTATTGCAAATAAATACAACATATAGACGCGAGTTTCTCATTTGGGTTCTCAATCTACCAATCCGAATTGAGAACAATCATTTTAATGGCTGGGCTGTAATGTTACAATTTCTCCAGGCAACAATACAGGAGGTTAACCTAACAAAAAAGGTTGTCCTCACGAGACCGCTCCATTATTGCGCCTAGAGGAACCATCACTTGCCGTAATATATACATACATACACACACGTATATATGTATGTGTATGTAATATATATATATATATATATATATATATATATATATATATATATATATATATATATATATATATATATATATATATATATATATATATATATATATATATATATATATATATATATATATATATATATAATACGTGTGTGTGTATATATATATAATACGTGTGTGTGTATATATATAATATACGTGTGTGTGTGTGTATATATATAATATACGTGTGTGTGTATATATGTATGTATATAATATACGTGTGTGTGTATATATGTATGTATATAATATACGTGTGTGTGTATATATGTATGTATATAATATACGTGTGTGTGTATATATGTATGTATATAATATACGTGTGTGTGTGTATATTATATACATACATATACATACACATTTATTTTTTAATTTATTTATTAAACAAATCTAGTCTTATTAGGTGAAAAGGGAGTGGTGGTCCACAAAATGATGCCCACAGGGAGGGGGTGAGTAACACTCCCGCTTGGCTAAAAAAAAATTAATTTGTTTACAGTAAATAGGAGGTCCTATCGCTAGAAAGGAGAGACCCATAGAGAAAAACACTTACCAATTTGGGAGAACAGCAACATTTTAAAAGGGTTAAAATAATTAACACATTTATGTCAAGTGACCTCTACTTTAAGGAACCCATACAATAGGATGAAATTTAATTCTGCTCAATATTGACAAAATTATTTTAATTGTATTAATATTGAGCAGAATTAAGTGTGCTGTCATGCCCCCTTTATACAGTAAGAACCCCCACACGGTCCCTATATACAGTAAGAGCAGTCACACATCCCGCTATATATATAGTAAGAACCCTGAATGGCCCCCTATATACAGTAAGAGCCCACTCACCGCCCCATACAGACAGTCGCTATATAATCTCCTATATACAGGAAGAGTCCCCACACAGCGGTGTACATACAGAAGCCCCCCCATAGCCGCTCTATATACAGTGTGAGCCTCTATTTAGACCTGGTAGATCTACAGCAGATAAATCGGGGATTTCATCAAACTTGCAGCAAAAAAAACCCAGTAAGTGACACATTGCTGGAATCAGGGTCTCTGTCTCTGTCTCTACAATATGCTGCTCTCAGGGTAGCAAATACCTGGTGACACATTCCCTTTTAAATGAACCGGAGTTTAAAAAGACACCATGCACCTCGTCGGCATGTATATGTACAATTTTTCATAATGTAAGTGCATCTGACGGCTTCTTACTATTTTGTTCCAGGTTGTGAGCCACACTGAAGTATAACAGGTTGAGGTGAGATATTAGATCGGCCAGATCTATTAAAGTAGCGCTCCACCTTTCCTTGACATTGGCTTCATAATCAATCAATGGAAATTTGGCATCTTTGTGGGTTAGCTAATTTTGCTTTTAATTGGGTTTTTACTTTCTTTACATTTTTGCTCTATGTATAGTCTCCTCTCTCCTGTTGGTGTATGGAGACAGTCATCAAGCTGCTGGTGACTTTCTTCTTGGACTCTAACTTCACTTTTTCCTCTACATTTTTTGGATTTTTTTTCTTTAAAATCCAAAAACCTGAAACTTTGCTAGCTAAGCTTTGTGCAGATCTATAGCATATTTACTGTGTTTGCTTGTGTATATACTACTGTTTTTAGTAGCAAATTAAATAAAAAAAAATGGGGGGGGGGGGAGTTGTGGAGAGCTTTTAAAAATCTAAAACCTAATTTTTTTTGAAAAATATAAAAAATATCCCCTAATCTAGCAATTAAGAGCCATGTTTAATAGAAATGAATAAAATGTGTGGACGATCTGATATCTGCCGTATACATGCACTGGGTCTTGTCATCCGTTCACTGTGGTCTCAGTGAATGTTCTTTTTGAAAAGACAAATACATTTCCAGCATTAACATAGGATCACACTGGGACTAAAGTTGGCTTAATCCACCGATGTGTGTGAATTGGTCAGTGGTCTGTTACTGTCGGGAGCCCCCGTGAATGTCAAGGTAGAGCAGGAGCCAGCCTGTTGGACTCTCAGTCAATCTTTTGGCAGTGGATCTCCTAGACCAGTGATGGCGAACCTATGGCACGCGTGCCAGACAGGGCACGCAGAGCCCTTTTTGCTGGCATGCGCGCTGTCGCCACACTGAGCCACTTTGCACTGCCGGTGTGATTGCGCCAGCAGTTCAAAGTGGTGTTTAGCAGAGGAGACATTTCTCCTGCCTCTGACATGCTTCCTCTCCTGGGCTGCAGGCCTGTTGCCTAGGAGACGGAGGAGCGTCAGTAGGCGGCGCCAGCGTCTTGTGGCCGCGCGGGAACTGAAGTGACTGAGGACGCAGCAGCGGAGGAGTGGGGGCTAGAAGGTGAGTGTTTTTTTTTTTTTTTTTTTTTTTTTTTTTATTTTTAAGCTGTGCGCGCGGCTGTGCCAAGGTGTGGGGGGACAGAGCCGGCACGGGGCAAACGTGCCAGGATGGGGGTACATGAACATGCCAGGATGAGGAACATTTAGCAGGATTGGGTACATTTACCAGGAAAGGGGACATGCCTGGATGAGGTACATTTACCAGGAATGGGGTACAATTACCAGGATGGTGAATATGCTGGGATGGGGTACATTTACCA
Organism: Anomaloglossus baeobatrachus; assembly: GCF_048569485.1. NCBI lineage: Eukaryota > Metazoa > Chordata > Amphibia > Anura > Aromobatidae > Anomaloglossus > Anomaloglossus baeobatrachus. The sequence goes on along the minus strand of NC_134360.1, from coordinate 193,666,526 downwards.
GGATGAGGCCATGATGGGGACAAATATACCAGAATGTAGGAAATGTATATCAGGATGGGGGCCATGTTTACCAGGAAGTGGCCAAGAAGGGGGACAGAACTACACAATGAAAGGGGAGGGGAGCAACTCTTATGTCCTTATGGGATTTCAAGATGTTCAGACTTGGAAATGTAGATGTGGATTACAGGGTGACACCTGATTGCATTCCAGGCTAAAATCTCTGTCTAATATGCTGCAATTTTTTCCAGAAAGATCAATCCAACTGCTGTGTCTGGAAAGGGCAGGGGCTCAGCTCCAATGTGTGGTAAGCATGCATGAGTGTGATGTCGCCTGCTGGAGAGAAGAGAAGACTGCAAAGGTAAGATTAAAATCAACTATTTACATAATAGGATTGGTTGGCACTTCGGGAAAAAAAAATGGGTTTCGGGCTACAGTTTGGGCACTCTGCCTGTGAAAGGTTCGCCATGACTGTCCTAGACCAAAGGTCCCCAACCTTGACATTGAGAGCCACATTCAGCTCTTGGAGATGATGATTTGAGCTACAGGTTGGGGACCCCTGCCATAGACTATACAGGAGTACTTGGTTGAGAGGTGTGTGTGTGTGTGTGTGTGTGTGTGTGTGTGTGTTTACACACACCTTGAGTCTTTGAGTTTTTGGAGGAACTTCATCTCTAAAACCTCAATAGGACTTTGATCTTTATATGACTGGGAGCCTGAAGACCAAGTCTTCTAAACTCGCTGACTTTGCCGGATCAGCTGAATATCTTACGTGTAGGGGGACTCCCGTCTCCCTTTATTGTCTCTGATCCCTCCCCACCGCCACATGATGCGGTTTTCCATCTGTCTGGGCACAGTTGGGAGCCCACCATGCACGTAAAATGGTTTAAGGCCTTGTGCGCACACTGCGTTTTTACCCGCGGTTTTACTCACGGATTTGCTGCAGAAATTTCTTGAAAAATGTTTGTAACCTTTCAGCAGACATTCCCCAGCAAAACGTAGGGAAAAAAAATAGCTGTGCGCACAGTTTTTTTTTCTCAAGAACATTCTTTCTGCAGAATTTCTTGAGAAAATGAATGAGCATGTCACTTCTTTTCCGCAGGTACCTGCGGTATTTCACTCCATTCACTGTAATGTAATTGCGAAATACCAGGGGTATACCGCAGGTAGCAAATGATGTGTGGTATACCCTCGGTATAGTCGCGATTTACCTGCAGTAATGTTCATCACCACTACCTGCGTTTTGCAGGGAAGTGATGTAATTATGACAGGAAGAGGAAGCGGAGCAGAGTGTAAACACACACATCACAGACACAGACATATAGTAAACACACACTCACACTCACACACAGACATATAGAATACACATAGAAATCAAACGTACATATAAAAAAAACCAAAAAACGCGGGCTCCGCTGTATTTTTACCGTCCAGCCGAGATAAACACACAGCGGCGGCTCGGTATTCACAAGCTGGGGAGGGCAAGGGACAGGGTTAATGCCCCCCCCTCCCGCAGCTGAGAATATCAGCCCGCAGCTGCCCCAGGATTGTTGCATCCATTATGCGGCAGTCATGGAGTGTCCCAGGCTCTTCCAGATTGCTGTGGTGCGGTGGCAATCCAGGTAATAAGGAGTTAAATGGCAGCATATCGCTGCCATTTAAGTCCAGGCTTAATCATGACAGCGTCTATTAGACAGCTTTTATGATTAACTCGTAAGTAAAATGATTAAGCACACACTGAAAAATACTTTATTTTAAATAAAAGACAAAAAAAGCCCCCTCTTTTACCCCTTTATTCACCCCCCCCCCCAACACACAGCTCCGGTGTAATCCACACAGGTCCCACGACGCTTGCATCCAGCCGCGACTGACACTGTACAGAATGCAGCCTCGTAACGACACTGCAGAGAGGTAACCACAGGTCATTTCCCACGGTCGATGATGTGAACACACTACCGCTCGGGAGAACTGCAGTGTCCTCACAGGGACAATCTATTGATTGATAGAGGACAGATCAATCTATTGGTTATTTATCTATCTATCCTTCTATCTGTTATCTATTCATTATCTATCTATTCATTTATCTATTTTTTTTCTTTTTTCTTTTTTTTTTATTTATTTATACAGTCATATGAAAAAGTTTGGGCACCCCTATTAATGTTAACCTTTTTTCTTTATAACAATTTGGGTTTTTGCAACAGCTATTTCAGTTTCATATATTTAATAATTGATGGACTGAGTAATATTTCTGGATTGAAATGAGGTTTATTGTACTAACAGAAAATGTGCAATCCGCATTTAAACAAAATTTGACAGGTGCAAAAGTATGGGCACCTCAACATAAAAGTGACATTAATATTTTGTAGATCCTCCTTTTGCAAAAATAACAGCCTCTAGTCGCTTCCTGTCGCTTTTAATGAGTTCCTGGATCCTGGATGAAGGTATATTTGACCATTCCTGTTTACAAAACAATTCCAGTTCAGTTAAGTTTGATGGTCGCCGAGCATGGACAGCCGCTTCAAATCATCCCACAGATTTTCAATGATATTCAGGTCTGGGGACTGGGATAGCCATTCCAGAACATTGTAATTGTTCCTCTGCATGAATGCCTGAGTAGATTTGGAGCGGTACCTTGGATCATTGTCTTGCTGAAATATCCATCCCCTGCGTAACTTCAACTTCTTCACTGATTCTTGCACATTATTGTCAAGAATCTGCTGATACTGAGTTAAATCCATGCGACCCTCAACTTTAACAAGATTCCCGGTGCCGCCATTGGCCACACAGCCCCAAAGCATGATGGAACCTCCACCAAATTTTACTGTGGGTAGCAAGTGCTTTTATTGGAATGCCGTTTGTTTGCCTCCATGCATAACGCCTTTTTGTATGACCAAACAACTCAATTTTTATTTCATCAGTCCACAGGACCTTCTTCCAAAATGTAACTGGCTTGTCCAAATGTGCTTTTGTATACCTCAGGCGACTGTGTTTGTGGCGTGCTTGCAGAAACTGCTTCTTTCGCATCACGCTCCCATACAGCTTCTCATTGTGCATCGTGCGCTGTATTGTTGACCGATGCACATTGACACCATCTGCAGCAAGATGATGCTGCAGGTGTTTGGAGGTGGTCTGTGGATTGTCCTTGACTGTTCTCACCATTCTTCTTCTCTGCCTTTCTGATATTTTCTTGGCCTGCCACTTCTGGGCTTAACAAGAACTGTACCTGTGTTCTTCCATTTCCTTACTATGTTCCTCACAGTGGAAACTGACCGTATAAATCTCTGAGACAACTTTTTGTATCCTTCCCCTGAACAACTATGTTGAATAACCTTTGTTTTCAGATCATTTGAGAGTTGTTTTGAGGAGCCCATGATGCCACTCATCATAGGAGATTCAAATAGGAGAACAACTTGCAAGTGGCCACCTTAAATACCTTTTCTCATGATTGGATACACCTGCCTATGAAGTTCAAAGCTCAATGAGGTTACAAAACCAATTTAGTGCTTTAGTAAGTCAGTAAAAAGTAGTTAGGAGTGTTCAAATCAAGAAATTGCTAAGGGTGCCCATACTTTTTGCACTGGTCAAATTATGTTTAAATGCGGATTGCACATTTTCTATTAGTACAATAAACCTCATTTCAATCCAGAAATATTACTCAGGCCATCAGTTATTAGATATATGAGACTGAAATAGCTGTTGCAAAAACCCAAATTGTTATAGAGAAAAAAGGTTAACATTAATAGGGGTGCCCAAACTTTATCATATGACTGTATATTATTGCAGTTACAGCATTAAAAACCACAGGGACCAATCTGCGGAAAAACCGGGGGGAAAACGCGGCAAAACCGCATGCGGTTTTGGTGCGGTTTTCCACCGCAGATGCGGTAATCTTCAACTCCCAGAAGTTTCTCAAGAAATTTTCTTGAGGGAAAATCAATTTTCTAGTGCGCACATGGCCTAGTCCAAGTCCCACCAACATCTGAGCACTGTAGAAAATTAAACTACCGGTATATGTTTATAAAGACAGGAGGAAAGGAGTTTGTCTTTATATGTATCATGGAGTTTTTGCCCGCGACTGAGTGGCCCTAATCCGGAACTCAGTCGTTATTATGACTAAAATGGTGTTATGGAGACCTGTTCATTCGGTCTATAGTTATGTATAGATATAGATTACAGTACAAACAAAACCTTGTCTACTGCATGTATCTGTATGGTCAGGATTACCGTATGTGTTGTTGTTTTTTTTTGTTTTGTTTGTTTTTTTTTTAAATTTTCCACTTTCACGTGATCAATACTTCATTTTTTATTTTTTTTTTTGTTCTTTTTTTCTGCATTGTCTTGGAACAGATTATTGTCCTGACCTGTAATATTGTTCCATAACTCGCAATGACTGCTGTCCCGGCCTGTATCTTGCAGTTGCTGAGCAGGCGTGATTTATGATTGTAAGTGATGATTTAGCTTTAATCTTAGTGACCTCCTAGTCCATAGTGCAGGTCATGGGATCGTCACTTCTGTTAGTCACCTATGCCATGCTCTCTTCCTAGTTGAGGCATTTCTGCACACTGAGATTTAAAGGGAATCCGTCACCAGATTTTTGTTACCACATCTGAGAGCAGCATCATTTAGGGGCAGAGACCTGGATTCCTGTCATGTAAGTTACTGAGCTGCTTGCTGCAGATATGATTAAAAAGGTTTTCTTTGCTGCACATCTGTCAGTTCTCTGACTGCTGAGAGCTGTATAACCGCCTCCCACATCAATGATTGACTGCTTTGTGTACACTGTGCATAGGCAGAAAGTTACCAATCAGTGGTGGGGGTGTGATTGGACTACCTGCTAGCAAGTTTAGTAGTCTTCTAGTGATAATCTTCTGCTGGTAAAACAGTATTTTCTATTAAAACTGAAGCAAGTAGCCCAGTAATGGACACATCTCTGGAATCGGGGCGGCCTCTGCCCTTACATGTTGCTGCTCTCAGGTTAGGTAGCAGACGCCTGTTGACAGATTCCTTTTTAGCTTTGTGAGTGGCATGGAGCTGGCCATGCACGTCAGACTGCTGTCAACCAAGCGGCTTCTTCTGCCCTCCTATATACGTGCATCAAGGGAACCTGCCATTAGGTTTGTGCTGTCGGAGCTCTGTTGCAGCGTTTTAGTGATGGCATACATTGAAAAGGCGACTGGGGTGTATAGAGGCCTGACTATTCTGATGATGCCCCGGGCTGCTTTCTCCCTCCAGGTGATGGACCGGTTTCGTCCATGTTTGTGTATAGGAAGAGATTTGTCAATCAGCTGAAGTGGAATGAGGGGAAGCTGCCGGGGACGGCACCAGACTGCCCTGCTCTCCCTGTAGCACCCGGTCGGCTTTTCAAAGTATATTTACTCTCAGATCCCGGCGTGTTTTAGTGTAATACATCTATGGCTGCGATCACACAGCCAGGCTGTGATTCATGCTGTCGTGGGCCTGACAGCATAAATCTAATGACTGGATCTCTTTAGTGGGGTGAGTGGAGTAAGGGCACATTTACATGGACTGACCGAGTGCACGAGATGACCGCCGATTGGTAAACTTTTACCAATCAGCAGTCGTTTAAATACTTAATAATAATAAAAAATTGTATTCATTTATATAGCTCTGTTAATTCCACCACGCTTTACATACAACACTGTCCCCATTGGGGCTCACAATCTAGAGTCCCTATCAGTATGTCTTTGGAGTGTGGGAGGAAACCAGAGTACCCTGAGGAAACCCACGCAAACACGGGGAGAACATACAAACTGGTGGGACTAGAACCCAGGACCCCAGCGCTGCAAGACTGCATTGCTAACCACTGAGCCACCCCTTTACACAGGCAGACCAAAGTAAACCATGCTCGCTGAGTGAGCGATCTATACTATATCACTCAGTACACATGACGATGCCGTTTCCACATTTTTTTTTATGTTTTTTTTCCCCAAATACATTCAGCTGTGAGATAAATCACTTCATTTCGCCGCTAAGGGTTCTAGAAATGAGTCCTGCAGATGTACGAGCCTCAGTGACTCTTCTCAGCATTTCTGCGTCATGCATCTACGTTCTGTCCACGTGAAGGAGCCTCCGCACGGGCTTGGTGCTATGACAATGTCTTGCTGCCATTCCTTAGTTCTTGATGAGATGTTAAGTCTACTTATGTTTATTGAGCCGCTTAACCAGTCATTGCCTGCTAATGCTGCTGCTCTGCATGTATATTACTACCACTGTGGAAATGACCTCGAGGGAAATGTGTAATGCAGAGCAGGCAGCTCACCAGATGCCGTGTGGACGGCTTCCCGTACTGAAGCCTTGATATTCCAGGGCTTTGTTCCGGAGCAAACGCAAGCAAACCAACATATCCTCTATTCTCACTCTGTGTCCGTATCCACAACTGGCTTTATAATGCTGTGTACATATTGCAAGCCCCCAACACATTGGAGAAGTCAATATATATTATGGGTCTCCCGACTGTCCAGTAACAGATTATGTTGGAAGCCATAAGGATCTGGAGGTTGGATTTCGGTCACTTGATTTTGATTGTCAGCGATTCACATAGGAACACTTGATCGAGCATTACGGTCTTTAGGGGAATCCGAAAAAGTAGCTGTCAATTGCTTGTTCAACTGTTGGTCATCTAATGTGTATTCCCGGCCTAAAAGCCAAGCCTACTGTGATCTTTTCTCTAAGGCTGGGGCCAGACGAGCGTATGGCATCTGATGCGAGAGCATCGAATGCGTTATGCTAATGACCCTCGGCTCCTGCTCTGCTGCAAGCGTAAGCTGAATATCATTATACTGTGATGCGATCGGATCACAGCTGCAGAGGAGAGGGAGCGACTAATTTCCCGATCTCCACCATTATCAGCTGATGCGATTATCGTACTGCACTCCAGTGTCATCCGAGTGCAGTGCAATGTTTCACGTGCACCCATACATTTGTATGGGCGCGTGAGAATACTGATCGGATTACACCCACAGCATGGTCCCATTAGGGCTGAGTAAAAAGAAATCGCAGATGGGAATGACTCCATAGAGTCTGAGTGAAATGCGAAAATTATATATATATATATATATATATATAATTTTATATTTTATATTATCCCCGTTTTGGTCACTGTATGTTTTAGCCCTAAAGTGCATGTAGTGTATGGTCAGCGTGTTAAAATCCTTCTTTAATGTAGTTGACAGTGGTTTGTTGACTAACATTTCAACTTTTTTTTTTTTTTATATATTAAATCAGGTACATTTTTTTTTTTTTTTTTTGAACAGCAAAATTATACAATACATATTAACATTAATTTCCCCATAAAAAACATCACAGGGGAAAAACATTTAGTTAGTAACAAAAATCACACAAGTTACATAATAAACAATGCACCCGTAGTCCACGTCTCACATCAGTATGGGTCACAAAGCACATATTATTTTCCAATATACTCCCCATAATTTAAATTACCCAATGTCTTTACGACATCTATATTCCAGCAATACGCATTTCACCCCATTCCAGTAAAATTTCTTAACCAGTTACAAGGAGACGGACCACCTTTCAACCTTTTTGAACAATCGATTGTCAGGTAGGTGACCCTCAAGGGCTCCATACACATTAAGATTGGCATTGGCCAAACTCTCCAATATCAATGGTGGGTTTGAACTGGGGCCTCCTAAATCTCCTCAGACAGATTGTTGGGAGACAGAAGGATCTAGCACATCAGATTTTGAGCCTATTTTTTTTTTTTATTTTTTTTTTTTTTATTTAAAAAAAAAAAAAAAAAAAAAATATCAGATGAAAGGAAAAAAACAAACAAACCACAACAATTGACCTGTTTTCCCTGTGCTCCAGGGTTGATGCCCCGGTGCTTCCCTGTTGGTCATTGTTTGTGATTTATTATGATCATGAACACTGAGGTTAGTGATTGGCTGCAGTGGTGATGTGTATGGACACATGGGGACCACGAGTGCTGGTGCTGAACTAGTAGGGGATGTAACTGGTGAATGATGCTTGGTTTTTAATTCTGTAACTTACTGTAGTCTCTCATTTCGTTAACTATCAAACTGCCCCATTGTAACGCTATTATCTTTTCACATCAATCTCAGAGTTATTGCTACTGAACGTTTGATTGGATTATTGATTCTTTTCTTCCGGTTTAACGACAGTTTCTCTTATGTGATCTTTTGTTAAACTTTAAGGCTACATTCCCCCAATCAGGAGACATTACATTCTAGACTCAGCGTCTTTCCTTTGGCAGAGCATTAAGGCCCTGTGCGCACTGGAAAACGGAATTTTCTTAAGAAAATTCCGCAGGGTCTGAAAGATTACCGCACCCACAGTAAAAAAACGCGGCAATCCGCACCCGAAAACTGCATGCGGTATGCCGCGGTTTGACCGCGGTATTGCTGCATGCGGGTTGGTACATGTGCTTTAATCCATTCAATGCAATAAAGCACATTGAAAAAAACAAAAGTAATTTCCTTCTGAGATGGATAGCAGACAGATAAATAGATAAATAGACAGAAGAATAGAAGGATGGATAGATAGATAGATTAGATTAGATAGATAGGATAGATAGAGTCCCTGTGAGCACATGCTGCATTTCTCCCAAGCGGTAGTGTGTTCACATTACCGTCCGTGGGAAATGCCCTGTGGTTACCTCTGCTGTCTCGCTGCGAGGCTGCATTCAGCGCTGTCAGTCGCAGCTGGATGCATGGGATCGCAGGACGTGGATTACGCCGTAGCTGTGTGTTTGGGAGGGGTTAATAAAGGGGTGAACCAGGGGCTTTTTTGTGTTTTTATTTAAAGGATTTTTCGGTGTGTGTTTTTTCACTTTACTTATGGGTTGATCATGTTAGCTGTCTCATAGACGCTGCCATGATCAAGCCTGGACTTCGCGGCAGCGATCCGCTGCCATTAACTCCTTATTACCCTGACTGCCACCGCATCACTGCAACAGGAAGATCCGAGGACACTCCGGTACTGCCGCATAGTGGATGCGACAGTCCCGGGGCATGTGCGGGCTGATATTCTCGACTGAGAGGAGGGAGGGGGCATTAACCCTGCCCCTCTCCCTCCCCAGCCTGAGAATACCGGGCCGCCGCTGTGTGCTTACCTTGGCTGGACGGTAAAAATACGGCTGAGCAATACGTGTTTGTTTTTTTTGTTTTTTTTTTTTCTCTATATGTCCGTTTGATTTCTATGTGTATTCTATATGTCTGTGTGTGAGTGTGATGTGTGTTTTCTGTGTCTGTCTGATCTGTGTGTTTACTCTCTGCTCCGCTTCCTCTTCCTGTCATAATGACATCACTTCCCTACAAAACCGCAGGCAGCGATGAACATTAACGCAGGTAAACCGCGAAATACCGCAGGGAATAACGCAGGAAAACGCAGGAATTTGTTGCCTGCGTTATTCCCTGCGGGATTTCACGATTACATTGCAGTCAATGGAGTGAAATGCCGCAGCGACGTGCGGAAAAGTGACATGCAATTGTTTTTTCTGTGGGAATCCCACAGCAAAACATGCAGCTGCCAAAATCCGCATAGTGCGCACAGCATTTTTTTTTCCCCATAGGTTTTGCTGGTGAATCACTGCAGAGATGTTATGAACATAACATGCAGCAAAAACTGGCAAGTGCGCACAGGACACTTTCTTCGCGTTCTTCTCCCCGTTCAGTGGTCTTGTTGGGGCTTTCATCTGAACCCCCACCACAAAACTGGTTTTGGACGCATGCGCCGACTGTCATTTACTATGATGATGCAGACTGAGTCATTATGTACTCTGTTGTGCACAGTTTTCAGGCGTATACAGCTATTGGAGGCGGACACCCAGACTTAGTCTATGTCTGGGTGTCCGCCTCCTGTGAGCGTATACTCCCAAAAATGGTGCACAACAGAGCAGACTGTGACTCAGTCTCCGCCATTATAGGTGTTTGCCCCAACGGCACTTACGTCCAAAACCTGTTTTGCCGGGGATTCAGATGGAAACTTGGATGGGACCACTGAATGCGGCCTTGGTGAAAGTGTGAAAACGGCCTTGGTGTTCTCTGCGGGGGAACGCAGCGTCCCTGTCCACGATTGGGGTTCTGGGCACCGCAAATTTTTGCTATGTTTTCATGCTGAGAGCACTCACATCTCCGCCACATTCTGAGGCTAGAAAAGCTGTACCACATGTCAGTTTGCGGTGCGTGGAAAAGAAGCACAATGGGCAGGAGATTTCTATAAATCCCATCCACTGCGCTTGTACTGTACAACAGAGTTTTGGACACTGAAAACACACGAACACTAATCATATGGACATACCCATATATTTTTGATATGGAAAATATGGAGGCACGCCGGATGAACAATATTGGTGTACAATTGATATTTTGCTTCTCTGTGGGCTTCAGTACGGGGTACATGGTCATGTCATGGATGGGAGTCCTAAAACCAATACAATGCATGTTCCCCATTCTCCAGCACCACTTGGGCGGTGACGATGTTGAGGTCAGGACGGGCTGTTTAGTTGGTGGCTGCAGTCTGTAGTTAACATTCATCATTGTTTTAGTTCCTTTTCTTTCCCAGTGAATAATTTTGGTGTTTTTTCGTTAATCTGAGGCGTGAACAGATCAGGAAATAAAACTACAATACATCTGTGAAAATAATTTTTTTCCTCCTTTCTTTGTTTCAGGTGGCGACAGACAAGGTTGCAGAAAAATTGAGTTCTACTCTCTCATGGGTGAAGAACACAGTGTCCCACACTGTCAGTCAAATGGCAAGTCAGGTGGCGAGTCCATCCACGTCATTACACACTACGTCCTCGTCCACCACCCTCTCTACGCCTGCACTCTCCCCATCTTCTCCGGTAAAGCTCAGTCCAGACGAAGTAGAGTTGCTCGCGAAGCTAGAAGAACAGAACCGGTAAGTGTCAGCTGCCTCCTCTCATGTTTTTCTTATTTTTTTGGCACTTATATTTTGCATCTTGTGCAGAATTAGAATGATAGTCAACAAAAGCTTTCATAGTAATGACTCACAACCCCCCCCCCCCCTCCAGTTTTGTATTTCTTGTTTCAGTTCCTTATTAAAAACCTAACTTATAAAACGCGTCTACATGAGTAATTTGGGGTCTTTAAAACACTTCCCTTAGTGCTTTACTATTTAATTATCTGTCATCACAGCATATTGACCGCTATAATCTTCAGCTGAGCTCGCTGTCCACTCCAAAAGCGCTGCGTAAAGTAGCTCTATGGGATCATCTAGGTAGATCTCACAGGCTAGACATGGGGGGAGGAAGAGGAGGCTTAGGAGGGGATGATAGTAGGGAAGCAAATGGGGATAGCAGGGGGAAGGAAAAGGAGGGTTAGGAGGGGGGGGATAGGAGGGGAAGGAAGAGGAGGGTTAGGAGGGGGAGGAAGAGGACAGTTAGGAGGGGGGGAAACTGGGGGGCATAGGAGGGAGAGAGGAAGGGACTGGGGGAAGGGGGATAGTAATATCTGGTCCATGATGCTGACGTTTTTATCTGTACAGTCGAACTGAGGGTCGTCTGCAAGAAGACAACTGTATGACAAAGGTAAAAAGGATGTCTTGGAGTATTTTTTTTTTTTTTTTTTTTTTTTAAGGGGTTGTCCACTACAATATTTAACTTTACAATACTCGCCTACTGAGACCCATCATTACTCTGTACTGCTTATGGAGTTCCCCGGGTTGTCACAAGCGCACCATCAAAGCCGGAGGAGTGTTTCGTCTTCTGGCTCAGATCGAATATCACAAATTCATCCAATCATTGACCTCTGATTGGTTGATGATTACAGGATGTCCCTCCAGAATAGTCACCTGGGAGAATGGCAAAGGATATCAATATAGTTGTGTATCGGTGGATCAGCATGGACCGGTAGGGGAATATCTTTTTAATACCACCATAGACCCTTAAATAAATTTTTCATTGGACAACCAATTTGTAATGCCCCTGGTATTATACTCACCTAGAAAAAAAATTATTCAGCTCACCCGTATGTGTCCGCTCAGTTCAGGTGGGATGCAGGATGTCCACCGGACAGGCAGGTCCGTACAGGCAATAGCAAGGAGAAAGGACAGGACTCAGCACCAATTCCAGGATAGCAAAAATATAAATCCAACGAAAAAAATATAAAAAAAGTGTAGAAACTTTATTCAATGATTAAAAATCCAAGAAAAACATCATCGGTTCCATGAAAAATCATGGCTTGACGCCTTTCGGACAGTTGGAATATAGATAAGTCCTTAATCATAAGCATGATTATGATTAAGGACTTATCTATATTCCAACTGTCCGAAACGCGTCAAGCCATGATGTTTTCATGGAACCGATGTTTTTCTTGGATTTTTAATCATTGAATAAAGTTTCTACACTTTTATATTTTTTTCTCCTTTCTCCTTGCGATTATACTCACCTGCCACCATCTTCATCCTCTTTTGGTGCCACTGTGGTGCCATCTTATGACTGGCCAGAAGTTGCGTCACAAGCTCCCAGTAAATCTCTGAGAGCCAAAGCTAGGAGACCGATTTGGAGCGGCGCTACAAATAGATGACGATTATGACAGGTACGAGTATAATACTAAATAGGATAACTGAAGTGAGCACTAATTTATATATTATGAGTGCAAGCCAAAAAAATACATAGTACATAAGGATAAGGCTGCACATCAACATGGCCCTTTCGGCCATGTTTTTTCCATCTCCTATATAAGAAAGTCCTTGGTTACCCCTCTCCACACACAGCAGTTTTTAATTGCAATGAGATGACACACAGTTAGGGTCATAGAGCTAGGGACCCCAATATAGAGATATACCTTGACGAGGTTTTGGGGCTCAGTTACATTGATCAATGCGATTGCTAAATATCTCCTTTTTCCTAATATTCATGGCAGGTATGCAATTCATTATTCACACTTTCAAGTTAGCAAGTGGCATTTTTCATTGTATGCTTCAATGTTTTTCGGTATGCTTATAGTATTATACGATTATCTAACTTTGAGGTACAAGTATAAGACAGAGGGCAATAGGCTTACATTTAAAGCACCCCTTCAGTGGAAAAATAAAAAAATAAAAAAGCAAACAAAATCCCTGCTGGATTTATTTTATTTATTTATATTTTTTTTGTGTGTGCAGTGTGGTCTTCCATCACCATTCTTTAGGAATATGTGGGTATAAAACAATACGATGCTGTTCTTCCTCTGACCTGTAGCCTTCACTTCAGACCGGTAATACACCAAAATGAAAAGATTTTACAGCCTACAGAGAAAATGAAAGTTACATGTCATTATCAGTGGCAGTCTGAGCAACAATGATAATAACAGTAACAGGTCACTGAGCTGAGCCGGGATAAACTGCACTCACAGTAACTTATTTTAGGTTAGGTGCAAACTTTCAAATATCAAACACTGCTCACATGGCTACAAAAAAAGAGGTCCGTCTGATATTCCGGTAGTGTCTTATCGGAGGGGGCACGGCAGTGGTGGTGGAGCTGGGTCACAGGAGGCAGTTGTGGTGCTGGAGTTGGGCAATGCTGTGGGGGCTCTGCTGGCTGCGGTGGGGGGCTTTGCTGGCGGCAGGCACCATGCTGGCTGTGTGTCACAGATGCTCTGTCAGCGGTGCTGCAAAGAAATGGCGCCCAGAGTCTGCACGTGCGCAGATTGAGCTATTGGCTCAATGACAAACTGAGATCTCATCTGCGCACGTTCCACCTCCAGGCACCATTTTCCTTAACTCCACTGCTGGGAGAGCAATAGGCCGGAGGGGGCGCATGCGCAGATGAGAGCTTGAGCCTAGAGCTGCATCTGCTCATGCGCTGACTCTTGCTGCCATTATTTGAAGCGTGCACCATTGACAGAGCATCTCACCTGCTGCTTGGGAGACCTTTTTTGCAGATTTTATTTATTTATTTTAATTTTATTTTCTCATATGAGAAAAGTCAAACTAAACTGACATGTGACATTGGCCGCAGCCCGACTACAGGTGGAGAGTGACGATGGCCATCCTCCTATGATAAAAATGGTTAGCACCATAGTGGAGCCAGGGAAAGACATGCACTTTTTACTAGGCACTGACCAAATAAAATGAAGCTTTTTTAGATATAGAGAGAGTGATATAGATATCTCTCCAACCTTGGTAAATTCATTAGGCCAGCAGAGAGGTGTGTGTGTGTGTGTGTGTGTGTGTGTGTGTGTGTGTGTGTTTTTTTTCTCTTCCCTCTTCTGTTCCTTCCATACATGTGTACACCAGGTATGAAGAACGGCTGAAATCCCTGCCAGAAACTCCCGATGGCGGTTTATTTCCCAAATAAAGGATTAGGCTGAGATCCAAATACCGGATCCCTGTCTCATGTGACATCCGCCGTCAGGTGATGTCTGTGTCCACGGGGGTCTCCGGACTAATATTCTAGTTTTGTTAAATAAGTGCATTTTGGCCACTGCACCTCTCGTGTGTGACCAGCATTAGTTGTGAAACATTGGATGCATACATTTGCTGACACATGTACACACATGCATACCGCTGTGTTAAATGACCTGTAATTGGCTCCTCTCCCGCTGTGTCATAAATGCCAGACGTCTTATTCAGATACCTCTGCCCGGATTCCTGCAGATGCTGTGCACATTGAGCGAGGATCTGCAATCAGGAGCTCCTGTCTATGTATCAGCGTCTTTACACATCCCAGCATTTCACCTCATACAATAAGCAAGTTTTCGGGGACCCTTTAAATTGAAGAACCCCTTTATTCTTTACAAAGATCAATTATTTTACCATCGTCCTCCCTTTTGTAGTCAATTAAATCTTACAGCTAAGAAGCCTGATTATGGGCATAGTACACAGAGCCCTCCTCGCCCCTGTGACCTCTATAAATCCTGTCTGTTTGGCAACCTGCCACTACAAGCCGACAAGAAGTCGCAGAGATTGGACAAGCTCTTAGCACTTTAGCCTTGGGGTATGGTCACACGTGGTGTTTGGTACGTTAAGTAACCAGTGTGAGTCGTGAGAAATGAGCACTACCATGCTCGGGTGCTATGTACTAGTAACTAGTGATGAGCGGGCACTACCATGCTCGGGTGCTCGTTGCGAGTAGATGGATGCTTGGATGGGCACGACTCAAGTATTCAAATATAATGGAAATTAATGGGGAACACAAGTATTTTTCCAGAAGATGTTTTGGAAAAAGGTTCGCGCTCCCCATTGACTTCTATTATACGCGAGTACTTGAGTTGTGCCCATCCAAGTATCCAACTGCTCATTACAAGCACCCAAGCATGGTAGTGCCCGCTCATCACTAGTTACTAGTACATGGCACCCGAGCATGGTAGTTCTCGCTCATCACTAGTTACGAGTACTGAGCACCCGAGCATGGTAGTGCTTGCTCCTCACTAGTTACGAGTGCAGAACAGCCGAGCATGATAGTGCTTGCTCCTCACTAGTTACGAGTGCAGAACAGCCGAGCATGATAGTGCCTGCTCCTCACTAGTTACGAGTGCAGAACAGCCGAGCATGATAGTGCTCACTCATCACTAGTTACGAGTACCGAGCACCTGAGCATGGTAGTGCTCGCTCATCACTAATTGCGAGTACAGAGCTCCCAAGCATGGTAGTGCTCTCATCACCATTAGGCTGTATTCACACAGTGCATTTTTATCTTGTCATTAAAATTGCATGCAAATCCTTGTGCCAGCAAAGTCATTCAGAGCTCTGACCTTTTGTGCACATGTTGCTTTTTTATTCCTTGCAGAATCCAATCTGCAGCATGTCAATTCTTTCAGTGTTTTTCCACCCCAAAAGTATGTGCAAAATGCATCATAAACTTTTTTTTTTTTTTTTTTTTTTGTGCCATGACATGCAGCTTTGGTGCATAAATCTCTGAATCAAATATTTGGCATGCACACACAGGCTTGATGAGATTTCTGCTTTACCTATGTTATTTTGAGCCCACTTGTGTTTTTGCCATGACGCACGATGTCAATTCTTGCAGCATTTTCTTAACCATTCAGATGGATGGGTGAAAAATGTAAGTAAAAAGTGCTGCAATTGTGAATGAGACACAAACGTGTGCTTGGCAAAAGTTTTCCTGCCCCCACTAAGGATTTTGATGTAGAACCCCCCCCCACAGCAAATATGCCACGTGGGAAGATCCCCTCTCTTGTTCCTTCTTAAACCAGTGACCATAGGGTATTGACATCTGTCAGGTACGGATCTACACTGATTTACTTTTGGCTACAGGACTCCCGTCCATTCAGAGCTGGTAATAAGAACCTGCTGCTGTGCAAAATGTTGCTGACGCCATTAACTTTTTGTGGTGCAATGCTACACTTTTCAGCACCACGTTACGATTACACGCCGGATTGTTACCGCGGGATTTACCATTTCCGCCGCTGATTGTTTGAATGTCGGTGGTCGGCGCCACTCTTGGCGCTATTCACTTGAATGAAGGTGACGCTATGTTTGTCCGGCATATGTAACCGGGGCTCCTGGCATTAGCTCGGTTAGAACATTGGATCAGGCTGTTTCGGTTTTCTTCTTACCGGTGTGCGGTATTAAATCAAGCAGGAAGATCGTCTGTGAACCCGCTGTGAAATTCCGCTTACATGTTGACAGATTGAGTTCAGCTTACCGGAGACTTATTCTTCATGTATTTTTTAAATTCTGCCCAGCGTTATGGCTTCAAAGAAATCCTTGATTAGTTCCCATTGTGTCTCCCGTGTCGTTACTTATGTTCTTCTTTCTAGTTGGGTGTTGGGGTGCGTGTCCTGTGCTGGTCGAGCGTATACACGATGCTTTGTACACGCTGTCGCATGCTGCTGACCGGTCGGCTCTCAGCCAGCCTTGCCTTTCACTACTGGAGTTGGTAATGTGAAGCAATGTTTGAGCTTTTGTCCTCGTGCCATGTTTGATATGGAAGGACAAAGGTTGCTCTTTCTGTGTACAGACGCTGGCTTTCTAGAGTTCAGCGATGGCTCAGTCCATCCTCGTCCATTATACGGTTTGCGACGGTAAATCATCCCGAACAATAAAATAGCGGCATAAAGTGCAGCCAGACAGTGACCCGCAGCTCCAACCAAGATCCTGCCCGAGTATGTCCGTACTCAACCTTTTCAGGTAAACGCTATCCTGTAGCTTATGTAACAATTCATTGGAAAATGTGAATTTATCACTTACACTTTGTGTTTGCTGGTGGGGCTTTTTTTGCTTTGAGATGTTTGTCATATGTCATCATTTCCCTTGTGGCCAATATTACAGCCAGATGCTTGTTTCCTTACTGTTACTATACATCTAAGTAAATCTCTAATTCAGTGCAGCCTGCGCCTGACTATTTTGTCAAGACCAGACCGTTATTTAATGTATACGGGGCCCTCCTGACTCTTCTGACGCCATCTCCCAGATTGAAGGATCATTCAGTCACAATGCAAAAACCCACACTGATTCTCCAGGTATTCAGATGACCACTGCGAGGGTGCATATACTTTAAGCAATCGGCAACGGTAAACTATCTCCAACTGCCCACGTAGAGCCAATCGGCAGCCATTTAATAGCCTCTTCAGGCAGGCAGAGTGCACTTCCCACAGAATTTCTTGTAGAATGTCATTTTTCTCAGTAGCACTTCTACTGTGTGCTATATAGAGCAATGATTTCTAAGCCAGCTTCAAACTCCTTTCACCCAACGAACAAGAATTTACTTGTTCGTTGTGTGTTTCGCAACCTGTTTAAACAGTCCGATTAGTCAGGAAATGATCATTCTTAGTAATGTTGAGTGCTAGGCTTTTCTGAAAGGGTTTCCACTATATATTTTTAAATTATTGGGAAGCTATCCTGCGGGAAGACATGACGAAAGTGTACTACCTGGCCCTCTGCTCACCTGTTTGTTTGGGATCAATTTGTTACAGATCCAGCAGAGGGAACATTTTTTTAAAAAATGCGATTGGTTACCAAACTGAATCAAGTTTGTTTTTTACATGGGTCTGTTTAAAAATGGAAACTATGGGGTTTTTTTTTTGTATCTGTATGGATTTTTTCCCCCTCCTTTTTTGAAAGAAATAGACTTTATTACAAACATCTCATAAAACCTTGTGTTTTGGGCATGCGCGGTGCTAAAAAGTGGATCTGAATGGCTACGTTCCCACTATCTGCTTTTTAGTGAGTGGTATTTTTTTTGTTTTTTGTTTTTTTGCAGAATTTCTGCTCATAGTAGGTAAATCAGGCTACATGCGTACTTTTTTTTTTTTTTTTTTTTTTTTTAAACCTATTTTGTGCGCTCTATCATTTTTTTGAGCCAATCGTGGGGGGCACAGCCTGAAACATGCAATGCATACTGAGGGAAAAAAAATAATAAATAAAAAAAACTGATAGCAATCAGAATGGATACAATAAGTTGACATTGTAGGAAATAGACTCTTTCTTTTTCGCTCCTAATTGGGAGACCCAGACAATTGGGTGTATAGCTATTGCCTCTGGAGGCCACACAAAGTATTACACTTAAAAGTGTAAGGCCCCTCCCCTTCTGGCTATACACCCCCAGTGGGATCACTGGCTCACCAGTTTTGTGCTTTGTGCGAAGGAGGCAACACATCCACGCATAGCTCCACTTTTTAGTCAGCAGCAGCTGCTGACTATGTCGGATGGAAGAAAAGAGGGCCCATACTAAGGGCTCCCAGCATGCTCCCTTCTCACCCCACTGTATGTCGGAGGTGTTTGTAAGGTTGAGGTACCCATTGCGGGTACGGCGGCAGGAGCCCACATGCTGATTCCTTCCCCATCCCTTTTTACAGGGCTCTGGGTGAAGTGGGATTTACCGGTCTCCAGGCACTGAGACCGTGCTCCATCTACAGCCCCTGGAGAAGATGCTGGATGGAGCGGAGTACATCAGGGACATGGCCCTGCTTCCTCAAGGTACTCTGTGTCCCCGTGCATTTGGCGCTCACACCGCAGCATGCTGGGTGTTGTAGTGCGCCGGGGGACATCAGCGCTGCGGCGCCTGTGCCATGGCCTCATTCAGCTTCGCTGAAGCAGGCTCACTTATGGGAATGGGTCGCGCCGGCCGCTGGGACTGCGGCGCGGCTGGCACTTGTAGTGCGCCGGGGACTTCAGCGCGGCCTGCGCTTTTACGGCGGCCGCGCTGATAACTAGAGTCCCCGGCTTTTGCGGCCTGCTTCCGTTCGTTCCCGCCCCCAGACCTGCCAGTCAGGAGAGGGGCGGGACGCTGGCCACTCCTAGGAATCGGTCGCGCCGGCCGCTGGGACTGCGGCGCGGCTGGCACTTGTGGTGCGCCGGGGACTTCAGCGCGGCCCGCGCTTTTACGGCGGCCGCGCTGTTAACTCGAGTCCCCGGCTTCTGGGCCTAGTCTCCCTTCGTTACCGCCCACAGCCCTGACAGTCAGGGTAGGGGCGTGACGCTGCATAGCACAGCAGCGCTGAGAGCTGGAGTATGTTTTGCATACTCCACCCCTCTCACTGTGTGCACTGTGAAACCGGATTCCCGCACTTTCTCAGGCACGCCCACGGCTTCCTTCTCTACAAGGACGCCGGCAGCCATTAGTGTCAGTTTCTGTACGATACAGAGACAAGTGTGGAAGACCCTGGCATTCTGATAGTCACACAATCGCTGCAACAGGCGTTAAGCAGCACCTGTGGTGCTAACCCCACTAGTGCAGAAGTGCACTTATAGATATGCTTGTACTATATACATTGCACTGTTTGGTCGCACGTTGTATATACCCTCCTGGATTATGCGGAGGAGTTATCAGCATATTCTCTGTGTAAAACAAAGGTGCAGAACCACATGTTTTTCTATACAGCTGGTACAGCATGTACGGCTATACGGCCGGCAGGTTACATAGACTCCCATTGTATGCACTAATGGCCAGGGGATGAGGACGGTGTCTGCAGTATTTACTGACGGTTTTTCTGAGACTATGGCTATGATACTAGAAGCCTAGCAGTCCGGACATGTCTCTCACAATATGGGCACTGTTGAATCATTGATCCATGGCCCCCCTCAGTGTGAACAACTAACAGCTCCGGGAATGTCATACGCATCCCAGAGTCACGGCTCTGCACGGACGTCAGTCCCAGACAGCCTAAGCGGGCTCACTATGAGCGGCCTCGGTTTCATCAGGGTCCTAGCAGAAGGACTCGCTGTGTAATGAGGCGGAAGTAGCGGCTCAGGATTCTGATCCTGAGACCGCTCTCAATCTGGATACACCTGATCGTGACGCCATAGTAAATAATCTTATAGCGTCCATCTATAGAATGTGGGTTATTTCTCACAGCTCCTCCAGTGGAGGAGTCAGCTTCACGTATTTTTCTGGACCACTCTGCCTTCAGAGAGGCAGTCCAGGAACACCACGCTTATCCAGATATGCGCTTCTCCAAACGGCTTAGGATACACGTTATCCCTGTCCCCTGACTTGGTCAGGGACTGGACCCAGTGTCCCAAGCGGCATCCTCCAATCTCCAGGCTTGTAGCTAGATCCATAGTTGCAGTGGGAGATGGAACTGCTGTTGGCTCCGGCATTCTCTCCCTTGGGGCACTCCAAGCTATTTCAGCTTGTCTTACACAGATTGACACGGTTACACGTACATCTGTGCCGCAGGTGGCATCCTTAACCTCTCAAATGTCTGCATTTGTTTCTTACGCGATTCAGGTTGTCCTGGACTATGCGAACCGTGCGGCGGTAGCCTCCGCTACTCCGTGTTTTTAAGCAGAGCCTGGTCTGCTCGTTAAGTGAATGGAAGGCAGATTCTGCTTCCAAAAAAGGTTGCCTAACCAGTTGCCTTTTTCTGCTGACCGACTGTTTGGTGAATGTAACCATTAAACAGTCCAGGGGTAAGGATTCATCCTTTCCTCAGCCCGGACACAACAAACCCCAACAGAGCAAGAGGCAGTCGGGGTTTTCGGCCTTTCGAGGCTCGGGCAGGTCCCATTTTTCCTCGTCCAATGTGGACTCAAAAGGATCAGAGGAGCTCAGATTCTTAGCGGGCTCAGTCACGCCCAAAAAAGCGACAGTCTGAAAACCCGCTTCCAAGGCGGCTTCCTCATGACTTGCGGCCTCGGTCGGTAGCAGGCTCTCCCGCCTTGGCGATATTTAGCTGCCATAGGTCAATGACCATTGAGGTGAGACATTCTGTCTCACGGGTACAGGATAGAGCTCACTTCTCGTCCTCCAACTCGATTCTTCAGAATTTCTCCACCTCCCGGCCGAGCCGCTGCTCTTCTGCAAACAGGGTGCACTCTATAGGCAGAAAGAGTGATGACCCCCGTTCCTCTTCAGGAACAAGGTCACGGTTTTTACCCCAAATTCTTTGCGGTACCTATAACAACGGGCCGTTCCGTCCCGTTCTGGATCTAAAAATGCTCAGCAAGCTCGTGGACACCAGGCGGTTCCGGATGGAATCCCTCCGCCATGTCATCGCCTCAAGGTCCCAAGGATATTTCCTAGCATCATTAGGCATCAAGGATGCTTATCCACACGTGCAGATTGATCCAGAGCACTAGCGTTTCTACGCTTCGTTATAGGAGACGAACACCTTCTGTTCGTAGCTCTACCTTCCGGCTAGCGACAGTCCCACTGGTCTTCGCCAAGGTCAGGGCAGCAGTAGTCACAGTCCTGCACTCTCAGGGTCACTCTGTGATCCCGTATTTAGACGATCTACTGGTCAAGGCACTCTCTTAGGAAACATGCCAACACTGCCCGAACGTTGCGCTGGAGACTCTCTAAAGTTTTGGGTGGATCATCAACTTTTTAAAGTCAGATCCGACCCCGACCCTATCGATAACATATCTAGGCATAGAGTTTCTTACTCTCTCAGCGATAGTGAAGCTTCCGCTAGACAAACAGCATTCACTACGGGCTGCAAGCTCTTCTTTAAGAACCAGTCGCACACATTGAGACGCCTCATGCACTTCCTACGTAAGATGGTAGCAATGGAGGCAGTTCCTTTCGCGCAGTTTTACTGCGTCCACTACAATGGGACATTCTCCGCCAATGGGACGAGGAGTCGACGTCCCTCAACAGAGTCGTCGTTCTTTCTCAGGCGGCCAAGGAATCTCTACGGTGGTGGCTTCTTCCCACCTCTTGGTCAAAAAGAAGGTCCTTCCTATCCCCATCCTGGGCGATAGTTACGACAGACGCGAGTCTATCAGGGTGGGGAGCAGTTTTTCTCCACTACAGCGCTCAGGGTACGTGGACTCAGCAAGAGTCCACCCTTCAGATCAATGTTCTTGAACACAGAGCAGTGTATCTTGCCCTACAAACCTTCCAACAGCGGCTGGAAAGCAAGCATATCCGACTTCAGTCGGACAGCTCCACAGCGGTGGCATACATCAACCACCAAGGAAGAACGCGCAACCGGCAAGCCTTCCAGGAAGTCCGGCAGGTTCTGATGTGGGTGGAAGACACGGCATCCACCATATCCACAATTCACATCCCAAGTGTGGAAACTAGGAAGTTGACTTCCTAAGTCGCTGAGGTGTGGCCGAAAGAGTATGGTCTCCTCACCCGGACGGGTTTCAGGAGATCTGGCGCCGCTGACAGAGGCCGGACGTCGATCTAATGGCGTCACGGCACAACAATAATGTGCCAGCTTCATGGCACGGTTTCACAATCATCGAGCTCTGGCGGCAAACGCCTTAGTTCAGCATTGGTCGCAGTTCCAGCTACCTTAGGTGCCACCTCTGGCATTGTTGCCCAGAGTACTGCGCTAGATCAAGACCGACTGCGGCCGCGCCATCCTCGTCGCTACAAATTGGCCGAGGATGTTGTGGTACTCGGTTCTGTGGTGCCTCACGGTAGGCTAACCGGGGGCACTACCAGACCAATCAGACTGGCTGTCTCAAGGGCCATTCTTCCATTTGAATTCTACGGCCCTCAACCGGATGGTGTGGCATTGAGTCCTGGAACCTAGTGTCGTCAGGATTACCTCAGGACGTGGTTGCCACCATGAGACAGGCTAGCATACCAACGTCCGCCAAGATTGACCACAGGACGTGGAAGATATTCTTATCTCGGTGCTCGGCGCAGGGTGTTTCTCCCTGGCCGGTTGCATCGTCTATGTTTCCTTCCTTCCTGCAATCTAGGTAGGAAAATGGGTTGTCGCTCAGTTCCCTTTAGGGACAAGTCTCAGCGCTATCTGTATTTTTTCAGAAACGACGACTTCCTCAGGTACGCACGTTCCTACGGGGAGTTTGTCTTCTCAGCACTCCGTACAAGCGGCCGTTAGAGCCCTGAGATCTGAACAAGGTTCTAATTGCTCTCCAGATGCCGCCTTTCGAGCCTTTGAAGGATGTCTCCCTTCCCGCTTTTCACGGGAAGTGGCCTTCTAGTAACGGTCTCGTCTCTTAGGAGAGTTTCCGAGCTAGCAACGCTCTCATACAAACTCCCTTCCTGGTCCTTCACCAGGACAGGGTAGTTCTGCGTCCGGTTCCGGAATTTCTCCCTAAGGTGGTATCCCACTTTCATATCAATCAGGATATCACCTCACCTTCTTTGTGTCCTCGTCCAGTCCATCAATTTCAGAAAGATTTGCATCTGTTGGTTCTGGTGAGAGCACTCAGGTTCTACTTCCCGCATGGCGCTCCTGCGCCACCCGGATGCACTCTTTGTCCTTGTCGCTGGTCGGCGTAAACAGTCGCAAGCTTCCAAATCCACCCTTGCTCGGGGGATCGAGGAACCAATTCTTGAAACCTACAGTTCTACTGGGCTTCTGGTTCTCTCAAGGCCGAAGGCCCATTCTACCAGAGCCGTGGGTGCATCCTGGACATTACGGCACCAGGCTACGGCTCAGCAGGTGTGTCAGGCACCTACCTGATTGGGTCTGCATACTTTTACCAAGCATTTTCAGGTGCATACCTACGCTTCGGCAGACGCCAGCCTAGGTAGATAAGTCCTTCAGGCGGCAATTGCCCACCTGTAGGAAAGGGCTGTTTGACGGCCCTATCACGAGGTATTCTTTTACCCACCCAGGGACTGCTTTTGGACGTCCCAATTGTCTGGGTCTCCCAATTAGGAGCGAAAAAGAAGAAGGGAATTTTGTTTACTTACCGTAAATTCCTTTTCTTCTAGCTCCAATTGGGAGACCCAGCACCCGCCCTGTTTTCTCGGGGTTTTTCTGTTTTTTCGGATACACATGTTGTTCATGTGGTATGTTTCAGTTCTCCGATGTTTCCTCGGATTGAATTGGTCTTTAAACCAGTTATTGGCTTTCCTCCTTCTTGCTTTGGCACTAAAACTGGTGAGCCAGTGATCCCACTGGGGGTGTATAGCCAGAAGGGGAGGGGCCTTACACTTTTAAGTGTAATACTTTGTGTGGCCTCCAGAGGCAATAGCTATACACCCAATTGTCTGGGTCTCCCAATTGGAGCTAGAAGAAAAGGAATTTACGGTAAGTAAACAAAATTCCCTTCTTCACTGTAAATTTAATTTCCATTTCTATTGCCACCAAATGCATCCTAACAATGGAAAGAAGACCAGATATGTGAACGGAGGCTTAGGCCTAAGGCGGGCTTTGCACGTTGCGACATCGCAAGCCAATGCTGCGATGTCGCACGCGATAGTCCCCGCCCCCGTCGCAGGTACAATATCTTGTGATAGCTGGCATAGTGAAAATTATCGCTGCGCCAGCTTCACATGCACTTACCTGCCCTGCGACCGTCGCTCTGGCCGGCGTCCCGCCTCCTAAGGGGGCGGGTCGTGCGGCGTCATAGCGACGTCACACGGCAGGCGGCCAATAGCGGCGGAGGGGCGGAGATGAGCAGGATGTAAACATCCTGCCCACCTCCTTCCTTCTCATTGCAGCCGGGACGCAGGTAAAGTGATGTTCCTCGCTCCTGCGGCTTCATACACAAACTATGTGCGCTGCCGCAGGAACGAGGAACTGCATCGTACCTGTCGCGGCACTGGCATTATGGAAATGTCGGTGAATGCACCGATGATACGATAATGACGCTTTTGCGCTCATTAATCGTATCATCTAGCATTTACACACTACAATGTCGAAAGTGACGCCGGATGTGCGTCACTTTCGATCTGACCCCACCGACATCGCACGTGCGATGTCGCAACGTGCAAAGCCGCCCTAAGACACTCGGCATGGAAATCTGACAAAGTGGAATGCGATAAAACATCACATTCCACTCAGACAAATATTACTCTATGGGCCCGCTCCCATGAGTGAATATTCTCTCGGCCCTAATCGGACCGAGAAAGCAATCGCAGCATGCTGCAACTGTAATGCGATCCTTGTTTCTCTCACGCCCATTCAAGTCTATGGGGCGAGAGAAAATCGCACTGCACTCGCGGTACACCAGTGTCCGCGAGTGCAGTGCGATAATGGCAATAGCCGGCTACGGAGGAGAGAGGGAGAGAAATCCCGCCCCCCTCAGCTGTGGTCCAATCGCATGATCGGACCTCAGTCGCAGTGATACATTTTTATTTATTTATTTATTTTTTTGTTTGTTTTAACAGGTTTCCATTGATCAGTTTTCAAATTGCATGGAAAACCCCTTTTAATCCATTTTCATATGCAGCACATTTTAGTGTCCATATTACGGCTGCAGTACTCAGACCTCCTGGGAATGTGCCTGGATCGCTTATAGACGTCTATTCCATAGTGACCCAGGCATTGTCTAAGAACCTTTGAAATATGCTTGTGTGAACCCCGACCTAAGACAAAAGATAAATTCTGTGAATGAGAGTTAGATATAGAAAGAGCGATATGGGGAGGGGGAGAGAGCGATATGGGGAGGGGGAGAGAGCGATATGGGGAGGGGGAGGTATATCTAGCTCTATCTATAATATATTTTAGTCCATAAAACATATAGCAGGGTAACCTTTTAGTAATAGCCTGTTTAGTGCACAGTCAGAATAGAAGTATAAAATGAATATTGTGGTACTTCTTCCCACACAGTTTTGTTACTATGATTATTATCGGTTTTGCATTATGTACAGAGAGAAAAACCCAGTGTAGATAAAATCTTGTCTGTGGCCGAGCTTCGTACATTTATGCAAACATCAATGTTCAAGGACGCTGCAGGTACAAACACTTCTCCATCGCTCTGTACTGTCCATTCTCTGATATTCCCAAAGTAACACACAGCATTAGTTACAAAACCAGCATACACCAATCTGTCATTTACCTTTTTATATTGTATATTTTATGCATTTTAATTTTCTTCAGTAAAGTACAGTGGCACCTCGGTTTACGAGTAACCCGGTGTGTGAGTATTTCGCTATACGAGCAAAGCTTGCTGTAAATTTGTAACTCCGTTTACAAGCAATGTTTTGCTGTACGAGCAAATACTTACTGCACACACTTCCAGTTCCGTACTTTCACCGCGCTCTGACCCCCTTTTTCAGTCCACACAAACACGCATCCACACATTATGCTCACCTTACCTTCCGTTCCATCGCCGCCCTCTTGGTTCTTATAGTTCGCTGGTACAGGATGTGTATCGGGTAACCATCACGACGATGGAGGAACGTCCGCTGTCAGCCGCTACTCAAAGGCAGCGCGCTGGCCAATCAGAGACAAGCGTCTCCTGCCATTTGACGTCAGCGCTCTGGCAGCGGAAGCTCCAGCATCGGTCGCGGTGGTTACCCGATACACATTTTGTACTGGCGGACTAAAAGAACTGGGAAGCTGACGATGGAACGGAAGGTAAGGTGTGTGTGTGTGTGTGATTGCACAATAGGGGACCAGGATGGGACACTGAACAAGTTGTGGAACGAATTGAGCTTCCATTATTTCCTATGGTAAATTTTGCATTGCTAGACGAGTAACTTGGTTTACAAGCACACTCCTAGAATGGATTGTTCTCGTAAACCAAGGTTCCACAGTACGAGCATAAATTGGACACAGAGAAAGTTTAGGTCATGTTTAAAGGGAACCTGTCAGGTCCCCAGTGCACCCAGAAACAGGGAGTATATATAACAGTCCCAGCATATAGTAGCACACAATAACAAATCTTTAGAAAAAGTATTTCTAAAGATCCTGTATTATATAATAATGAGGCGGGGGACTAGTCACAAGGGCTATAAGTTCACTGGCTAGTCGTCCTACTTAGCATGTTAACATGCTTTATAATAGCCAGCGTCATGACCTGTGCGATACTAAGCCGTGCGTATTTGCAGCTTTGTATCAATCAGCTTTCAGTTTGACTCCGAGTGTATGCGCCCCAGCTTCAGAGTCTCACTGCCCATGATCTGATGTCATCCACACTTTTGGTCATGCGCACTACTCAGAAGCCGGGTGTACGTGTCCCAGCATCAGAGAGGAGTAGTGCGCATGACCAGACGTGGGGACTGTGACGACATGGACAACCAATGCCTCTCATGGGTTAAAGTTTCTTAACATTCAGCCAGACTATTGTTCTTATGTGTGCTAAGTCATGTTTGCTTAGCTATTGTTTCTCCAGACTCTTCCAGTAATCATTGTATTGTAGTTGTGTATTGCTAATGTGATTACCTTAGTAGCCATTATCTAGTCTGTGCATTCCAGACTACATGTATACCCTCAGTCTTTCTGTAGACATCATTTGGATGAACATTGTCCATGCAGTGGGAGAGGCGATCTTGTCCAACCAATCGATGAGGACGCAGTGTGTCCAGAGAGAGGGCTGTGGCTATAAGAGAGGACTTCTTTAAGCCACCAGGGTTGATGAAGGTTGATGGATGCTGATGGATCCAGTCTAAGCTCTTAGGAGCTGACTAGAGGATCAGGATACCTTATGGCTTCAATCTAGGAACTCCGGTTCCGGTTGGAGACCATATCCACAGTCTAGGGATTTCGACTCCGGCTGCCAGGATTATATCATCATACCAAGGACTACTTAAGGAAGAAACCCAGGTTGGGACAATTTGGTCACCTGGCTACAGACTTTGCAGACCTCAGCCAGCTTCCTAAATCCGGCGCTATTCCTTTCTCGGTGGGTGCCCCCCTCGGTGGGTGCCGTTAATTGTTTGGGGATCCAATAAAGGCTAATTATTGTGGTTCCCTCACCCTGTGTTGTCTGAGTAGTGTTACGCCCATGGTTCAGGAGGCCGGCGTTCAGTTGGGATGAGCCCTAGGCCACGCTGTCTTTTTAAAGGCGGCGGGTTTTAGTGGACGAGAGCACCCACTGAGCCCCGTGTCTCCACAGGGACGACTTCAGATCATGGGCAGTGAGCCTCTGAAGCCGGGGCGCATACACTCGGCATCAAACTGAAAGCTGATGGATACATAGCGGCTTTCTTACGTGCTGCCATGACGCTGATTTTAACTGTGTTTTTCAATCAAGTACACCAGCATCATTCGGTTGAAGAGATCTTTTTAATAATGTATGCAATATATATTGTGACGTCTGGTGACTGATTCACTTTAAGGTCAAGATCATTTAATAATCAAACCTAAAAGCGCCTTCCTGATCTCACAAAATATCCGTGTGGCTTCAAAATGTCACTTAAAATGCCCTCTGCTCCTGTAATGCTGCATGTAACAGAGGAGCAGCGCTGGTATGAAGTCCCCAAAAGTTTGTATAGAAAAAAAACTCTTACCTGCCAACCACTGAGTACTGTAGACACAAGTGATGCAGGAGTTTATAGCTGGGTTACCATATCACCATAGTCGGCATGTGTTTCAACTGGGGAATAAAGAGTCGATGGCTATTGTAACGCAAAATTTTGAAACACATTGTTCAACGATTCATCCAAGTAGTTTTTGGAAGCGTTCTGATGTAAAACCCCTCACCATGTCACACCATTTTTACGCCACTTGTAATTGTTAAAAATTTTCCAACTTCTGACCGTCCGCTCAACCAAATGAAACAAAGATGTTATGGGCGCTGCGAAGCCTGCTCAACAACAAATCATTAATGCCAGAGGTGCCATAAATGACACCAGAAATGTATTGAATTGTGAAGCGCTGCGGAATATGATGACGAGATATAAATACAAATTATTATGCCAGTCCCTGGCTGGAGTAACACTTCTGGCAAAGGTGCATGGCAGTTGTTAGTTGCACCAAATTCATTATGATGTGCGACGCTTAATGAAGGGCACACTAGAAAAAAAATGGCCAAAAATCATTAAGACTGGCATACCATCCACCAGCCTTAATGACGCAGGCTTATTTCGCTCTGTTTCTAATTAATGTGAAATTTCTCCCTCCCTAATTTCTGCTTGGTCGTGTTTTTTTTTGTTTTTTTTTATTTGTTTTTTTTTGTCTTCTATGTTTGTAGTGGAAACCATTTAAATGCTGCTGCCAAACCGTGGGAACCATTCATTGCATAAAGTGACCGACTACAGATCTCAAATCCGCTGCAGCAATCGATTTTACAATGATAGTTTTCTTTATATTTTGTATAATCTCCTCTAAAATTCTGCTATAGTGATATGTGGATTTAATGCTAGATCAGAATCCCAATTTGCAGACACTGTGTTTCGGGGTGATTGCCCCTCGTCAGAGCAAAGTATGGGTATCTGATCTGGCTTATGAGAAGCTATGTGGGGACCACAGGGAAGACTATTCTCCTTACGGAGGCCTGACAAACCAGTCTGGCTGCCAGTGATGGGACTTATAGCTGCAATGCCCCTCTGGGAATTATTCAGTTGTCCCTCCAGTGAGGAAGGCGACATATTGGGATTCTGATCTGGCGTTAAATCCTAAGCCTTATGAAAAGGCTTCTTTAAAAAGCCACTTTTGACTTTTTTAGGATTGCTACTTCCAGTAGGTGGCGCTAGAGTTTCTCCTTCCTTACTGGAGGGACAATTTGAATAATTCCCAAAGGAGCATTGCATGCGGCTATAAGTCCCCCTCACTGGCAGCCGGACTGGTTTGTCAGGTCTCCGTAAGGAGAATAGTCTTCCCCGTGGTCCCTACAATAATATGACTGATTTGATTGCCCTGAAAATCAATCCATTATGTACCTGACCCGTGGCTGTACCAGAGCATTAACCTAGATCAATAGAAAACAAAATATTGACTTATTTCTCCAAATAAATTTCTTAAAATGATCCTCTGATTTCAGTATTATCGGCTGTACATCTCCTCTATATGGAGAGAGCTGGTCAGAGATGCCATATAGCCGCTTATTATTCTCTGCCTAGGAAATAGAGGCCACGCTCAGCTGCATGGGTAGGAAGTTTGGGAAAATGACAGTGTAACCACCACTAGTATTGTGCGTTATTAACTTTGTGGAGTCTGTTGGATCTCTTCTTGTGGCTCAAGAGGGTCATTTACTTTGCTTCTGCCAAAAGCTGCTGCTTATAGAATATAAACCTCAGGCTTGTTAAAAAAAAAAAAAAAAAAAAATTTTTTTTTTATATGGGTCAAAAAAATATAAATTGGGCCAAATCAAGACCCAGAGTTCTTCAAGCCGGTCTTGATGAGGGCCCTTGCTGGAGTCAGACCCTTTTGATTCATGTGCCAGTCGGGTTCTGGAGTGAGATTTCTGGCATAGGGAACTCCATAGTTCGAGATAAATTAATGAGCTGTTGCGCCCTGTTTCCTCCCCAGCTCTGCCCATTTGGTCGGAGCTGGGAGAAATTGGTGTGAAAACGTCAAAAATTGCAAAATTTGGGCCCAACTCAGTGATGTTAAACTTTGCGACCATTTTAAACCGTTTATGGCCGAGTTCTGGCATGAAAGCTTTGATAAATCTGGCCTATTGGGTTTAGACATTTGTGTTTTTTGTTTTTGTGGTTTTTGTGTGGGTTTTTTTTTCTTTTTTATTGTATGTATATTTTAAAGGGAATCTGTCACCAGTTTTATAACTTTTATAAACCATGCACATGACCATTTTAAATAATGTAAATGGGGTTCCTGCAACCCCTCTATACCCTCAGAAGTGCCCCGCATACCTAAAAAAGTATTTTTTTATTCATTTCCCACGCTGTATTCAAATGATCCTGTCTGATGGGTGTGTCCAGATCGCGCTCGGTGCCACTTCAGTCCCTTCAAATTCCTCCCCCTTTTTATTTATTTATTTTTATTTTATTTTTTTGCTGCAAGTGGTTTTTCTTTAAAGTACGTCTGATGGGGACTTTCAAAATTAAGGGGAATCTGTCAGCAAGTCTTGGCTACCTCAACTGAGAGCAGCATAATGTAGGCAAAACGATCCTGAATCCAATGATATATTACTTAGATTACTGGGTGCAGCTCTTCTGACACAATCAGAATCTTTTACATTTAGCCATTTTAACAGAGCTGCGAGCTGTCCCCGCCTCACACCAGGCTCGCTATAGAGAGTGTACATTGACCATGAGGTGTCAATTCCTGCAGGGGGTGTGCCGGACTGCTGTGCACGTGACTTTGCAGTCCGAGCAATGAAAAGTTCTGCTGCTTTAACAAAAATGGCAAATAAACCAAATCTTGACAAGTTGAGCATCCCTGAATTCTGTGTTAAGCCTTGCAGCATGCTGTATTCAGCTTACATAGCAAACACCTGCTGACAGATTCGCTCTTAATAGGAGTCAGTCTCCAAAAGGGAAAGTTCTGATTTTCCAAATATAGATGCCTGAAATCAAAATACCCCTTTAGGCTGGCCATAAAGCGGTCCCTGCAGACTCCACCCACGTGCACAGGAAAGTTCTGCCTGGTCTAAGGCTATGTGCGCACTAGGCATTTTTTTTCACGATGTGTTTTTTTTTGTGTGTTTTTACCGCTTTTTTGGCTGCGTTTTTGTGCACTGCATAAAATGAGTGAAAAACGCAGAAATAATTGACATGCTGCGTTTTTGTGGTCCCCACAAAAACGCAGCTACAAAAAAATGCTGTGTGCGGACAGCACTTCTGAAAACCCATAGACATTGCTGGGGAAGCAATGTGTCAGCGTTTTCTGCACAAACGCCGCAAAAAAACGCAGCAAAAAGTCTAGTGCGCACAGGGCCTAACACTCTCTTTTATTCTTTGAGTGAATCTCTAAAGCTATATTCACATGTTGAGTTTTTACGTTTTTTTTTTTTTTAACACTTCCTAAGGCGCTGTGATATACCACAGAGAGCCAGTTCACCGATGACGCATGAGAATGTAAAGATCGTGTATGCCACATTAAAACGCAACGTGAAATCCATACTGAGGGATTGACACGGATACATGAATTGTGTATTTGTAACACAACAAAAATGTAAAATATTCTGTTATGACTGATAAGCCATTCATCCAGTTACTCGCACACTCCCATCCACAAACACAATAGTCTGAGAAATGTGAGACTGACTATTCACCGGCTGCCCAAGGCGCCTATCAGAGAAGTGTCATGCAGAAGCCGTGGCAGTTTGGCGGTGGTCCATTCTGCCCAGAATTCACCTAGTAAAGTCGCTGGTCCTCTGTTCTTGGGAAATCCAAAATGTGTATTCATTCATAAATCAAACTGAGAAGATCCGTTTGCAGGACCACCCTCCATGCAGAAAGCAGAAACCATTGCTGCCGATCTCTAGTTTTTGTTTTTGTTTTTTTTTTTAATTCTAGTGGAAGTTTAGTAAACCTGGTGAATAAAGTACTATTGAATTGGAGTCTCTGGCAGTAACCTCCTGAATTGAAAAAATAATCGTCAACCTCCGCAAATTCATCACTTGAAAGATGCGGAATGCTATCCTTCCACTTAGGCCAGCCTCACACTTGCGATTAACTCGCACGAGTGCAATGCGTATATGTTGGTGTGGTTCTTAGATAAATCTGAGATATCAAGCAGGGACTCGAGAGCTGGTCCATCCAACTGGACCGCAAACAAATTCTGACCGATAACATGCTGAAGGTTTAAATATTAGAAGAACCCGGATTTAGGCATATTTTGGGTTGACAGAAATAATTGCTCAAGATATTTGATTATATTGGAAGTCCAAAAAACACATACCATCAAAGTTAGAAAAGTGTGGAAGGCTTAAAGTTAACATGTCAGGTCCAGTTTGCACTCAGGACCACGAGCAGTTCTGGGTGCATATTGCTAATCCCTGCCTAACCGTCCCTGTATACACTAGCATATTTCTAAAGATCCTTTATGATATGCTAATGAAAGCAGGGACTAGTCGCAAGGGCATTAGTTCCTGCATTTATTCCTCCCTCTTAGCATGTCAGCACGCCCATGCTATTTAGTGCATTATCACCAGTGGTGACGCACGTACCTGTGACTGCTGAACTGAACTTGGGTAAGTCTGGTCATGCGAAGTGTGAAGCCAGGTGTAGGAGTCCCGCCTTCAGAGAGGTATAATGTGCATGACTTGAAGTTCCGGGACTTCGGATAATCGGTGATAGCAGGCACAGGTACTCGCATCACGGCTTGTGATGCTACGTTGACTAGCATGGGCGTGCTGCCATGCAAACGTACCGCCCCTTCAGCAGTCGGACTGCTCGGATCCGGGGGTTTTGCTGTGACTCTAGGGTCCCCGGACCCGGGGCTCAGCGGCCACTCAAATAAAAAAAGGGGAGGGAAGTTATTTACAAGGGACAGTTCATGACGCCACCCGTGGTTGCAGCAAAGAGGAGTACCGCCGCTGCCGATGGGAGTACTTGGGGGTTGATAGCGGTGCAGCCAGATGGTGATCCCTCCACGGGTAGGGAAGGCCCTGGGGCTCTGGAGGGATAGTGGATGGTACGGTGGAGGTGAAGTGGGCAGGCAGGGACCCTGGGAGGACAGTGTACTCACTCAGGCGGTGCAGTTGTTAGTGCGGCCAATAAGCAGACTCTGACACAGGAGTAAACAAAGTCTCTGGGTACTGCTGCCACTTTGGGGAGTCCGTCCCCACTGGTATTGCTTAGTGGTCTGGAGCCTACCTCCTTGCACAATTGTGTAGATGTTCCTGAGTGACTTTTCGGCCTGAAGCTGTCAGGGTCCCGCTCCCTATAGTGATATAGTGGAACTGTGCTCTCGATGGCTGACACTTGGGATTTCAGTAGGCTGCATACACTGGAAGGCCCTATCACCCTCATTGTGTTGATGCCTTCAATATCTGAGCTCTTGGGGAAAGTTCATAAAAAGACTATCCTCCACAGGTGAATTATCATGTTGCGTGAAGATACTCCCTGATCTAGGGTCCTGTACCCCGCCGTGCTCTGTACCGGTCCAGTTACTGGACATTCTGGTGCCGACTGTTCTCCAAAACGAAGTCTGTTACACCTCCTCCAATACCCTGCGACCGGGTCTCTAACTCTTCTGGTCCCAGACCACCGTCTGCGACCCAACCAAGGTCACACAAGGAGCTACAACTCCCTCAGCTCCTCACTCTTTGAGGGCTACTCTAGAACTGCAGGGAGCTGCTACTCCCAGCTCCTCACTCTTTGAGAGCTACTGCTGAACTCACTTAATCCCTCCCACCAGTCTGCCTGACCCCTAGGCGGGCGTCCCTATTCCAGCTAGACAAATCACTGGTGTTATCTGACAGGGTGTGGTGTGAGGTGTGGTTAGGATTTGAGTGCTGATGGAAGCAATACCAGTAGTTAGTATCCCAGAACCATAGAACCATGGAGGGTGGGTTCTGCATTAAGAGAAAGGAGAGTGGAGTTCCCTGTGACACCCTGATGCAGTCAGGGGCGACACACTAACACCCCTGTGACTAGTCCCTGGCCTCATTAGCATAAGATAAAAGATCTTTAGAAATACTTTTTCTAAAGACTTCTTTATCTATCTTACTAGATACAGGGACGGTTAGGCAGGGATAAGCAATATGCACCCAGAACTGCTCGTGATTCTGAGTGCATATTGGACCTGACAGGTTCCCTTTAAGTTAAGCTAAAGGGAGTTTTAGGCAATGAGCACAGTCCTCTTGGGATTATTTTTTTTTTTTTTTTTTTTTTTTTTTTTTTTTAATCTGAGTTTTCAAACAGAAATTGGGCAGGATCTTCATGGAGGACAATTTTGACAGTTTCTGGTCCGAAACCACCTATAAGCTTGTTCACATGTCACGTTTTATTTTGCCGCAGGAGGAAAAAAGCAGCGTTGTACAGTGTCGGCCATATGAATGAGATTTCTGTAATCTCATGCTCACATTTAATTTTTTGAACCTTGAAACGTTTTTGTTTTTTTTTTTTCTATTCTGTAAAATGTCACTTCTTTCAATGTTCTTACAAAGTTTTTCAGCCACTGAAATGAATAAGGAAAAAAAATCAAGTAAAAACATATTTTAGGCAGATTTTTTTTTTCCTCTAAGGCTATGTGCGCACGTTGCGTACTGGCCCTGCAGAAATTTCTGCAGCGATTTTGAACAGCACATGTGCGCTTCAAATCGCTGCAGAAACAAAAGCCGATTTCATGTGCTCTGCATGTAGCCCCTCCCAGCCCTTGCCATAGACAGAGCAGGGACTGCATGCAGAGCACACGAAAGAAGTGACATGTCACATCTTAGAACGCGCGCTTCAGGCAGCAGCCGAAGAGCTGCGCTCTAATACGCCACGTGCACACGTCTCCTGCACAATCTCCATAGATTATGCAGGGGACGCAGGACGCATGCAGTTACGCTGCAGTGCAGATTGCAGTGTAACTGCATGCAATTGCGCAACGTGCGCACATAGCCTAATAGTCTTTTTTTGCAGCAGAAAAATCTGCAAATACTCAATGTGTGCACATAGCCAAAGAGCAACCCCTGTGCTCATACTTTTAGAGGATATTGAAGCTGACACTGTCCAATTTGAAACGGGACGATTTCCAGGCCATGGACACAACTCTCATGGGTGCAATGGGGGGAGGGGGGGTCTTTAGGAGACTTGTACTGGAAAAGATATCAAGTCCTTTCTACATAAAATTGCATATGTTGATTATTTTGAGAATTTTCCAATGGGTTTCAGGGCCAGACCTGCCTGAAAGACGTGATCACGGACCCTAATGCCAGATCCTTCTCTTCCCCCACATATCAGGGGAGTGTAAGGAGGCCCCATACAAATTTAATTTTTTGTTCTTTTGAGCCCTGTGAAACCCATCCTAACCATGCATATTATACACAGCTGATGTGTTTGTCACAATGTAGGTCTATCCAGGACCCGATAGATCCGTCATGTTGTGGTCAGCATAGACCGGCAAGCTGTCTGCACCTGGGAGAAATTAGGCAATGAAGTTTTATATTAATACACGTGGATATTTAGGAAATGAGGTCAGCGTGCGATGACTGTCTGCAGTGACACCTCTCCGCTTCATCGCCCGTGAATATGGTTTCTTTCCTCCGCTCTCAGCAGCTGTGATTATGGTGTCTGAGCGTCACTGGTAAATCCCTCCTGAAATGACTGAGTGCGATCGCAGCTGCGAAAATACCGGAGTGTCAGCGGCCAAATGGGAAAAATGATCTCATTGCGGTGAAATGGAGATGATCTCGACAAAAATTTAAGAGGCCCTCCCAGAAAAATGTGACCAGCGTCACTGATATCTATGTTAGATAAATGGTATCCAAGCCGGTATACTTGCCAATCTCACTATTACTGCATTATGTGGTGAGTAGTGATGAGCGAGCACTAAGAGGCTCAGCACTCGAAACCAGCAGGTCGGATACTTTGACCAGCTCAACCGTGCATCTTGGTGTTCTCTCATCACTAGTGGGGAGTTTTAGGTCTTCCCCTCATCTTATGTGACCAGTGTCTTACTGCTGAATCGTACGGCTTCTCGTGTGGACCAGAAGCCTATTCCTGAGAGCCGCCGGGTAATTGTCCTGAAAAAAGCATGGGAAAACTTGGTGCACTAATGTACACTAGGAAGACCAGCTCCTCTGCCCTTCACTGTCCATCTATACCCAGCGGAGGAACGAGATTCTCGGAGTACCTCTTTAAAAATAAATTTAGAAAAGGTTTTTTTTTTCTCTACTTGTCTTAGAAAAAGCACTTGAGGTCTTAATATTAATCACAGCTATGTCCACACTGAATAATGTAGGGATAATATTTGTACGTATTGCTGATGCTTTTAACTAATGCTTTAAATGGAGTATGTCAGTAGCTGTGTAATCTATGTCCACCACCGCTCTATACGGCACCCCTGCGCCACATCTCTATATGGCACCCCTGTGCCGCATCTCTATACGGCACCCCTGCGCCACATCTCTGTACGGCACCCCCTGCGCCACATCTCTGTACGGCACCCCCTGTGCCACATCTCTATACGGCACCCCCTGTGCCACATCACTGTACGGCACCCCCTGCGCCACATCACTGTACGGCACCCCCTGCGCCACATCACTGTACGGCACCCCCTGCGACACATCTCTATACGGCACCCCTGTGCCGCACCCCTATACAGATCTCTATACCGCACCCGTAAAAAATCCACCTCCAAACTGTGAAATACACACAAGACCAGTGTTACAGTAACATGACCACATCACCTATAAAGCACAGATTGTCCTGCTGGTATGGAGTAATTACTTTTTATCTATTTTCCAGGCTGCTGGAAACAGACAGTAAGTCCCTGCGATCTGTCAATGGGTCAAGAAGAAATAGCGGCTCCTCGCTGGTGTCCAGCTCTTCGGCCTCCAGTAACCTCAGTCACCATCAGGAGGAAGATGCCTGGCTGCTCTGGGGAAGAATCGTCAATGAGTGGGAGGAGGTGTACAAGAAGAAGGAGAAGCAAATTAAGGTAACGCTGGTGCAGGTTAGTGGGTCACTGTCCTTGTAGTGTAAAGTGTATATATATAAAAAAAACAATGTAAAGGAATTTTTGTCATCTGGCATTTATATAGAAAGTCTATTAAAGGGGGATTGCCTAAGGCCGCAGTCACACAGTGCATTAGTGCTGGTGGGTGCAAATGTGACACCCCTGGCCTATCAGCTTGTCACAGGGTATTGTGCAATCTGCCCTTTTGCACAGTATCCGCATCCTCCTTGGTTACGGGTCCCTGACCTTTTGGTGTTGCTAAGAACAAGCTAATCAAAACCCTAGGAACACTCTGCACCAGACACACCAGTGGCTAACCTGAAGGGATTATGGTCGCCCATTTGAGGGGTTGGTTACGGGGAGGTCAGGAGACAGCGAGTTCAGGAGTGACTCTCAAGAGGAGGTCAGGAGCTGGGCTCCTCGTTTACTAGGTGGCAGACGTTGGTCTGGGCCTGGTAGGAGCTGGACCCCGGTCACAGGGGATCGTGACAAGGGGCACGGACTGTCGAGGAGGACAGCCGGCAGCCTTGTGCCATCACTGGGCAGGGGCCAGGGCACGACTGGGTACGTGGACCCTAGGCCGGGAAGTAGTTTCAGGCGTCCTGGTAATTTACCCGACGAGGATGGAGCCTTCGAGATCCGTTCTCTACCCGCTCCAAAATTGGGGTACTAGCACAACGAGGGGGATAGGACTTTCCCACTACACGGTCCAGAAAATCCCAAGCGTAAACACTGAGAGCAAGCTCACCCAGTTAGCCATACTGGTGAGCGTGACCCGTTTAGTTCCATGCTAAAAGGGACCAACTACAGACAAGAGGTGACAAGGTTCAGGTCACAGGCTAACAAGCAACACCAACGGGCACGGGATCCAGGCGTGCTCCCTCCCTGCTGCACTGCATCAAGAACTTTGGTTTACTACGGTTGTCAGCGTTATTGGACTGAGTGCGTGCGCAATTAACCCTTACGGGCCAGACGGCACCTCCCTGACACCATCAGAGTCTCGGGGCATTCCCCCTACCGTGGAGGGGTTAAACACCTGGCTGCCAACACAATCACCACCAGGTACTCCCAATCGCAGCGGTGATACTCCAATCTTACCACGCACCATGGGTGGCGTCACGAACCTTGTATATCTTCCCCTGTAAATACCCCCTTTTTATTCCGGGTGTCCGCGTGACCCTGACTCCTCGGGTCCGGAGACTCCTGGAGCCACTCCGGATCCGAGCGGCAGGCTGGTGACGTGGGGGCGACACACAAACATGACCCCATGCTGATCCGTTGGGTGCAGTCTCCACACTCCTTTCCAAATGTGGATTAAACATGAATGTTGAGCATGAAATGATGTGGATTTAGTGCAGTGATTCTCCTCTTACTGATGGACACAGATTTTCTTGCCTATTTCATTGCTTTTGTGGGAGCATTAAATCTTCCATACCATGTTGACAATATCATAACCATGAAGTATTCCATTAATTTTTCTGTATTTTAAAGGGGCTGTCCACTACTGCACAAGGTGTACCCATCATGACTGTCCTTTCTCCAGTATTAAAACCTTGTATTGTCAGTGACCTCAGTGTGAATAAGGGCAGAAAAGCAGAGTGCCCAGACTACAGAAACCTGTCCATGGGAAGCTATCTAGATGAAGTGCCTAGCTCATGGGGACGGACCATGCCCCCCAATATATATAGAGAACAATAAATAAATAAAAACCAAAAAAATGAACAAGAGCAAGTGACTGCAGCTGTACCACTGCGCTTCTCTGCCCTTATTCACATGGATGTCACTGCCACAAGAAAAGGTTTTAATAGAGTAGGACTGTCCCGATGGGTACACCTTATCTCGTGTGATGGTTTACACTGTTCCAAAAACGTAAAAGACAAGTGCCCGATGTTATTTACATGTACAAGTAATTACTAATTTGCTTTTATGATGGAGTATATGCTCATTTTATGAGATGGATGGATGTGCAAAAGCAGGAGCAGCACTTCACCTGTTGTGGTGCAAAGTCCTTCCAATCAGTCTCACCCGATTCCAATAGACAGCAAAAAAAGTGAAGGCAGCACTCCGTTTAAACTTCAAAGGAAGTGCCTTTTAATGGCCCATAGGATACAGCAACGCTTCAGTCACAAGTGACTTTTCTAAAGCCTTTGAAGTTTAAACTGAGTGCTGCCTTCACTTTTTTTTGCTGTGTATGTGTGTATGTGTGTATGTGTGTATGTGTGTGTGTGTATAGTATATCTTGTGTGTGTGTGTGTATTGTATATATGTGTGTGTGTGTATGTATATATGTGTGTGTGTATGTGTGTGTATATGTGTGTGTGTATGTGTGTGTGTGTGTGTATATATATATATATATATATGTATATGTGTGTATATATATATATATATATATATATATATATATATATATATATGTATATGTGTGTATGTATGTATGTGTATATGTATGTGTGTGTGTGTGTATATATAAAAAATATTTTTTTTTAATTTTTTTTTTTTTTTCTCTTGGGTCTAATCCTTGTAAAGTGCTGTCCTTTTTTGGGGTATGTGCGCACACTGCAGTTTTGTTTCAAACACATTTAAAAACATTTTTTTTAATTTTTTCTGGCCCCTGCGGTTTTCTTTTAACATTGTCAATAGCAAAAAGCTGGGAAAAACGCAGAAAAGTGACACGCGGCTTTTTTCTGCAACCAAAACTGCAGGCAAAAAAGAAGCAACGTGCGCACAGTTTTTTTTTTTTTGTTTTTTTTTTTTTTTTTTTATTTCTCATAGACTTTGCTGGGGAAGCTCTTACATGCATAAACTGCACACAAAACTGCACAACTCCCTCCTAAGCAGACCAATCTGCCGCCTCCTTATTACTACAAATTTGACTAGTAATTATTATTATGCGGGGTTCCATGTATTGTTTATATCTGGCCTCTGGCAGGGGTGATAACTGATGGGAGGGGGTGCAGGGTGGACTCCCACTGATTTATGTTGTTGAAAAGCCCATTTAAAATGTGTTATATAAAATACTATGGTAGTAGTGATTTATTGCTAAAATGTGTTTCCTTTTATTGCAGGAACTTGTCAGGAAAGGCATCCCACACCACTTTCGTGCCATCGTATGGCAACTATTATGCAATGCTCAGAATATGCCAATTAAAGAGCAGTATTCCGATCTCTTGAAAATGACCTCGCCTTGTGAAAAACTCATCAGAAGAGACATTGCCAGGACCTACCCGGAGCATGATTTCTTTAAAGAGAAGGATAGTCTGGGGCAAGAAGTTCTGTTCAATGTCATGAAGGTTTGTGCTGAAGATTTCGCTATATCCTTCTTCTTTTTTTTTTTTTTTTTAACAGTGCAAACAGTTTAAGGGAACCGGTCACCAGACTTGGTGACTATAAGCTGCGGCCACCACCAGTGAGCTCGTGTATATACAGCATTCTAACATGCTGTATACAAGAGCCAAGGCCGCCGTGTAGGCATGGAGGTCCTGCGCAGGCGCACTTTGATCTGCCCTGAGCAGGACAGATCAAAGCATTGTAGTGCGCATTAGCGGGCCCGGCGAGTGTGTATGACGTAGGACGCATTACGCACCCCGGCTTGAGAAGAAGGATGACCAAGATGGCCAAAAGAGGAGGCGCTGGCACAGGAGAATGGAGACACCCATGTGATCCAACTCCACTGCCGCGACCGTTTAGGTGAGTATTATGAAGTCATTTATATGTTCTACACAGCGGCCTGGGTTCTGATATACAGCATGTTAGAGTGCTGTATATAATGGCCCACTGGTGGTGGTGGCCGCAGCTTATAGGTCCCTAATCTGCTGACAGTTTCCCTTTAACGCTGCTTACTACAGCATCCTCATGTGGATAACTGCAGCTGTGGCCGCGAGTAACCTGAGTGACAGCACAGCTGATCGTGCGGCTCACTGCAGTCACTCGGGATTTGTGATCACATTTGAGTCCTTCACTTGTGACCGCAAATCAAGCCGCGGCACACGCACAGAGCCGCGCAATCACAATGAAGTCGGGTGAAGTTCATCCGAGTTCATTCTGATCGCGCGGCACTGTCTGCAGCCAGCCATGACCGTGACAGTGCAGTCCCACTTGGCTCTGCTTCAAGTCTATGGGGATGCTGCAGAGCTGAGTGGGTGCGTTCTGTGAAAAATGTGCGTTCTGGATGCTTTTCCCATTCTGTCTAGGGCAGAGAAAGCATCCAGAACGCATGAATTCTCACCAGGAATGTCCGCACTTTGTGTTCTGCCGAATGCGTCTCAGAACGCAGCTTTTTCGGCTGCGTTCTGAGACGCACACGCAGTGACTTACATGCTGCAGAATAGAACGCAAAGTGCGGTCTCAGCCTAAAGGCCCCATCACACACAGAGATAAATCTTTGGCAGATCTGTGGTTGCAGTGAAATCATGGACATATTGCACCATTTGTACACAGCCACAAACCTGGCACTGATTGTCCACAATTTCACTGCAACCACAGATCTGCCGCAGATTTATCTCTGTGTGTGACAGGGCCTTAAGTCCTCGATCATCAACATTTTTACATTTTTTGGTAGAATTCTGATGCAAAACTGTTGTAAAATTCACTCGTTTTTCAAACATTGCAACTTTTTGGAGTTTTTCCGCAAATCGTATTCAAATTTTTAAATTCCCGGAGTGAATGCAGTCAACAGATACATTA
The DNA here is from genome assembly GCF_048569485.1 of Anomaloglossus baeobatrachus. Taxonomy (NCBI): domain Eukaryota; kingdom Metazoa; phylum Chordata; class Amphibia; order Anura; family Aromobatidae; genus Anomaloglossus; species Anomaloglossus baeobatrachus. Next base: position 193,624,320 of record NC_134360.1, on the reverse strand, counting down.
TAGGCTACGCCACCAAAGTGTGTTACATTCTGATAGAAATGTATCCAGCTCCTGACTGCCGGACACTTCTTACGGCAGCTACACTAAAAGACACACAACTCTTCGACTCTTCTATAATGCATCCACACAAAGATGGATTGGACACTGTTATCATTTTCATTGAGTGGCTCCTCATTTGCACACAACAGAAATCCCTTGCAGGTGTGAACAGAGACTTATTACTATAATGTTCTCTTCACTAATTTTACTTTGTTCCCTTTTTAAGCTATAACCGAAAGCCTCCATTTACCCTAATGTGCAATAAATGTGTCTAACATTTCTGCAGTCATTCCCCAGCAAAACCTATGGGTATAAAAAAAAATGCTGTGCGCACACTGAGGTTTTTTTATACCTGCGGAATTTCCGCTGTGGAATTAATGTGTGGCACTTTTTCCGCCGGTACCTGCGGTTTTTGCCATAGATAATGGTAAAAATCTGCAGGGACCAACCCGCGGCAAATCTTCACCAAACTGCGGTAAAACCACATGCGGATTTCGTTGCGGTTTTAATGCGTGGTTTTTTTTTTTTTGGTTTTTTTTTTTTTTACTGCAGGTGCAGGATTCTTTCAGAGGAACTGAATTTTCCTTGGTCAATTTCTAGTGCGCACATGGCCTTAGGGGCTCTTTGCTTAACTCTTAGAGGACAGGGCCCCTTTTTATGTGTAAAGCTTTTATGGGGGAGTTGAGCGATTCAGCAATTCAGTCATCTGTAGTTGGCTTTTTATGTGTTTTTACAAAACATCCACATTAATATTTAAGTAATTAAAGGGCTTCTACACGATAAAGTGGCTTACTACAGAAACGGCACCACACATGGCCTCAGGTTGCACTTGGTACTGCAGCTCTGCCTTATTCAATCAATCAAAATTAAATTTCACTGTCTGACACAACAGGTCGACACATGTCACTGTATGCATGTATTGGCATTTCGGTATGTGACTTATTTATATCTTTCAGGCATATTCGTTAGTGGATCGTGAAGTCGGGTACTGCCAGGGAAGTGCGTTTATTGTGGGTCTTCTTCTTATGCAGGTAAGCCCGGAAGTGTCATATATTGTTTAATCACTGTTGATGAGTGAGCACTACCATGTTCGGGTGCCGGTAACGAGCAGTTGGACACTCAGGCAGGCTTCACACATGTACCGAATATATTGGAATCAATGGGAAGATCTTCCGGAAAAATGCTCGAGTTCCCCTTTTGACTTCTGTTATACTTGGTACGGTGAGTCGAGCCCATCCGAGCATCCGATCATGGTAGTGCTCACTCATCTCTAATAATAATCTTTCAAGGTGTCACTACAAATCCTATTTGCAAACGTTTTTATGGCTCGGTCTGCTGTCGTGAATTTGAACCATCACCAACCTTTTCTTTTCTCCAATGTGGTGCTTAAGGGTCCATTTAAACGACCGACCAATGGCACTAATTCACCACTGATCAGTAACCCTTTATTGATCGGCAGGCATTTAATTGCCAGTTTTACACAGGCATATAGTAGAATAAACTCCGGCACTCGTGCGTGCCGGAGTTTATTCTAATATATTTACTTATTTTTCTCCTGAGCACCAAACATGGTGAGCTGAGCCATACTCTAGTTTACACAGGCAGGCCAAAGTAAAGGATGCGCACTGAACAATATGTAGTAGATTGCTCAGGGCACATGAAGTGTCTCACTATGGCAGCCCGAGTCCTATTTCCACAAGACAATGCACTGCCGAGTGATTATTATTATGATTATTATTAACAATAATATAACAAAATATTATTATTTTTTATTATTATTAACAATAATAAAATATAATAAAATATAATAAAATATAATTATTATTTTTATTTTATATTTTATTTGATTTATTTTATTATATATTTATTTTTTTCATGCGCAAAAGAACTTTTCACCTGTTCAATGAGCATTTTTTCATTTATCGGGTGATCAGCAGCCTGCTTACACAGCAAGATTAATTTTTTTGCTGGAAAATACAATAAAATATTGACTGACTTAATACAACAAATGCAAGTGGCCAATACTTCAGAAAAGTCTATTTTTTTCAGTCGGTCATGTATTTTCTTGCTGTAACTGTACTTCAAGGGGAATCTACATTTGCAGCACGTAGCCCGGGGGGTCGTGCTGTCCCAAGCTCCAGTTGGCTCTCCTGTGACAAAATCACTAGATGCCAGTGGACACTTTGGTAGCTCTGGGGTTGCTGATAACCCCTGTGCCGGTCATGACCGTGCAGCTATGTAGACCAGCCTGTAAATGGCGTTCATAGGAGGTGGAGATCTAGCCTATATACTGCAACACTGTATTATTGCAATATGTAGTATAAGTAATCAGATGATCGCACGCTCCAGTCCCCTAAGGGAACTAAAAGTGGTAAATAAAAAAAAAAAAATAATTTTATGTACTATACATGTAAATTGTCCTCCATTTAAAACTCCAGAAATGTAAAAAATATAAACCATATTTAGTACCTCCATGTCCATAAAAGTAAATCTATCCAAATAAAAGAAAATTCAATAAGAGGCAATCAAAACGTCCTATGTACTCCAAAATCATATATCCGTAAAACTACCATATTTTTCGGACCATAAGACGCACTTTTTTTCCCCCGAAATGTTGGGGGAAAGTTGGGGGTGCGTCTTATGGTCTGACTGTGGCTGCGGGGAATGAGGTGCTGCGGTGGAGCGGGTCATCGGGGGCACGAGCAGGCTGTAGCAGCCTGCTGTGACCACGTGGGCCCGCTCATTACATATGCACGCCCATCCTCCCGCCCATTTCTCAGCGCAGAAGCCGGCGCTGACAGGTGGGCGGGAGGACGTGCGGGGACGCGCGCATATTAAAGAGCCGGTCCACATGATCACCCCTGGCAATTACAGCCTGAAGTGATCATGTGCGGCTGTATTCACTGCCCTCCGTGCGTCATAATCAGCACGGGGTGCAGTGAATCAGTGTACTCACCCGTCCCTGTGTGTGGAGCCGTTCCCCCGCAGCACGCGATGTCTTCCTGTCTGTGCTGATCTGTGCTGATCAGCTGATCGGCACAGACAGGAAGACATCGCGAGCTGCAGGGGAACGGCTACACACACACACACACACACACACACACACACACACACACACACACACACACACACACACACACACACACACACACACACACACACACACACACACACACACACACACACGTCAGTGGTGCAGAGAGGAAGATGATCGGCTGCAGGGAGTGAGGAACAGGTGAGTATAAACGTTTGGTTTTTTTTTTCTCTGTGCTATAGGATACAGGCCATATACCAGGACGGTATATGAGCAGGAGGGATGGGGGGTATATGAACAGGATGGGGGTATATGAACAGGATGGCAGTATATGAGCAGGATGGATGGGGGGTATATGAACAGGATGGCAGTATATGAGCAGGATGGATGGGGGTATATGAACAGGATGGCAGTATATGAGCAGGATGGATGGGGGAATATGAACAGGATGGGAGTATATGAACAGGATGGATGGGGGGTATATGAACAGGATGGGGGTATATGAACAGGATGGGAGTATATGAGCAGGATGGATGGCTGGTATATGAACAGGATGGGGGTATATGAACAGGATGGGGGTATATGAACAGGATGGGGGTATATGAACAGGATGGGGGTATATGAACAGGATGGGGGTATATGAACAGGATGGGGGTATATGAGCAGGATGGATGGCTGGTATATGAACAGGATGGGGGTATATGAACAGGATGGGGGTATATGAACAGGATGGGGGAATATGAGCAGGATGCTGGTATATGAGCAGGATGGGGGTATATGAGCAGGATGGGGGTTTATAGCAGGATCCTATACAAGGCAGGAGGATCATTACCAGGATGGGGTACCTTAGTAGAGAATTTGGGGACATTACCCCCATAACAGTGTCAGCAGCAAATCCTCGCCCCATAAGTGTGTCATGATCACACTTTCTTCAGCGCTCTATTGGGAGACCCAGACGATTGGGGTATAGCTACTGCCCTCCGGAGGCCACACAAAGCACTACACTAAAAAGTGCAAGGCCCCTCCCCTTCTGGCTATACCCCCCCGTGACATCACGGGTTCTCCAGTTTTAGCTTTGTGTGCGAAGGAGGTCAGACATCCATGCATAGCTCCACAGATTTTAGTCAGCAGTAGCTGCTGACTATGTCGGATGGAAGAAAAGAGGGCCCATATAGGGCCCCCAGCATGCTCCCTTCTCACCCGTGGATGGTGTTGTAAGGTTGAGGTACTTATTGCTAGTACAGAGGCCGGAGCCCACATGCTGTTTTCCTTCCCCATCCCCATGAGGGGCTCTGGGTGAAGTGGGATCTTACCGGTCTCCAGGCACAGAGACCGAGCTCCATCCACAGACCCAAAAGAACCTGCTGGATATGGAGCTGAGTATCGTCAGGGACAGGGCCCTGCTACATCAAGGTACTCTGTGTCCCCGGGCAAGCGCGCACACACACACCAGCATTGCTGGGAGTGTTAGTGCGCCGGGGACAACAGCGCGGAGCGCTGGTGCTATTATTCACTGCAGCTTTGCTGAGTGAATTTATGTATTGAAAACGGCCGCGCCGGCCGCTGCTGATTGTTTTTTACATTGTGGCGCGGCTGGGACTTGTGGTGCGCCGGGGGACTTCGGCGTCGGCCGTGCACATAGGACGGCCGCGCTTATTACTCGAGTCCCCGGCTTTGCGGCCTAGCTTTCGTTTCGTTCCCGCCCCAGCCCTGCCAGTCAGAGGAGGGGCGGGACGCTGTACAGAAGCTCAGCGCAGGGAGCTGGAGTCTGCTTTGCATTCTCCAGCCCCCTCTCACTGAACACAGTGAGACGCCGGGTTCCCGCTCTTGGCTGGGGCTCGCCCACGGCCCGCCCCTCTGCACAGGACGGGGAAGAGAAGCCGGCAGCCATTATGGTTTCCACTCTGGGAGAACGGAACCAGTCACAGGTTTTTGGGCGACCTCACACCCGCTCTTGTGCGAGCGGTAAGCAGTACTGACACCACTAATGCGGAAGTGGGCTTTTGGACTGTGTGCTGATATGCTATGCACTGTACTGTACTGTCGCTATTCTGGGCAACAGCAGCAAATAAGCAATGCTGCTGAGGCACAAGCTTTCAATGCTTCGTCGTTTGCATGTGCTGCAGTGTTTACTGTCAGATTGGGCAACAGCAGCAGTAGAGCAATTTGTGCTAAGGCACAAGCTTTCAATGCTGCTTCGCTTGCATGTGCTGCACGGTTTATTGTTATGCTATACATTCACTGTATGTCGCTATTCTTGGCTAATGCGCCCAGATAAACAGACAAAAGCAGCAGTAGAGCAATGGTGCTACGGCACAAGTTTTCAATGCTGCTTGACTTGCATGGGCTGCAGTGTTTACTGTCATGCTTGTATGCTATACATTCACCGTATGTCGCTATCCTTGGCTAATGTTCCTGGATAAATAGACAACAGCAGCAGAAAGGCTAGGGTGCTAACGCGCAAGCTTTCAATGCTGCTTGGATTGCATGGGCTGCAGTGTTTACTGTCAGGCTTGTATGCTATACATTCACTGTATGTCGCTATCCTTGTCTCATGCTCCTAGATAAATAGACAACAGCAGCAGAAGAGCAAATGTGCCAAGCCACAAGTTTTCAATGCTGCGTGTACTACATGTACTGAAGTGTTTATTTGTACTTCATGCTTGTATGACTATTCACTGTACGGTCGCTATCCTCGGCTAGGCTCTTAGATAGCTAGACAACAACAGCAGAAAAAGACAAGTTGCCAATGCACGGGCTTTCTATGCTGCTTGTACTGCATGTCATACGGTTCCAGGACCCCCAGTGCGTGCAATTGCTCAACCGGGGTCTCTGCTATATGTGGCCAAAAGAACCACCTGTGATCTCTGTCCAGAGACAGGGACGAAGTTGCAGTTTTTCCGCTGATATATTGTCTGTGACTATGACTGACATCTTACAGACTTTGCACCCCAAGCAGACCGTGGGCAATATGGTTGCAATGACCCTGGCCGCCCTGATTTGGAGCATCTCAAGGCGCCAGAGTGATTCCAGGCATCCCAGAGAGCAGGCATCCGACACGGTCGACAGTCCCAGATGGCCTAAGCGGGCTCGCTGGGATTAGCCCTCGACTCCATCACTGGTCAAGGTCCCAGCTGGAGTACTCTCTGTACGTTGAGGCAGACGTAGCTGTTCAGGACTCTGATCCTGAGACCGCTCTCAATCCGGATACACCGGATGGTGACGCTATAGTGAATAATCTTATTGCGTCCATCAACGAAAGGTTGGGTATTTCTCCCTCAACTCCTCCAGGGGAGGGGTCAGCTTCACAGCAAGAGAAATCTCTATTTCAGTATCTCAAGCGTATATTGAGTACTTGTTTAGCACTCTGACTCCAGAGAAGCAGTCCAGAAACGACACGCTTATCACGATAAGCGTTTCTCCGACCGTATTAATGAGACACGTGTCGCTCCCCCCTGACGTGGTCAAGCGCTAGACCCAGTATCCAAATGTGGATCCCCCAATCTCCATGCTTGCAGCTAGATCTATAGTTGTAGTGGTGGATAGGACTTCACTTCAAAATGCCATTGACAGGCAGATTGGCCTCTGGTTGCAATCTGTCTATGAAGCTATCGGCAGGTCGGTTGCTCCGGCAGTCGCAGCCGTGAAGGCACTCCAAGCTATTTCAGCTAGTATTGCGCAGGGGGTCGCTGTCACAGGTACTCTCGGTCCCAGCAGCGTCTTTAACTCGCAATGTCGGCATGGCGAATCATGCTGTTATTGCTGTCCGAGACTCTACGAGCCGGACGTCAGTGGCATCCGCCAACTCCGTGTTTTTACGCAGAGGCTAGTAGTTGAGAGATTGGAACAGAGGCTGCTTCCAACGAAGTGCTTAACCAGGTTGCCTTTATCTAGTGATAGTCTGTTGGTAAGGGTTGAATGAAATCATTCAACTATCCAAGACGACTCAAAAAGCCCAGAAGGGCATAGATTCCTAGCGGGCTCAATCACGCCCGGGGAAGGCAGCCGGAGGACCCGCTACCAAAGTGTTTTTCCTCATAATTTTCAGCCCTCTCACTCCGCAACCGCGGGGGGGCAGACTCCCCCGCTTTAGCGGCATTTACCTACCGCAGGTCAAGGGCCTGTGAGTGAGAGTCAGTTTGTTTTCAAACTACCGCACCGACCGAGCCGAGGCTCTTCTGCAGGCGGAAAGAGCGGTAATCCCTGTTCCTCTTCAGGAACCAGATACGCATTTTGCTCCGACCTGGTCGTGGTGCCAAAATAGGACGGCTCCTTCCGTCCCGTTCTGGAATTTATACTGCTTAACAAGCACGTGAAAACCAGGCGGTTCCGGATGGCATCACTCCGCTCCGTCATTGCCTCTCTGTCTCAAGGAGTTTTCCTAACATCAATAGACATCAGGATGCTTATCTACACGTGCCGATTGCTCCGAGGCACCGGCGTTGGCTACGATTCGTTATTAAAGACGAGAATATTTCGTTTCGTAGCCATACCCTTTGGCTGGCGACAGCCCCACGGGTGTTCACCAAGTTCGTGGCAGCAGAGGGAGCAGTCCCGCGCTCTCACGGTCACTCTGTGATCCTTTACTTGGGCAATCTACTGGTCAAGGCACTCTCCTTTAGAAGCATGCCAACACAACCTGAACATGGCGCTGGACCCTTCCCAGAGTTTCGGGTGGGTCTGCAACTTTTCAAGGTTGAACCCAATCGCTGGCATCTCCTGGAGAGTTTTCACACTCTCTCAGCGATAGTGAAGCTTCCGCTGGACAAACAGCGTTCACTACAGACGAGGGGGCAGTCTCTCCTTCAAGGAGGCGCCTCATCCAGAGGCGAGCTTTTTTCACGCAGTTTCATCTGCGTCCGCCTCAATAGCACATTCTTCGCTTATGGGAGGGAAGTCGATGTCCCTACACAGGAACGTGTCACTTTTCCAGACGGTCAAAGACCGTCTTCAGAGGAGTCCACTCTTCAACTCAGTGGTCTGGAGCTCTGGGCAGTGTATCTTGCACTGCAAGCCTTCCTGCAGTGGCTGGAATGCAAATAGATCCGAATTCAGTCGGACTATCCACAGCGGTGGCATACACCAACCACCAAGGCGGACTACGCAGTCGACAAGCCTCCCAAGAGGTCCGGCGGATTCTGCTATGGGTAGAAGACAGAGCATACACCATATCAGCTGTTCATATCCCGGGCGTACAACACTAGGAAGCAGACTTCCTCAGTCGCCAGGGCGTGGACGCAGGGGAATGGGCTCTGCACCCGTTTGTTTTCAAGAAATCTGTAGCCGCAGGATGAAGACGGACGTCGACGTCATGGCTTCTCGGCAACAACAAGGTCCCGATTTTCATGACGCGGTCTTACGATCAAAGAGCTCTGGCGACAGGCGCCTTGGCTCAGGATTGGTCACAGTTCCAGCTACCGATTGCTGCCACACCATCCTCGTCGCCCCAAACTGGCCGGGGAGGTCGTGGTACCGAGATCTGTGGCACCTCACCGTCGGTCGACCGTGAGCACGACGTCATTGCCACCATGAGACGGGCTAGCCAGCCGCGGTCTGCCAAGATCTACCACAACTCGTGGAAGATATTCTTATCTTAGTGTTCTGCTCAGGGAGTGTCTCCCTGGCCATCGGCATTGCCTACTTTGCCTTCCCTCCTGCAATCTGGTTGGGAAAGAGGTTGGTCGCTCGGCTCCCTTTAAGGGCAAGTCTCGGCACTATCCGTGTTCTTTTCAGAAGCGTCTAGCACGTCTTCCTAAGGTGCGCACGTTACTACAGGGGGTTTGTCATATTGTGCCCCCGTACAAGCGGCCGTTAGATCCATGGGATCTGAACAGGGTACTAGTTGCTCTCCAGAAGCCGCCTTTCGAGCCTCTGAGGGAAGTTTCCCTTTCGCGCCTGTCACAGAAAGTGGCCTTTCTGGTTGCGATCACGTCGCTTCGGCGAGTGTCTGAGCTGGCGGCTCTGTCATTCAAGGCTCCCTTCCTAGTATTCCACCAGGACAAGGGGGTGCTGCGCCCTATTCAGGAGTTTCTCCCTAAGGTTGTATCCGCGTTTCTTCTTAATCAGGATATATCCTTACCTTCCTTTTGTTCTCATCCGGTTCTCCGGTATGAAAAGGATTTACAGTTGTTAGTTCTGGGGAGAGCACTCAGAATCTACATTTCCCGCACGGCGCCCATGCGCCGCTCTGATGCATTTTTTGTCCTTGTCGCTGGTACGCGCAAGGGGTTGCAGGTTTCTAAAGCCACCATGGCTCGATGGATCAAAGAACCAATTCTTGAAGACTACCGTTCTGCGGGGCTTCCGGTTCCTTCAGGGCTGAAGGCCCATTCTACCAGAGCCGTAGGTGCGTCCTGGGCATTACGACACCAGGCTACGGCTCAACAGGTGTGCCAGGCAGCTACCTGGTCGAGCCTGCACATTTTTTCACCAAACATTATCAGGTGCATACCTATGCTTCGGCGGACGCCAGCCTAGGTAGAAGAGCCCTGCAGGCGGCAGTGGCTTCCCCATAGGGGAGGGCTGTCTTGCAGCTCTAACATGAGGTATTTCTTTACCCACCCAGGGACAGCTTTTGGACGTCCCAATCGTCTGGGTCTCCCAATAGAGCGCTGAAGAAGAAGGGAATTTTGTTACTTACCGTAAATTCCTTTTCTTCTAGCTCTTATTGGGAGACCCAGCACCCGCCCTGTTGTCCTTCGGGATTTTTTTGTTGTTTGCGGGTACACATGTTGTTCATGTTGAACGGTTTTTCAGTTCTCCGATGTTACTCGGAGTTAATTTGTTTAAACCAGTTATTGGCTTTCCCCCTTCTTGCTTTGGCACTAAAACTGGAGAACCCGTGATGTCACGGGGGGGTATAGCCAGAAGGGGAGGGGCCTTGCACTTTTTAGTGTAGTGCTTTGTGTGGCCTCCGGAGGGCAGTAGCTATACCCCAATCGTCTGGGTCTCCCAATAAGAGCTAGAAGAAAAGGAATTTACGGTAAGTAACAAAATTCCCTTCTTTTTGCTTAAAGTTTTATTTTCCTATTTCTTTGGCGCTCCATTGGGAGACCCAGACAATTGGGTGTATAGCTATGCCTCCGGAGGCCACACAAAGCACTACACCAAAAGTGTAAAGCCCCTCCCCTTCAGCCTATACACCCCCCGTGCTGCCACGGGCTCCTCAGTTTTTATGCTTTGTGCGAAGGAGGCAGACATCCACGCATAGCTCCACAGCTTAGTCAGCAGCAGCTGCTGACTATGTCGGATGGAAGAAAAGAGGGCCCATAACAGGGCCCCCAGCATGCTCCCTTCTCACCCCACTCTTGTCGGCGGTGTTGTTAAGGTTGAGGTATCCATTGCGGGTACGGAGGCTGGAGCCCACATGCTGTTTTCCTTCCCCATCCCCCTTAGGGCTCTGGGTGAAGTGGGATCCTATCGGTCTCCAGGCACATGAGACCGTGCTCCATCCACAGCTCCTGAGGACTCTGCTGGATAGGAGCCGAGTATCGTTCAGGGGCATGGCCCTGCTACTTTGAGGTACTCTGTGTCCCCGTGGGGACCGCGCACAGCAACACTCCAGCATTGCTGGGTGTGCTAGTGCACCGGGGACCGCGGCGCTGACTGCGTTTGTGCCTTTACACACTGCAGCGTCGCTGAGTGTGTTAGTGTATGGGGACTGCTGCGCTGACCGCCGCTGCCATTGTTATTACTGCGGCGCGGCTGGGACTGTTAGTGCGCCGGGGACTACCGCGCTTATACGGCGGCCGCGCTTATAACTTTAGTCCCCGGCTTTTGCGGCCTAGTCTCATTCTTTTCCCGCCCCCAGGCCTGCCAGTCAGGGGAAGGGCGGGACGCTGTAAAGGACGTCAGCAACTGAGGCTGGAGCATGCTTTGCATACTCCACCCCCCTCACTGTGCACAGTGGGGCACCAGATTCCCGCACTTTCTAGGGCACGCCCACGGCCCCCTCCTCTCCTCAGGACGCCGGCAGCCATTCCTGTCAGCTCTGCTAACGCTGGAGAAGGGAGACAAGCTCAGGGAGACCCAGGCAGGAATTCTGGTGACCACACAACCGCATTGCGCGGGCGGTAAGCAGCACCTAGGTGCTGGCCCCACTGGTGCAGAAGTGTACTTATAGATTATATGATTATAGGCTATACTTTACACTGTATGGTGCACGGTTGTTTTTGGCTATATACCCTCCTGTATTGCTCAGAGGAGACAACAGCATGTCGTCCACAAATAGCAAGGGTGCCAAAGCACAGACTTGCTATGCTGCCTGTGCAGCATGTACGGCTATACTGCCGGCAGGTTCCACTGACCCTCATTGTGTGCAATGCTCGGCCCCTGTGGCACTTACTCAGCCGGAGCCTCTGCTAAGGGTGGCCCAGGGAGAACCACCTGTTAACACTGTCCAGGTGACAGGGACGGAGTTTGCAGTTTTTACTGAAAGACTTTCTGAGACTATGGCTAAGATATTAGAAGCCTTGCAGTCCAGGCCGGCATCTCAAGCCATGGGCACTGTGGAATCATTGCCCCCTGGTTCCCCTCAGTTGGAACAACAATGTTCTCCCGGGGTGTCTCATAGATCCCAGGGTGAGGTCTCTGACATGGAACGCAGTCCCAGACCGACTAAGCGAGCTCGCTATGAAATCCCCTCGACATCATCACATTGTTCAGGGTCTCAGCGAGAGGACTCTCTGTATGATGAAGCGGAGCTAGCTGATCAGGATTCTGATCCTGAAGCCGCTCTCAACCTTGATACTCCTGATGGGGACGCCATAGTGAATGATCTTATTGCGTCCAGCAATCAAATGTTGGATATTTCTCCCTCAGCTCCTCCAGTGGAGGAGTCAGCTTCTCAGCAGGAGAAATTCCGTTTCAGGTTTCCTAAGCGTACAATGAGTATGTTTCTGGACCACTCTGACTTCAGAGAGGCAGTCCAGAAACACCGAGCTTGTCCAGATAAGCGTTTTTCCAAGCGCCTTAAGGATACACGTTACCCCTTCCCCCCCTGACGTGGTCAAGGGCTGGACTCAGTGTCCCAAGGTGGATCCTCCAATCTCCAGACTGGCGGCTAGATCCATAGTTGCAGTGGAAGATGGAGCTTCACTCAAGGATGACACTGACAGACAGATGGAGCTCTGGTTGAAATCCATCTATGAAGCTATCGGCGCGTCTTTTGCTCCAGCATTCGCAGCCGTATGGGCACTCCAAGCTATCTCAGCTGGTCAGGCGCAAATTGACGCACTCACACGTACGTCTGCGCCGCAGGTGGCGTCCATAACCTCTCAAACGTCGGCATTTGCGTCCTACGCTATTAATGCTGTCCTGGACTCTGCGAGCCGTACGGCGGTTGCAGCCGACAATTCGGTGGCAATACGCAGGGCCTTGTGGCTACGGGAATGGAAGGCAGATTCGGCTTCCAAAAAGTGCTTAACTGGTTTGCCATTTTCTGGCGACCGCTTGTTTGGTGAGAGATTGGATGAAATCATCAAACAATCCAAGGGAAAGGAAACATCCTTACCCCAGGCCAAACCAAAAACACCCCAACAGAGGAGGGGACAGTCGAGGTTTCGGTCCTTTCGGGGGGCGGGCAGGTCCCAATTCTCCTCGTCCAAAAGGCCTCAGAAGGATCAGAGGAACTCCGACGCATGGCGGTCCAAATCACGCCCTAAAAAGACCGCCGGAGGTGCCGCTACCAAGGCGGCTTCCTCATGACTTACGGCCTCCTCACACCGCATCCTCGGTCGGTGGCAGGCTCTCCCGCTTTTGCGACACCTGGCTGCCACAAGTAAAAGACCGTTGGGTGAGAGACATTTTGTCTCACGGTTACAGGATAGAGTTCAGCTCTCGTCCTCCGACTCGATTCTTCAGAACATCTCCGCCTCCCGAGCGAGCCAAGGCTCTTCTGCAGGCGGTGGGCATTCTGAAGGCAGAAGGAGTGGTGGTCCCGGTTCCTCTTCAGCAACAGGGTCACGGTTTCTACTCCAACCTGTTTGTGGTTCCAAAGAAGGACGGGTCTTTCCGTCCTGTTTTGGATCTAAAACTGCTCAACAAACACGTAATGACCAGGCGGTTCCGGATGGAATCCCTCCGCTCCGTCATCGCCTCAATGTCCAAAGGAGATTTCCTAGCATCGATCGATATCAAAGATGCTTATCTCCACGTACCGATTGCTCCAGAGCATCAGCGCTTCCTGCACTTCGCCATAGGAGACGAACACCTTCAGTTCGCGGCACTGCCGTTCGGCCTGGCGACAGCCCCAAGGGTTTTCACCAAGGTCATGGCTACAGTAGTTGCGGTCCTCCACTCTCAGGGTCACTCGGTGATACCTTACTTAGACGATCTGCTGGTCAAGGCACCCTCTCAAGAGGCATGCCAACACAGCCTCAACGTTACTCTGGAGACTCTCCAGAGTTTCGGGTGGATCATCAATTTTCCAAAGTCAAATCTGACACCGGTCCAATCGCTGACATATCTTGGCATGGAGTTTCATACTCTTCCTGCGATAGTGAAGCTTCCGCTGGACAAACAGCGTTCACTACAGACAGGGGTGCAATCTCTCCTTCAAGGTCGGTCACACCCCTTGAGGCGCCTCATGCACTTCCTGGGGAAGATGGTGGCAGCAATGGAGGCAGTTCCTTTCGCGCAGTTTCACCTGAGTCCTCTTCAATGGGACATCCTACGCAAATGGGACAGGATGCCGACGTCCCTAGACAGGAACGTCTCCCTCTCTCAGGCAACCAAAGCTTCCCTTCGGTGGTGGCTTCTTCCCACCTCATTATCGAAGGGGAAATCCTTCCTACCCCCATCCTGGGCGGTGGTCACGACTGACGCGAGTCTGTCAGGGTGGGGAGCAGTTTTTCTCCACCACAGGGCTCAGGGTACGTGGACTCAGCAAGAGTCCTCGCTTCAGATCAATGTTCTGGAGATCAGGGCAGTGTATCTTGCCCTAAAAGCGTTCCAGCAGTGGCTGGAAGGCAAGCAGATCCGAATTCAGTCGGACAACTCCACAGCGGTGGCTTACATCAACCACCAAGGTGGAACACGCAGTTGGCAAGCCTTCCAAGAAGTCCGGCGGATTTTGATGTGGGTGGAAGCCACGGCCTCCACCATCTCCGCAGTTCACATCCCGGGCGTAGAAAACTGGGAAGCAGACTTTCTCAGTCGCCAGGGCATGGACGCAGGGGAATGGTCCATTCACCCGGACGTGTTTCAGGAGATCTGTTGCCGCTGGGGGATGCCGGACGTCGATCTAATGGCGTCACGGCACAACAACAAGGTCCCAACATTCATGGCTCGATCTCAAGATCACAGAGCTCTGGCGGCAGACGCCTTAGTTCAGGATTGGTCGCAGTTTCAGCTTCCTTATGTGTTTCCCCCTCTGGCACTGTTGCCCAGAGTGTTACGCAAGATCAGGGCCGACTGCCGCCGCGCCATCCTCGTCGCTCCAGACTGGCCGAGGAGGTCGTGGTACCCGGATCTGTGGCATCTCACGGTCGGCCAACCGTGGGCACTGCCAGACCGACCAGACTTGCTGTCTCAAGGGCCGTTTTTCCATCTGAATTCTGCGGCCCTCAACCTGACTGTGTGGCCATTGAGTCCTGGATCTTAGCGTCTTCAGGATTATCTCAAGAGGTCATTGCCACCATGAGACAGGCTAGGAAACCAACGTCCGCCAAGATCTACCACAGGACGTGGAAAATATTCCTGTCGTGGTGCTCTGCTCAGGGTTTCTCTCCCTGGCCATTTGCCTTGCCCACTTTTCTGTCCTTTCTTCAATCCGGATTGGAAAAGGGTTTGTCGCTAGGCTCCCTTAAGGGACAAGTCTCTGCGCTCTGTGTTTTTTCAGAAGCGCCTGGCCAGACTCCCACAGGTACGCACGTTCCTGCAAGGGGTTTGTCACATCGTCCCTCCTTACAAGTGTCCGTTAGAACCCTGGGATCTGAACAGGGTGCTGATGGTTCTTCAGAAACCACCGTTCGAGCCAATGAGGGATATTTCGCTCGCACGCCTTTCGCAGAAAGTGGTTTTTCTAGTAGCAGTCACTTCACTTCGGAGAGTGTCTGAGCTAGCAGCGTTGTCATGCAAAGCTCCTTTCCTGGTGTTTCACCAGGACAAGGTGGTTTTGCGTCCGGTTCCGGAATTCCTCCCTAAGGTGGTATCCCCCTTTCATCTCAATCAGGATATCTCCTTACCTTCTTTTTGCCCTCATCCAGTTCACCAGTGTGAAAAGGATTTGCACTTGTTAGATCTGGTGAGAGCACTCAGACTCTACATTTCTCGTACGGCGCCCCTGCGCCGCTTGGATGCACTCTTTGTCCTTGTCGCTGGCCAGCGTAAAGGGACACAAGCTTCCAAATCAACCCTGGCTCGGTGGATCAAGGAACCAATTCTCGAAGCTTATCGTTCCTCGGGGCTTCCGGTTCCCTCAGGGCTGAAGGCCCATTCTACCAGGGCCGTGGGAGCGTCCTGGGCCTTGCGACACCAGGCTACGGCTCAGCAGGTGTGTCAGGCAGCTACCTGGTCGAGCCTGCACACTTTCACGAAACACTATCAGGTGCATACCTATGCTTCGGCAGATGCCAGCCTAGGTAGGCAAGTCCTTCAGGCGGCGGTTGCCCACCTGTAGGACGGAGCCGTTACGGCTCTATTATGAGGTATTATTTACCCACCCAGGGACTGCTTTTGGACGTCCCAATTGTCTGGGTCTCCCAATGGAGCGCCAAAGAAGAAGGGAATTTTGTTTACTTACCGTAAATTCCTTTTCTTCTAGCTCCAATTGGGAGACCCAGCACCCGCCCCTGTTTTTGTGTACACATGTTGTTCACGTTGAATGGTTTCAGTTCTCCGATATTCCTTCGGATTGAATTTACTTTAAACCAGTTTATAATTTTTTCCTCCTTCTTGCTTTTGCACCAAAACTGAGGAGCCCGTGGCAGCACGGGGGGTGTATAGGCTGAAGGGGAGGGGCTTTACACTTTTGGTGTAATACTTTGTGTGGCCTCCGGAGGCATAGCTATACACCCAATTGTCTGGGTCTCCCAATTGGAGCTAGAAGAAAAGGAATTTACGGTAAGTAAACAAAATTTCTTTGTCGCTCCATTGGGAGACCCAGACAATTGGGTGTATAGCTATTGCCTCTGGAGGCCACACAAAGTATTACACTTAAAAGTGTAAGGCCCCTCCCCTTCTGGCTATACACCCCCAGTGGGATCACTGGCTCACCAGTTTTGTGCTTTGTGCGAAGGAGGCAACACATCCACGCATAGCTCCACTTTTTAGTCAGCAGCAGCTGCTGACTATGTCGGATGGAAGAAAAGAGGACACATATAGTGTCCCCAGCATGCTCCCTTCTCACCCCACTGTATGTCGGAGGTGTTTGTAAGGTTGAGGTACCCATTGCGGGTACGGCGGCAGGAGCCCACATGCTGATTCCTTCCCCATCCCTTTTTACAGGGCTCTGGGTGAAGTGGGATTTACCGGTCTCCAGGCACTGAGACCGTGCTCCATCTACAGCCCCTGGAGAAGATGCTGGATGGAGCGGAGTACATCAGGGACATGGCCCTGCTTCCTCAAGGTACTCTGTGTCCCCGTGCATTTGGCGCTCACACCGCAGCATGCTGGGTGTTGTAGTGCGCCGGGGGACATCAGCGCTGCGGCGCCTGTGCCATGGCCTCATTCAGCTTTGCTGAAGCAGGCTTACTTATGGGAATTGGTCGCGCCGGCCGCTGGGACTGCGGCGCGGCTGGCACTTGTAGTGCGCCGGGGACTTCAGCGCGGCCTGCGCTTTTACGGCGGCCGCGCTGATAACTAGAGTCCCCGGCTTTTGCGGCCTGCTTCCGTTCGTTCCCGCCCCCAGACCTGCCAGTCAGGAGAGGGGCGGGACGCTGGCCACTTCCAGGAATCGGTCGCGCCGGCCGCTGGCAGCGGCGCGGCTGGCACTTGTGGTGCGCCGGGGACTTCAGCGCGGCCCGCGCTTTTACGGCGGCCGCGCTGATAACTAGAGTCCCCGGCTTTTGCGGCCTGCTTCCGTTCGTTCCCGCCCCCAGACCTGCCAGTCAGGAGAGGGGCGGGACGCTGGCCACTTCTATGAATCGGTCGCGCCGGCCGCTGGAACTGCGGCTGGCACTTGTGGTGCGCCGGGGACTTCAGCGCGGCCCGCGCTTTTACGGCGGCCGCGCTGTTAACTCGAGTCCCCGGCTTCTGGGCCTAGTCTCCCTTCGTTACCGCCCACAGCCCTGACAGTCAGGGTAGGGGCGTGACGCTGCATAGAGCAGAGCTGAGAGCTGGAGTATGTTTTGCATACTCCACCCCTCTCACTGTGTGCACTGTGAATCCGGATTCCCGCACTTTCTCAGGCACGCCCACGGCTTCCTTCTCTACAAGGACACCGGCAGCCATTAGTGTCAGTTTCTGTACGATACAGAGACAAGTGTGGAAGACCCTGGCATTCTGATAGTCACACAATCGCTGTAACAGGCGTTAAGCAGCACCTGTGGTGCTAACCCCACTAGTGCAGAAGTGCACTTATAGATATGCTTGTACTATATACATTGCACTGTTTGGTCGCACGTTGTATATACCCTCCTGGATTATGCGGAGGAGTTATCAGCATATTCTCTGTGTAAAACAAAGGTGCAGAACCACATGTTTTTCTATACAGCTGGTACAGCATGTACGGCTATACGGCCGGCAGGTACATGGACTCCCATTGTATGCACTAATGGCCAGGGGATGAGGACGGTGTCTGCAGTATTTACTGACAGTTTTTCTGAGACTATGGCTATGATACTAGAAGCCTAGCAGTCCGGACATGTCTCTCACAATATGGGCACTGTTGAATCATTGATCCATGGCCCCCCTCAGTGTGAATAACTAACAGCTCCGGGAATGTCACACGCATCCCAGAGTCACGGCTCTGCACGGACGTCAGTCCCAGACAGCCTAAGTGGGCTCGCTATGAGCGGCCTCGGTTTCATCAGGGTCCTAACAGAAGGACTCGCTGTGTAATGAGGCGGAAGTAGCGGCTCAGGATTCTGATCCTGAGACCGCTCTCAATCTGGATACACCTGATTGTGACGCCATAGTAAATAATCTTATAGCGTCCATCTATAGAATGTGGGTTATTTCTCACAGCTCCTCCAGTGGAGGAGTCAGCTTCACGTATTTTTCTGGACCACTCTGCCTTCAGAGAGGCAGTCCAGGAACACCACGCTTATCCAGATATGCGCTTCTCCAAACGGCTTAGGATACACGTTATCCCTGTCCCCTGACTTGGTCAAGGACTGGACCCAATGTCCCGAGCGGCATCCTCCAATCTCCAGGCTTGTAGCTAGATCCATAGTTGCAGTGGGAGATGGAACTGCAAACTCAAAGATGCCACTGACAGACAGATGGATCTCTGGTCGAAAGCCATCTATGAGGCTGTCGGCGCACCGTTGGCTCCGGCATTCTCTCCCTTGGGGCACTCCAAGCTATTTCAGCTTGTCTTACACAGATTGACACGGTTACACGTACATCTGTGCCGCAGGTGGCATCCTTAACCTCTCAAATGTCTGCATTTGTTTCTTACGCGATTCAGGTTGTCCTGGACTCTGCGAACCGTGCGGCGGTAGCCTCCGCTACTCCGTGTTTTTAAGCAGAGCCTGGTCTGCTCGTTAAGTGAATGGAAGGCAGATTCTGCTTCCAAAAAAGGTTGCCTAACCAGTTGCCTTTTTCTGCTGACCGACTGTTTGGTGAGCGTTGGATGTAACCATCAAACAGTCCAGGGGTAAGGATTCATCCTTTCCTCAGCCCGGACACAACAAACCCCAACAGAGCAAGAGGCAGTCGGGGTTTTCGGCCTTTTCGAGGCTCGGGCAGGTCCCATTTTTCCTCGTCCAATGTGGACTCAAAAGGATCAGAGGAGCTAAGATTCTTAGCGGGCTCAGTCTCGCCCAAAAAAGCGACAGTCTGAAAACCCGCTTCCAAGGCGGCTTCCTCATGACTTGCGGCCTCGGTCGGTAGCAGGCTCTCCCGCCTTGGCGATATTTAGCTGCCATAGGTCAATGACCATTGAGTGTGAGACATTCTGTCTCACGGGTACAGGATAGAGCTCACTTCTCGTCCTCCAACTCGATTCTTCAGAATTTCTCCACCTCCCGGCCGGGCCGCTGCTCTTCTGCAAACAGGGTGCACTCTATAGGCAGAAAGAGTGATGACCCCCGTTCCTCTTCAGGAACAAGGTCACGGTTTTTACCCCAAATTCTTTGCGGTACCTATAACAACGGGCCGTTCCGTCCCGTTCTGGATCTAAAAATGCTCAGCAAGCTCGTGGACACCAGGCGGTTCCGGATGGAATCCCTCCGCCATGTCATCGCCTCAAGGTCCCAAGGATATTTCCTAGCATCATTAGGCATCAAGGATGCTTATCCACACGTGCCGATTGATCCAGAGCACTAGCGTTTCTACGCTTCGTTATAGGAGACGAACACCCTCTGTTCGTAGCTCTACCTTCCGGCTAGCGACAGTCCAACTGGTCTTCGCCAAGGTCAGGGCAGCAGTAGTCACAGTCCTGCACTCTCAGGGTCACTCTGTGGTCCCGTATTTAGACGATCTACTTGTCAAGGCACTCTCTTAGGAAACATGCCAACACTGCCCGAACGTTGCGCTGGAGACTCTCTAGAGTTTTGGGTGGATCATCAACTTTTTAAAGTCAGATCCGACCCCGACCCTATCGATAACATATCTAGGCATAGAGTTTCTTACTCTCTCAGCGATAGTGAAGCTGCCGCTAGACAAACAGCATTCACTACGGGCTGCAAGCTCTTCTTTAAGAACCAGTCGCACACATTGAGACGCCTCATGCACTTCCTACGTAAGATGGTAGCAATGGAGGCAGTTCCTTTCGCGCAGTTTTACTGCGTCCACTACAATGGGACATTCTCCGCCAATGGGACGAGGAGTCGACGTCCCTCAACAGAGTCGTCGTTCTTTCTCAGGCGGCCAAGGAATCTCTACGGTGGTGGCTTCTTCTCACCTCTTGGTCAAAAAGAAGGTCCTTCCTATCCCCGTCCTGGGCGATAGTTACGACAGACGCGAGTCTATCAGGGTGGGGAGCAGTTTTTCTCCACTACAGCGCTCAGGGTACGTGGACTCAGCAAGAGTCCACTCTTCAGATCAATGTTCTTGAACACAGAGCAGTGTATCTTGCCCTACAATCCTTCCAACAGCGGCTGGAAAGCAAGCATATCCGACTTCAGTCGGACAGCTCCACAGCGGTGGCATACATCAACCACCAAGGAAGAACGCGCAACCGGCAAGCCTTCCAGGAAGTCCGGCAGGTTCTGATGTGGGTGGAAGACACGGCATCCACCATATCCACAATTCACATCCCAAGTGTGGAAACTAGGAAGCTGACTTCCTAAGTCGCTGAGGTGTGGCCGAAAGAGTATGGTCTCCTCACCCGGACGGGTTTCAGGAGATCTGGCGCCGCTGACAGAGGCCGGACGTCGATCTAATGGCGTCACGGCACAACAACAATGTGCCAGCTTCATGGCACGGTTTCACAATCATCGAGCTCTGGCGGCAAACGCCTTAGTTCAGCATTGGTCGCAGTTCCAGCTACCTTAGGTGCCACCTCTGGCATTGTTGCCCAGAGTACTGCGCTAGATCAAGACCGACTGCGGCCGCGCCATCCTCGTCGCTACAAATTGGCCGAGGATGTTGTGGTACTCGGTTCTGTGGTGCCTCACGGTAGGCTAACCGGGGGCACTACCAGACCAATCAGACTGGCTGTCTCAAGGGCCATTCTTCCATTTGAATTCTACGGCCCTCAACCGGATGGTGTGGCATTGAGTCCTGGAACCTAGTGTCGTCAGGATTACCTCAGGACGTGGTTGCCACCATGAGACAGGCTAGCATACCAACGTCCGCCAAGATTGACCACAGGACGTGGAAGATGTTCTTATCTCGGTGCTCGGCGCAGGGTGTTTCTCCCTGGCCGGTTGCATCGTCTATGTTTCCTTCCTTCCTGCAATCTAGGTAGGAAAATGGGTTGTCGCTCAGTTCCCTTTAGGGACAAGTCTCAGCGCTATCTGTATTTTTTCAGAAACGACGACTTCCTCAGGTACGCACGTTCCTACGGGGAGTTTGTCTTCTCAGCACTCCGTACAAGCGGCCGTTAGAGCCCTGAGATCTGAACAAGGTTCTAATTGCTCTCCAGATGCCGCCTTTCAAGCCTTTGAAGGATGTCTCCCTTCCCGTTTTTCACGGGAAGTGGCCTTCTAGTAACGGTCTCGTCTCTTAGGAGAGTTTTCCGAGCTAGCAACGCTCTCATACAAACTCCCTTCCTGGTCCTTCACCAGGACAGGGTAGTTCTGCGTCCGGTTCCGGAATTTCTCCCTAAGGTGGTATCCCATTTTCATATCAGTCAGGATATCACCTCACCTTCTTTGTGTCCTCGTCCAGTCCATCAATTTCAGAAAGATTTGCATCTGTTGGTTCTGGTGAGAGCACTCAGGTTCTACTTCCCGCATGGCGCTCCTGCGCCACCCGGATGCACTCTTTGTCCTTGTCGCTGGTCGGCGTAAACAGTCGCAAGCTTCCAGATCCACCCTTGCTCGGGGGCTCGAGGAACCAATTCTTGAAACCTACAGTTCTACTGGGCTTCTGGTTCTCTCAAGGCCGAAGGCCCATTCTACCAGAGCCGTGGGTGCATCCTGGGCATTACGGCACCAGGCTACGGCTCAGCAGGTGTGTCAGGCACCCACCTGGTCGAGTCTACTTACTTTTACCAAGCATTATCAGATGCATACCTACGCTTCGGCAGACGCCAGCCTAGGTAGATAAGTCATTCAGGCGGCGGTTGGCCACCTGTAGGAGAGGGCCGTTTGACGGCCCTATCATGAGGTATTCTTTTACCCACCCAGGGATTGCTTTTGGACATCCCAATTGTCTGGGTCTCCCAATGGAGCGACAAAGAAGAAGGGAATTTTGTTTACTTACCGTAAATTCCTTTTCTTCTAGCTCCAATTGGGAGACCCAGCACCCGCCCTGTTTTCTCGGGGTTTTTCTGTTTTTTCGGGTACACATGTTGTTCATGTGGTATGGTTCAGTTCTCCGATGTTTTCCTCGGATTGAATTGGTCTTTAAACCAGTTATTGGCTTTCCTCCTTCTTGCTTTGGCACTAAAACTGGTGAGCCAGTGATCCCACTGGGGGTGTATAGCCAGAAGGGGAGGGGCCTTACACTTTTAAGTGTAATACTTTGTGTGGCCTCCAGAGGCAATAGCTATACACCCAATTGTCTGGGTCTCCCAATTGGAGCTAGAAGAAAAGGAATTTACGGTAAGTAAACAAAATTCCCTTCTCCCTTCTTTCCTCCTCTAAAACCAGGGTGCGTCTTATAGTCCGGTGCGTCTTATAGTCCGAAAAATCCGGTATGTAACTTGTGTTTTTTTTTTTTTTTTTGCAAATCTCCCACCAAATTTGTGACCACTTTGGTATCGCTGCAATTGTAGTAATCTAAAAACTCCTATTGCCTATTTTTTTTTTTTTTTTTTTGCTTTTAAAACTTTATACTGAGCAAAAAAAATCACAAAATGAAGGGGGTAAATTTTTTTTCTTTTTTTTTTTCACCTCACTTTGAATTCATTTTACCATTTGATATACTGCAAAATGGGGAAATTAAAAAAAAAAAAAATCTGTTATTCAAAAGCACAATTTAAGCGGGCTTTACACGCTACAATAAATCTTACGATGTGTCGGCGGGGGTCATGTCGGAAGTAATATTGTAGCGTGTAAAACCTACGTGCAATTGCGATTGAACGAAAAACCATTCATCACATGCACGTCGTTCAAAAGCTAAAAATTGAACGTGAGGTTGTTCAATGTTCCCGAGGCAGCACACATCGCAGTGTGTGACACCCCGGGAACAATGAACAGATCTTACCTGCGTCCCGCGGCTCCCGCCGGTAATGCGGAAGGAAGGAGGTGGGCGGGATGTTTACGTCCCGCTCATCTCCGTCCCCCCCCCTCGCTTCTATTGGCCGGCTGCCATGTGACGTCGCTGTGACGCCGAACGTCCCTCCCACTCCAGGAAGTGGATGTTCACCCCCCACATCGAGGTCGTATGGAAGGGTAAGTACGTGTGACGGGAAGTAATCGTTTGTGCGGCACGGGCAACAAACTGAACGTGCCGCACATATAATGGGGGCGGGTACGATCGCATGCGATATCGTATGTGATATCGTAAGGTGTAAAGCAGGCTTTAGTCATATGGAACATGTGGGCAGAGAAATAAAAAGAAAAAAATATGGCTTTTAGAAGAAGAAAAAACTAAAATGTAGAAATAGAAAATCACAATTTCTGGAAGGGGTTAATGGAGGAGACTAATGAAAAAAGATGACAGCAGGGCTGAATTACCAAAGCCTCCTAATATAATATATGGATGGTACATGTTGGCCTAGAAATCCTAACAATACTCCAGATTTATCAACCTGGCATCGGACACTTTGAGGAATGTGTGCATTGTTAGAGCGGCCAGTCCTCCAGTTTATACCTTTTGTTGATTTCTGGTGCTTGAGATGATACTTTTTCCCTGCACGTTTTCTGATACAGCACACTTCTTTAGGCCTGTTTCACACGTCAGTGAAAAACAGACATTTTTCACTGACGTGTTTAAAAACTCATATGTCCCTCCATGTGTTGTGATTCACGGCACATGTGGGTTGTCCGTGTGCAGTCCGTGAGACGTGATCGGTCATCCGTGATTGCACATGGAGATAAACTCACCTGTCCCTGCTCCTGCTATCTGTGGTCTCTGAAGCAGCAGGCAGCGGAGGCCGGAGAGAGCGCTGCTGGAGAAGGTAAGTTAAAAATGCTTTTTGTTTTCAATGTCCATGTTTTTCTGGTACGTGTTTCACAGATCACACCATAGTGTGGTCCGTGGTACATCAGTGATGCCAGAAAAAAAAAGACCTGTCCACGTGCGGCAATCACGGACACGCGTGTACACCGCATGGAGACATGGTCAGTGAAAAATCACTGATGTGTGCACAGACCCATAGATTATAAAGGGTCTGTGTATGTCAGTGATTTTGAAATTGTCTCTCCAGGACAGGAGACAAACTCTAGCGCAGCGCCACCTATTGGAAGTAGCGATCCTAAAAGTTAAATGTGGATTTTTAACAACTCTTTACATATAACTTAGGATATATATGTCAGATCAGAATCCCAATTTGCAGACAGTGTTTCGGGGTGCTTGCCCCTCGTCAGTGCAAAGTATGGGGTGTCTGATCTGGCTCATGAGAAGCTTTGTGGGGACCACGGGGGAACACTATTCTCCTTATGGAGACTTTGCAAGCCAGTCTGGCTGCCAGTAAAGTAAGGGGACTTATAGCTGCCATGCCCCTCTGCAAAATATTCAAATTGTCTCTCCAGGACAGGAGACAAACTCTAGCGCAGCGCCACCTATTGGAAGTATCGATCCTAAAAGTCAAATGTGGATTTTTAGCAACCCATTACATATAACTTAGGATATATATGCCAGATCAGAATACCAATTTGCAGACACGGTGTTTCGGGGTGCTTGCCCCTCGTCAGTGCAAAGTATGGGGTGTCTGATCTGGCTCATGAGAAGCTTTGTGGGGACCTGACTCGCGTCAGTGATTTTTCACATACTTACCAGAAACACTGACGTGTGAAAGCGGCCTTACTCAGATGCTGGGGAAAAAAGTCTGTGATTAACAAATCGCCTGCAGAGCATGAATTCACACAAATTAAAGGGGGTGATCCATTAAAAACAAGTTCTTACCTATGCATAGGATGGGTGACTGCATATTGATTGTTTAGGGCAGACCTCAACTCCAGTCATCAAGACCCACCAACCACGCGTGTTTTCCGGATTTCCATAGTATCGCTCAAGTGTTGAAATCCTTATCTGCACAGTAATAAATCATCACCGTGCAAAAGTAAGGGAATCCTGAAGACACTCACTGTTGATAGACCTTGACCACTGGAGTTGAGGAGCACTAGTTTAGGGTCTGACTGCTGGGACCTGCACTGATGTCAGAATGGGGCATTTTTATCCCCATTAGAATAGTCCTGGAGATGCAACCAAAGCTCCATATGGGGCTGCAGAGCGCTCCGCGGGGCATTTTCTGACAGCCCCATAGAGAATGAATGAAGCCCCGGTCTGGCGTCCAATCTACCGCTTCATTTAGCAACAGGGATAATATTTCTTTATCGTTCCTTATGGGAGACCCTGACCATGGGTGTATAGCTTCTGCCTCCGGAGGACACACAAAGTACTACACTAAAAAGTGTAGCTCCTCCCTCTGAGCATATACACCCCCTGGATCACCAAATATAGCCAGTTCAATGCTTTGTGTTCAGGAGGTCACACACACATGCATTCTCTTTTGATTTTTGATTTTTCATTTTTGATTCAAAGAATTGGAAGAAAAGCGGGTCCAAGCCTGGACTCCCGGCATGTCCCTTCTCACCCCACTGTGTCGGCGGTGCTGTTAAGGTTGATTTTACAAGGCTGGAGCCTTACATGCCGCGCTCCTTCACCATCCCTCGGGCTCTGGCTTGAAGTGGGAGCCATCACGGTTCTCACTGCTTTGCAGGAGACCGGTCTCCATCCGCAGCCCTTTCAGGACCCTGCCGAACGGAGCGCTCATCCCTCAGGGACCTGGCCCTGCGTCTCATAAGCTAAGTATTGAGACGTTATTGAGGGGTCCCTTGTACATTTATTGTGGGGAGAGTGTGTTATTTAACTTTGCTGTAATTTCCGGCCGGTTCTCTGTTTTTTTTCCTGAGAACCGCGCCGAGGGTGCCTGCTTGTCGGCCGCATGGAAAAATTTAGGCCCCGGCTTCGGCTGCGGCCTACTTTCGTTTTCACTGCCCCTGCATGTCAGTCATGCAGGGGGACAGTGCGGCGCCGCCCACCGGCCGTTCAGCACAGGGGAGGACACTCCTCTCTGAGGAGATGTTTCCCTCCCCTGTATTTCTCCTTGGCCCTCCGGTTCCCGCTCTTGGACTAAACCCCGCCCTCCCTCCTCACTCCGGCGCCATTTTATCAGCGTTCACACACTGATCGGCGCTGGCTGCTGCAGCTCTGCAATCTGTCTGGGGGTCCAAGTTGTGGAATCCGGAGGGCACACAAAACGGTCTGGTAAGCCACAACCTCTGGTTGTGGACTTTCTTATACACTCTCTGGGGGTCATTCTGAAGGAGTGTGTTCTTTACTGCAGAGCCTCCACCTCAGCAGCATGTCTCTCACTAGGAGCAAGGCTGCAAGGCTTTACTCTATATGCACTGCATGTAAGCTCATACTGCCTGAACCGAGCACATATCCACATTGTGATGCCTGCTCTAACATGGTGGTGCCTCAGCCTGGAGTCTCCCCAGGGGTCCCTCCGGCTGCTCCAGCCCCGGTGGCTGAACCTCCGGCTTGGGTAGCATCGTTTTCTAATGCTATCTCCCAGTCCTTTGCCGACTCCATGGGACAGCTGTCCCGGACTCTGCTGACCATGCATCAGCCCCCTTCTCAGGGCGCCTCTGCTGCTCCGACTCGCTCTGCAGAGCGCACAGAGGATTTTTCATCTGTTCCCAGACCCCGTCCTCCTAAACGGAGACGCAGGGACTCTTCTCCTTCCTCGTCCCACGGCTCTGATTCACGAGCTGAATCGCAGGGTGAGGAGGATGCCTTTACTGTGGGCTCGGACGCTACCTCCATGTGCCCCATTGATCTAACCGAAGGTGATGCAGATGTTAGTGATTTGATTGCGTCCATTAATTCCGTACTGGACCTCAATCAACCAGTGTCAGAGGAACAAGCCTCTCTGGTAGAAAAACACCAGTTTACCTCACCTAAGAGAGCAAGGACTATGTTTTTTTTAACCACTCCAGTTTTCAGGCCACTGTGACCAAACCCAGGGCCTGTCCTGACAAACGCTTTCCAAAGCGTAGTTCTGATGACCGTTTTCCCTTTCCACCAGAGGTGGTCAAGGAGTGGGCTCATTCACCAAAGGTAGATCCTCCGGTGTCTAGAATCTCAGCCCGGACAGTTGTATCTGTGGCGGATGGCACCTCACTTAAGGATTCCACTGACCGCCAGGTTGACCTTCTGGCCAAATCTGTTTATGAAGCGGCAGGGGCCTCGTTCTCCCCGTCTTTTGCAGCAGTGTGGGCTCTTAAGGCCGTCTCTGCTTCTCTGGAGGAGATGCATTCCCTCACCAGGGACTCTATGCCCGAAATGGTTGCCTTAACATCCCAGGCTTCGGCTTTTTCATCCTATGCCATGTCTGCCATTCTGGAGGCTTCTCACCGCACGGCGGTGGCTTCCGCTAATTCCCTCGCGATCCGCAGGATCTTGTGGCTTCGAGAGTGGAAAGCAGACGCTTCTTCCAAGAAGTACCTTGCTGGGCTCCCTTTTGCTGGGTCCCGGCTGTTTGGTGAACAACTGGATGAAATTATTAAGGAGGCTACTGGCGAGAAGAGTACTTTCTTTGTCGCTCCATTGGGAGACCCAGACAATTGGGTGTATAGCTATTGCCTCTGGAGGCCACACAAAGTATTACACTTAAAAGTGTAAGGCCCCTCCCCTTCTGGCTATACACCCCCAGTGGGATCACTGGCTCACCAGTTTTGTGCTTTGTGCGAAGGAGGCAACACATCCACGCATAGCTCCACTTTTTAGTCAGCAGCAGCTGCTGACTATGTCGGATGGAAGAAAAGAGGACACATATAGTGTCCCCAGCATGCTCCCTTCTCACCCCACTGTATGTCGGAGGTGTTTGTAAGGTTGAGGTACCCATTGCGGGTACGGCGGCAGGAGCCCACATGCTGATTCCTTCCCCATCCCTTTTTACAGGGCTCTGGGTGAAGTGGGATTTACCGGTCTCCAGGCACTGAGACCGTGCTCCATCTACAGCCCCTGGAGAAGATGCTGGATGGAGCGGAGTACATCAGGGACATGGCCCTGCTTCCTCAAGGTACTCTGTGTCCCCGTGCATTTGGCGCTCACACCGCAGCATGCTGGGTGTTGTAGTGCGCCGGGGGACATCAGCGCTGCGGCGCCTGTGCCATGGCCTCATTCAGCTTTGCTGAAGCAGGCTCACTTATGGGAATTGGTCGCGCCGGCCGCTGGGACTGCGGCGCGGCTGGCACTTGTAGTGCGCCGGGGACTTCAGCGCGGCCTGCGCTTTTACGGCGGCCGCGCTGATAACTAGAGTCCCCGGCTTTTGCGGCCTGCTTCCGTTCGTTCCCGCCCCCAGACCTGCCAGTCAGGAGAGGGGCGGGACGCTGGCCACTTCCAGGAATCGGTCGCGCCGGCCGCTGGCAGCGGCGCGGCTGGCACTTGTGGTGCGCCGGGGACTTCAGCGCGGCCCGCGCTTTTACGGCGGCCGCGCTGATAACTAGAGTCCCCGGCTTTTGCGGCCTGCTTCCGTTCGTTCCCGCCCCCAGACCTGCCAGTCAGGAGAGGGGCGGGACGCTGGCCACTTCTATGAATCGGTCGCGCCGGCCGCTGGAACTGCGGCGCGGCTGGCACTTGTGGTGCGCCGGGGACTTCAGCGCGGCCCGCGCTTTTACGGCGGCCGCGCTGTTAACTCGAGTCCCCGGCTTCTGGGCCTAGTCTCCCTTCGTTACCGCCCACAGCCCTGACAGTCAGGGTAGGGGCGTGACGCTGCATAGAGCAGAGCTGAGAGCTGGAGTATGTTTTGCATACTCCACCCCTCTCACTGTGTGCACTGTGAATCCGGATTCCCGCACTTTCTCAGGCACGCCCACGGCTTCCTTCTCTACAAGGACACCGGCAGCCATTAGTGTCAGTTTCTGTACGATACAGAGACAAGTGTGGAAGACCCTGGCATTCTGATAGTCACACAATCGCTGTAACAGGCGTTAAGCAGCACCTGTGGTGCTAACCCCACTAGTGCAGAAGTGCACTTATAGATATGCTTGTACTATATACATTGCACTGTTTGGTCGCACGTTGTATATACCCTCCTGGATTATGCGGAGGAGTTATCAGCATATTCTCTGTGTAAAACAAAGGTGCAGAACCACATGTTTTTCTATACAGCTGGTACAGCATGTACGGCTATACGGCCGGCAGGTACATAGACTCCCATTGTATGCACTAATGGCCAGGGAATGAGGACGGTGTCTGCAGTATTTACTGACAGTTTTTCTGAGACTATGGCTATGATACTAGAAGCCTAGCAGTCCGGACATGTCTCTCACAATATGGGCACTGTTGAATCATTGATCCATGGCCCCCCTCAGTGTGAATAACTAACAGCTCCGGGAATGTCACACGCATCCCAGAGTCACGGCTCTGCACGGACGTCAGTCCCAGACAGCCTAAGTGGGCTCGCTATGAGCGGCCTCGGTTTCATCAGGGTCCTAACAGAAGGACTCGCTGTGTAATGAGGCGGAAGTAGCGGCTCAGGATTCTGATCCTGAGACCGCTCTCAATCTGGATACACCTGATTGTGACGCCATAGTAAATAATCTTATAGCGTCCATCTATAGAATGTGGGTTATTTCTCACAGCTCCTCCAGTGGAGGAGTCAGCTTCACGTATTTTTCTGGACCACTCTGCCTTCAGAGAGGCAGTCCAGGAACACCACGCTTATCCAGATATGCGCTTCTCCAAACGGCTTAGGATACACGTTATCCCTGTCCCCTGACTTGGTCAAGGACTGGACCCAATGTCCCGAGCGGCATCCTCCAATCTCCAGGCTTGTAGCTAGATCCATAGTTGCAGTGGGAGATGGAACTGCAAACTCAAAGATGCCACTGACAGACAGATGGATCTCTGGTCGAAAGCCATCTATGAGGCTGTCGGCGCACCGTTGGCTCCGGCATTCTCTCCCTTGGGGCACTCCAAGCTATTTCAGCTTGTCTTACACAGATTGACACGGTTACACGTACATCTGTGCCGCAGGTGGCATCCTTAACCTCTCAAATGTCTGCATTTGTTTCTTACGCGATTCAGGTTGTCCTGGACTCTGCGAACCGTGCGGCGGTAGCCTCCGCTACTCCGTGTTTTTAAGCAGAGCCTGGTCTGCTCGTTAAGTGAATGGAAGGCAGATTCTGCTTCCAAAAAAGGTTGCCTAACCAGTTGCCTTTTTCTGCTGACCGACTGTTTGGTGAGCGTTGGATGTAACCATCTAACAGTCCAGGGGTAAGGATTCATCCTTTCCTCAGCCCGGACACAACAAACCCCAACAGAGCAAGAGGCAGTCGGGGTTTTCGGCCTTTTCGAGGCTCGGGCAGGTCCCATTTTTCCTCGTCCAATGTGGACTCAAAAGGATCAGAGGAGCTAAGATTCTTAGCGGGCTCAGTCTCGCCCAAAAAAGCGACAGTCTGAAAACCCGCTTCCAAGGCGGCTTCCTCATGACTTGCGGCCTCGGTCGGTAGCAGGCTCTCCCGCCTTGGCGATATTTAGCTGCCATAGGTCAATGACCATTGAGTGTGAGACATTCTGTCTCACGGGTACAGGATAGAGCTCACTTCTCGTCCTCCAACTCGATTCTTCAGAATTTCTCCACCTCCCGGCCGGGCCGCTGCTCTTCTGCAAACAGGGTGCACTCTATAGGCAGAAAGAGTGATGACCCCCGTTCCTCTTCAGGAACAAGGTCACGGTTTTTACCCCAAATTCTTTGCGGTACCTATAACAACGGGCCGTTCCGTCCCGTTCTGGATCTAAAAATGCTCAGCAAGCTCGTGGACACCAGGCGGTTCCGGATGGAATCCCTCCGCCATGTCATCGCCTCAAGGTCCCAAGGATATTTCCTAGCATCATTAGGCATCAAGGATGCTTATCCACACGTGCCGATTGATCCAGAGCACTAGCGTTTCTACGCTTCGTTATAGGAGACGAACACCCTCTGTTCGTAGCTCTACCTTCCGGCTAGCGACAGTCCAACTGGTCTTCGCCAAGGTCAGGGCAGCAGTAGTCACAGTCCTGCACTCTCAGGGTCACTCTGTGGTCCCGTATTTAGACGATCTACTTGTCAAGGCACTCTCTTAGGAAACATGCCAACACTGCCCGAACGTTGCGCTGGAGACTCTCTAGAGTTTTGGGTGGATCATCAACTTTTTAAAGTCAGATCCGACCCCGACCCTATCGATAACATATCTAGGCATAGAGTTTCTTACTCTCTCAGCGATAGTGAAGCTGCCGCTAGACAAACAGCATTCACTACGGGCTGCAAGCTCTTCTTTAAGAACCAGTCGCACACATTGAGACGCCTCATGCACTTCCTACGTAAGATGGTAGCAATGGAGGCAGTTCCTTTCGCGCAGTTTTACTGCGTCCACTACAATGGGACATTCTCCGCCAATGGGACGAGGAGTCGACGTCCCTCAACAGAGTCGTCGTTCTTTCTCAGGCGGCCAAGGAATCTCTACGGTGGTGGCTTCTTCTCACCTCTTGGTCAAAAAGAAGGTCCTTCCTATCCCCGTCCTGGGCGATAGTTACGACAGACGCGAGTCTATCAGGGTGGGGAGCAGTTTTTCTCCACTACAGCGCTCAGGGTACGTGGACTCAGCAAGAGTCCACTCTTCAGATCAATGTTCTTGAACACAGAGCAGTGTATCTTGCCCTACAATCCTTCCAACAGCGGCTGGAAAGCAAGCATATCCGACTTCAGTCGGACAGCTCCACAGCGGTGGCATACATCAACCACCAAGGAAGAACGCGCAACCGGCAAGCCTTCCAGGAAGTCCGGCAGGTTCTGATGTGGGTGGAAGACACGGCATCCACCATATCCACAATTCACATCCCAAGTGTGGAAACTAGGAAGCTGACTTCCTAAGTCGCTGAGGTGTGGCCGAAAGAGTATGGTCTCCTCACCCGGACGGGTTTCAGGAGATCTGGCGCCGCTGACAGAGGCCGGACGTCGATCTAATGGCGTCACGGCACAACAACAATGTGCCAGCTTCATGGCACGGTTTCACAATCATCGAGCTCTGGCGGCAAACGCCTTAGTTCAGCATTGGTCGCAGTTCCAGCTACCTTAGGTGCCACCTCTGGCATTGTTGCCCAGAGTACTGCGCTAGATCAAGACCGACTGCGGCCGCGCCATCCTCGTCGCTACAAATTGGCCGAGGATGTTGTGGTACTCGGTTCTGTGGTGCCTCACGGTAGGCTAACCGGGGGCACTACCAGACCAATCAGACTGGCTGTCTCAAGGGCCATTCTTCCATTTGAATTCTACGGCCCTCAACCGGATGGTGTGGCATTGAGTCCTGGAACCTAGTGTCGTCAGGATTACCTCAGGACGTGGTTGCCACCATGAGACAGGCTAGCATACCAACGTCCGCCAAGATTGACCACAGGACGTGGAAGATGTTCTTATCTCGGTGCTCGGCGCAGGGTGTTTCTCCCTGGCCGGTTGCATCGTCTATGTTTCCTTCCTTCCTGCAATCTAGGTAGGAAAATGGGTTGTCGCTCAGTTCCCTTTAGGGACAAGTCTCAGCGCTATCTGTATTTTTTCAGAAACGACGACTTCCTCAGGTACGCACGTTCCTACGGGGAGTTTGTCTTCTCAGCACTCCGTACAAGCGGCCGTTAGAGCCCTGAGATCTGAACAAGGTTCTAATTGCTCTCCAGATGCCGCCTTTCGAGCCTTTGAAGGATGTCTCCCTTCCCGTTTTTCACGGGAAGTGGCCTTCTAGTAACGGTCTCGTCTCTTAGGAGAGTTTCCGAGCCAGCAACGCTCTCATACAAACTCCCTTCCTGGTCCTTCACCAGGACAGGGTAGTTCTGCGTCCGGTTCCGGAATTTCTCCCTAAGGTGGTATCCCATTTTCATATCAATCAGGATATCACCTCACCTTCTTTGTGTCCTCGTCCAGTCCATCAATTTCAGAAAGATTTGCATCTGTTGGTTCTGGTGAGAGCACTCAGGTTCTACTTCCCGCATGGCGCTCCTGCGCCACCCGGATGCACTCTTTGTCCTTGTCGCTGGTCGGCGTAAACAGTCGCAAGCTTCCAGATCCACCCTTGCTCGGGGGCTCGAGGAACCAATTCTTGAAACCTACAGTTCTACTGGGCTTCTGGTTCTTTCAAGGCCGAAGGCCCATTCTACCAGAGCCGTGGGTGCATCCTGGGCATTACGGCACCAGGCTACGGCTCAGCAGGTGTGTCAGGCACCCACCTGGTCGAGTCTACTTACTTTTACCAAGCATTATCAGATGCATACCTACGCTTCGGCAGACGCCAGCCTAGGTAGATAAGTCATTCAGGCGGCGGTTGGCCACCTGTAGGAGAGGGCCGTTTGACGGCCCTATCATGAGGTATTCTTTTACCCACCCAGGGATTGCTTTTGGACATCCCAATTGTCTGGGTCTCCCAATGGAGCGACAAAGAAGAAGGGAATTTTGTTTACTTACCGTAAATTCCTTTTCTTCTAGCTCCAATTGGGAGACCCAGCACCCGCCCTGTTTTCTCGGGGTTTTTCTGTTTTTTCGGGTACACATGTTGTTCATGTGGTATGGTTCAGTTCTCCGATGTTTCCTCGGATTGAATTGGTCTTTAAACCAGTTATTGGCTTTCCTCCTTCTTGCTTTGGCACTAAAACTGGTGAGCCAGTGATCCCACTGGGGGTGTATAGCCAGAAGGGGAGGGGCCTTACACTTTTAAGTGTAATACTTTGTGTGGCCTCCAGAGGCAATAGCTATACACCCAATTGTCTGGGTCTCCCAATTGGAGCTAGAAGAAAAGGAATTTACGGTAAGTAAACAAAATTCCCTTCTCCTTGCCACAAACTAAAACCAGGAAACCTGTCCAGGGCAGGAACCAGTCGAGGTTTCGTTCCTTTCGTTCCTCTAACTGGTCATCCTCTAAGCCCTCAGCCTCGTCCACTAACTCAGCCAAGGATCGAAAACCCAGCTGGCGCACGAAGCCGCGTCCTCAGAAGAACGGAGGAGCCGCTGCCACTAAGGCAGCCTCCTCTTGACTATCTGGCCGCGCCAGCAACGTCCTTGGTCGGTGGCAGGCTCTCCCTCTTTGGCGATGTGTGGTTTCAACACGTCTCCGATCAGTGGGTGCGGGATATCATCTCCCACGGCTACAGGATAGAATTCTCTTCCAGCCCGCCAAACAGATGTTTTCTGTCCACTCCCCCCTGCTCCAAGGCCGCCGCCTTCTCTCAGGCCGTGGCATCCTTGCAGGCCAACGGAGTAATTGTACCGGTTCCCGCCCGGGAACGGTTCAGAGGTTTCTACTCAAATCTCTTCCTAGTCCCCAAAAAGGACGGTTCCTTCCGGCCCATCCTGGATCTCAAGCTTCTCAACAAGCATGTTCAGGTGCGGCACTTTCGCATGGAATCTCTGCGATCAGTCATTGCGTCAATGACCCAAGGAGATTTTCTTGCATCCATCGACATCAGAGATGCCTATTTGCATGTGCCAATTGCAGTTTCACACCAGCGTTGGCTACGTTTTGCAATCGGAGAGGAACATTTCCAATTCGTGGCTCTCCCCTTCGGGTTAGCCACGGCCCCTCGGGTATTCACCAAGGTCATGGCAGCAGTGGTTGCGGTTCTGCACCTCCAGGGGTTGGCAGTGATTCCTTACCTGGACGACCTTCTAGTCAAGGCTTCATCCAGTGCAGACTGTCAGCGGAGTGTCTCGCTCACTCTCGCCACGCTTGTTCAATTCGGGTGGCTTGTCAATCTGCCCAAGTCCACTCTGACCCCGGCCCAGAAACTTACGTACCTAGGGATGCAATTCGAGACTCTGCTGGCACTTGTGAAGCTGCCCTTAGTCAAACAGCAGTCCCTTCATCTGGCGGTGCGCTCTCTGTTGAGGCCCCGCCGTCATTCCATCAGGCACCTCATGCAGGTGCTGGGTCAGATGGTGGCATCAATGGAAGCGGTTCCCTTTGCCCAGTTCCACCTGCGTCCCCTGCAGCTGGACATTCTCCGCTGTTGGGACAAGCGGACCTCTTCCTCGCACAGGCTAGTGGCTCTGTCGCCACAGACCAGGAGCTCTCTTCAGTGGTGGCTTCGGCCCCTCTCTCTATCCCAGGGATGCTCCTTTCTGATCCCGTCCTGGGTGATTCTCACCACGGATGCCAGTCTATCCGGCTGGGGAGCAGTGTTTCTCCACCACCGAGCACAGGGCACTTGGACTCCGTCCGAATCAGCCCTCTCGATCAATGTGCTGGAAATCAGAGCGGTGCTCCTAGCTCTTGTAGCCTTTCACCACCTGTTGGCGGGCAAGCACATTCGAGTCCAGTCAGACAACGCGACAGCAGTTGCCTACATCAATCACCAGGGCGGGACTCGCAGCCGCCTAGCAATGTTGGAGGTTCAACGTATCCTTCAGTGGACGGAGGACTCCAAGTCCACCATATCCGCCGTCCACATCCCAGGCGTAGAAAACTGGGAGGCAGATTATGTCAGCCGTCAAACCGTGGACAGCGGCAAGTGGGCCCTGCATCCAGCAGTGTTCCGGTCAATCTGCCGCAAGTGGGGCACTCCAGAAGTGGATCTCATGGCATCCCGGCACAACAACAAGGTCCCGGTTTACGTGGCTCGCTCCCACGATCCTCAGGCCTTGGCAGCGGACGCGCTGGTTCAGGATTGGTCCCAGTTTCGTCTGGCTTACGTGTTTCCCCCTCTAGCTCTCTTGCCCAGAGTCCTGCGCAAGATCAGAATGGAGGGCCGTCGGGTCATACTCATCGCCCCAGACTGGCCCAGGCGAGCTTGGTACCCAGACCTGCTCCGTCTGTCCGTAGAGATGCCGTGGCATCTCCCGGACCGCCCAGACCTTCTCTCACAAGGTCCGTTTTTCCGCCAGAATTCTGCGGCTCTCAGATTGATGGCGTGGCTCTTGAGTCCTGGATCCTGACGGCTTCAGGCATTCCTTCCGAGGTCATCTCCACTATGACTCAGGCTCGGAAGTCTTCCTCGGCCAGGATTTACCACAGGACTTGGAGAATTTTCCTGTCCTGGTGTCGCTCTTCCGGCCATGCTCCTTGGCCTTTTTCCTTGCCGACCATCCTGTCCTTTCTACAGTCCGGTCTGCAGCTAGGACTATCCCTCAATTCCCTCAAGGGACAGGTCTCTGCTCTGTCTGTTTTGTTCCAGCGGCGTATCGCCCGACTGGCCCAGGTGCGCACCTTCATGCAGGGCACATCTCACATCATTCCTCCTTATCAGCGGCCTTTGGATCCCTGGGACCTTAATCTGGTCCTCACGGCCTTACAGAAACCCCCCTTTGAGCCTCTTAGGGAGGTTTCTTTGTTTCGACTTTCACAGAAAGTGGTCTTTCTAGTGGCCATAACTTCTCTCAGGAGAGTCTCTGATTTGGCTGCGCTCTCTTCGGAGTCACCCTTTTTGGTTTTTCACCAAGACAAGGTGGTTCTCCGTCCGACTCCAGACTTTCTCCCTAAGGTGGTGTCTCCTTTCCACCTTAACCAGGACATTTCATTGCCTTCCCTTTGTCTGGCCCCTGTGCATCGCTTTGAGAAAGCGTTGCATACTCTGGATCTGGTGCGGGTGCTCCGGATCTATGTGTCACGCACCGCTGCTCTTAGGCGGTGCACCTCTCTTTTTGTGCTAACCACAGGTCAGCGCAAGGGTCTCTCTGCTTCTAAACCGACCCTAGCTCGTTGGATTAGGTCGGCCATATCCGATGCCTACCAATATACTCAGGTGCCTCCCCCGCCGGGGATTAAGGCGCACTCAATCAGAGCTGTTGGTGCCTCTTGGGCTTTCAGGCACCAGGCTACGGCTCAGGAGGTTTGTCAGGCTGCCACTTGGTCTAGTCTGCACACCTTTTCGAAGCACTACCAAGTGCATGCTCATGCTTCGGCAGATGCGAGCTTGGGCAGACGCATCCTTCAGGCGGCTGTCGCCCATTTGTGAAGTTAGGTTTTGCCTACTTCTCAGTTTTCTGTTTATTCCCACCCATGGACTGCTTTGAGACGTCCCATGGTCTGGGTCTCCCATAAGGAACGATAAAGAAAAAGAGAATTTTGTTTACTTACCGTAAATTCTTTTTCTTATAGTTCCGACATGGGAGACCCAGAACCCTCCCTGTTGCCTGTTGGCAGTTCTTGTTCCGTGTGTTTTCACCGGCTGTTGTTGTAGACAGAGGTTCCGGTTATTCCGGGTTTTACTCTCTCTACTTGTGGGTGGATGTCCTCCTTCAGCTTTTGCACTAAACTGGCTATATTTGGTGATCCAGGGGGTGTATATGCTCAGAGGGAGGAGCTACACTTTTGAGTGTAGTACTTTGTGTGTCCTCCGGAGGCAGAAGCTATACACCCATGGTCTGGGTCTCCCATGTCGGAACTATAAGAAAAAGAATTTACGGTAAGTAAACAAAATTCTCTTTTTTTTTCCATTCTGCCAGTCTGTTCAGTTTACAGCAGTCAGACACACGCCGATCAGTAAGGCAAAGGTTCTGGCTGGTTTTCACCAGACAACCCCCATTAAGCCCAATATCTGGTGCATTTAGTTTATTACATTAATCCTTGTGTCCTGTTGTTTGGCCGTTAGCAGTTCGTCACATCAAAGCATATGAGCAGACTAAGTTGGTCATGCATGAGTCCTGTTGGCCGAGCTCTTGTTTGGTGGTCTGCTATCTTGTCCTACTCCACGTACCCTTGAAAGTTTTGGGTCTGCTGAACACTCATGTGTTTTCAAAGAGGAGAGCAGAGAAAGCCGCTGCCAAACTGCCCTGGCAGTGACTTGACTCCTGATTAACCGAAGAGCCGGGCGTTCGATTTCAGACTGGCTGACGCTTAGGCTATGTGCGCACGTAGCGTTCTGTCCCTGCAGAAATTTCTGCAGCGATTTGAAGTGCACACGTGCGCTTCAAATCGCTGCAGAAAGAGTCCGTAATGAAAAAAAAAAAAAGATTCCATGCGCTCTGACTGCAGCTCCTCCCATAGACAGAGCGGGCGCTGCAGGCAGAGCGCAGGAAAGAAGTGATATGTCACTTCTTAGAACGTGCGCTTCGGGCAGCAGCCGAAGCGCTGCGCTCTAATACGCCACGTGCGCATGTCTCCTGCATAATCTCCATAGATTACCTATTGTACCATCACCCATTCCCTGTAGACTGTGAGCCCTCGCGGGCAGGGTCCTCTCTCCTCCTATACCAGTCTGTCTTGTACTGTTAATGATTGTTGTACGTATACCCTCTTTCACTTGTAAAGCGCCATGGAATAAATGGCGCTATAATAATAAATAATAATAATAATAATAATAGATTATGCTGGGGACGCAGGACGCATGCAGTTACGCTGCGGTGCAGATCGCAGCGTAACTGCATGCAAATACGTACCATGCGCACATAGCCTTATTGTTCTTATTAGACTGTCTGCTGATCCCTCTATCTTCAGTATAATGTTTATGGGGGTGTTTTTTCCTATTGATTAACACGATCTGTATTAATACCCTCCTTGCTTTATAAAGCATTTTAATGAAACCAGAGTACATTCATCATGTTCCAGGCTTATCTGTCAGGATCTCATTGTTCTCTCTTGCTCCTTCCAGATGCCAGAAGAAGAAGCGTTTTGTGTATTTGTGAAATTAATGCAGGACTATCGTCTTCGGGAGCTCTTTAAACCCAGCATGGCAGAGCTGGGCCTGTGCATGTATCAGTTTGAGTGCATGATTCAGGTGAGGCTCACACTCATTTCCTAACAATCCAGCTCTATTAGACAGCGGAGCATAAAATCCCCGAGAATCGCTCTGCTGGAATGCAGTTGACCTTTTTCTAGTTTTAATTTCTTCTAATTATCCAGTGCATGAAAGAAGAGATCACTATGAAATCATTGAGACGACAAAGCTCCATGCATGGGGTTACATTTGAACAGAACTGTTTTCCAAACCTTTTTGAGCTTCAGTCTGAACTTTTCTAAGCAATTCGATAGTTTGTGCTCGATATTTATGAGGGGTCATCAATATTCGATGGATAGGAGCCAAACATCTGGCACCGCTAGCTGACTAAGGCCAGTTTCACACATTCGGCATTTTGCTGGATGCCCGATCCAGCACACATATGCAGTACAGTACATTCATTTACAGTGGAAGCGCGACACCATGCGGACAAATGCGGTTGTGCATGAAGCACACAATCGCATGGTGTCACGCTTCCACTGTAAATGAATGTACTGTACTGCATGCGTGCCGGATCGGGCATCCGGTGAAATGCCGGATGTGTGAAATGGGCGTAACTCTGTGAGGTCTGGTCAGCACTGCAACAGTGCCTGTGATCTGACCTGTCAATCGGTTTGGAGTGCACAGTGTGCAGGAAACTGGCAGGCAGGGGAGCAGTGCGCTCCTGAAGCTAAATGAGGCGACCACTGTAAAAAGGTGGTTCACTAATCTGTATTAGTGGCCACATCTCTAGAAAAAGCCTTCCCTATCAGTTTTAAAAATACCTCCTTGTTCAGCCAATTCTGGCTATTAGTGGCACTATTGCCGTGCGTTCATCCCCATGAAGTGACACCTCCCCCGACTCCGCCATGACCTCTGAGATCCGGTGATATCACGTCACCTGGCATCATAGAGACTGGCCCCAGTTTTCCTGAGTGACTGGGCTGTGGGTGGCCTTTCATCGCTCATCACATCCCAGCGTCGCTCCTGCTTGCGGCGCTCTGCAGCGAAGGAGAGAGTGCACGAGATGTGGCGCTGTGACGGTGGGCTGTGATGAGCGATGAAACTCGGCCCACAGCCCACTCGCTCAGGAAGACTAGGGCCTGGCTCTGTGATGTCAGGTCAACTGGAAGTTGACGTGATATCACCAGATCTCAGAGGTCACAGAGCCCAGGGTTCGCTTCATGGGGATGATCAGATGGCAATAGCGCCGCTCAGAGGCAGAATTGGCTGAACAAGGTATGTAGAAAAAGCCTCCCCTATCAGTTTTACAGAGATGTGGCCTCTAGTGCAGAGTAGTGAACCACCCCTTTAAGGAGCAATCTGTAGATCCTTCTTCACAAAGTGCACTTTCTAGATACATTGCTCCCGTCCATCTCTTCTCCTCCTTCTAATGTAAAGGCTGCGTTATTCTAAGATGTACAACCAGAATATAGTAATATCGGCAGCACTTCGGCTTCACATTTGGTCTCTATTATGTTGACAAATCTAGAATACTTTGTTTTTGAGGATTGACTATTATCGTGTATTGTCTCTAATGCCACTTTTTATCTTACAGGAACAGCTGCCAGAGCTATTTGTGCACTTTCAAGCCCAGAGTTTTCATACCTCTATGTATGCATCTTCCTGGTTTTTGACTATTTTTCTTACAAGTTTCCCACTACCAATTGCCACAAGAATATTTGATATATTTATGTCTGAGGTGAGAATCTCAATTAAAGTAATATCCACAAAGGACCTCCATTGTCCCCTCCTCCAATGTTCACATTGTGACCAGATACTTATTAGGGCTCATGCGCACGTCGCGTAATAGCATGCATTTACGCTGCGTATTGCACTTCAGTGTAAATGCATGCGTCCTGCGTCCCCTGCACAATCTATGAATGTGCATGATACGTGCACACGATGCTTTTATGAACGCAACGATTTGGGTGCTAAAATT
The DNA here is from genome assembly GCF_048569485.1 of Anomaloglossus baeobatrachus. NCBI lineage: Eukaryota > Metazoa > Chordata > Amphibia > Anura > Aromobatidae > Anomaloglossus > Anomaloglossus baeobatrachus. Next base: position 193,583,701 of record NC_134360.1, on the reverse strand, counting down.
TTGACCCAAATCCGTACCCGTACGTTCATAAAAGCAGCATGTCAATTATTTCTGCACTATGGATGCAGCTCCCACTCTGTCTATGGTGGGGGCAGCATCCAGAGCGCATAAAATTTCCTTTTTTTTTTTTTTACAAAATAACCATCAATTATGCAGTCTTTATGCAGCGATTTGACGCGCACATGTGCTGTCAAATCGTTGGAGAATATTCAGCAGTTGCGTGCGCATGAGCCCTTACAGTGGTTTTCATTTCCGCAGTCCATAGATGTCCATGCAATAGATGTCGTACATGGAAGGCCACTGTTCTGATCACTCTTTACAAGGCGGTGAAGAGCCATTGTGGACAGTGGGAAAACCAGATTGTGTATTTTGTGGATAGTCATGTGAATATCTGGCATGCAGTACTACATGTGTGCCATCATAGACACTTCATGGTAGATGAATGGCCATCCATAACTTCACCGGTGGGATCTATTATGAAGTGTGATCAGATGATTGACAGGCCAGGTTCAGTATAGAGACAAGGAAACCTTTTAGATGGAGCAATAAAAATACAATTCTATAGAATATCCTCCTTTTTACAGGGAAAGTCTTACAATAGCGAACTCATTTCAGATTGGGGCTGCCTCAGTGATCAGATTTTTGCCAAGGAAAGCTGTGAGCAGCCAGACATTCAGCAGGAGAAAAGCAATGACATGCCCGCCATTCACATGGCATCTTAAAACCCCTTCACAAACTAGGACGAAACGGTACCTCCTAAATCATGAAGGGGCGTTCACCGCTGTCTGCTGTGATGAGCCAGTGGTGATCCCTGCACATGCCTGCTGATTTGTACAGCAGACGTGTGTGCCGATGGTTGCCATTGTAGCAACGGGTCATGTGATGACTTTTGCAGCTATCATGACGTAGTTCCTGCTACAGCCAGCAGAGTGCCGGCTGGAAAAAAAACCAGCATTTCTGCTGATCTGAGCTGTGCTGCTCTGATCAGCAGAAATGTATTCGTGATCAGACTGCTGATCCTTATAGTCCCCTAGGGGGATTAGTAAATTAGAAAAGTTTTTCTTTATCGTTCCTTTGGGAGACCCAGACCTTGGGTGTTTAGCTTCTGCCTCCGGAGGACACACAAAGTACTACACCTAAAAGAGTAGCTCCTCCCTCTGAGCTTATACACCCCCTGGTGAGCCAGTCACAGCCAGTTTATCGCTTTGTGTTCAGGAGGCATACATCCACACATGCATTCTCATATGATTTTTTCCTTTTTTGGAATGAGATTGAAGAAGTGCGGGTCCACGTCTGGACCCACGGTATGTCCCTTCTCATCCCACTGTGTCAGTGGTGTTGTAAGGTTGATTTCTAAGGCTGGAGCCTTACATGCCGTGCTCCTTCACCATCCCTCCTGGGCTCTGGCTTGAAGTGGGAGCCAGCGCGGTCTCCATGCCTGGCAGGAGACCGGTCTCCATCCGCAGCCCTTTAGGACCCTGCTGGACCGGAGCACTCATCCCCAGGGACCTGGCCCTGCGTCTCAGCAGCTAAGTACCTGAGACGTTTATATGTTGGGGGTCCCTGTGCTTTATTGTATGGGGAGAGTGTGCTTACTGTATTTTATTTTGGCATTTCCGGCGGGTTCTCTAGCTTCGCCCGAGAACTGCGCCGATGGTGCCTGCGTGTCGGCCTCGCCGCTCAAATTTAGGCCCCGGCTTTGCCGGAGGCCTAGTTTCTGTTCACTGCCCTCGCATGTCACTCATGCAGAGGGACAGGCACGGCTCCTCCCGGCGGCCGTCCTGCACAGGGGAGGGACACTCCCCACTGCTGTGCGTGTCTCCTCCCCTGCAGGTCTCTATGGCCCTCCAGATCCCGCTTTCCTACAGGAACGCCCCCAAGTCCCGCCCCCTCTCTTCGCTCCGGCGGCCATTTTCTCAGACCGGGTTCACTGCGCTGGCCTGCACTCTGCATCCCTGCTGAGGTGCTGTGCATTGGGGGTCCGGGCTTCGGGATCTGGAGGGCACACAACACTGCTTCCAGCGGTCTGGTAAGCCACAACCGGTCTCTGGTTGTGGACCTCTGTATATACTCCCTGGGGTTCATTCTCTTTGTAGAGTCCCCACTCCAGCAGCATGTCTCACACGAGGAGCAAGGCTCCAAATCTTTATACTGTATGCGCTGCATGTAAGCTCCTGCTGCCTGAGCCGAGCATTTATCCACACTGTGATGTCTGCTCTAACTTGGCGGTGCCACAGCCTGGAGTCTCACCCCCAGTGGTCTCTCAGGCTGCTCCTGCACCTGTGGCTGAACCCCCGGCCTGGGTAGAATCCTTTTCTAGGTCTATCTCCCAGTCTTTTGCTGAGTCCATGGGACTTCTGTCCAGGACTTTGAATATGCATCAGCCCCCTTCACAGGGTGCCTCTACTGCTAAGGTTCCCTCAGGATCTCTATCATCTGACCTCCGTCCACCGGAGCTCACAGAGGATTCATCATCAGGGCCCAGACCCCGTCCTCCTAAGAGGAGGCGCAGGGTTTCCTCTCCCTCCTCATCCCGCGGCTCTGATTCAAGAGCTGACTCGCAGGATGAGAAGGATGCCTTTACAGGGGGCTCGGAGGCTAACTCCATGTACCCCATTGATCTTTCCGAGGGTGATTCAGATCTTAGTGACTTGATTGCTTCCATTAATTCTGTACTGGATCTCACTCCGCCAGTATCAGAGGAGCAACCCTCTCTGGCAGAAAAGCACCAGTTTACCTCGCCTAAGAGAGTAAAGAGTGTGTTCTTTAACCACTCCAGTTTTCAGACCGCTGTGACCAAACCCAGGGCCTGTCCTGACAAACGCTTCCCAAAGCGTGGTTCTGATGACCGTTTTCCCTTTCCACCTGAGGTGGTCAAGGAGTGGGCCCATTCCCCAAAGGTAGACCCTCCGGTGTCTAGACTCTCAGCCCGGACCGTTGTGTCGGTGGCTGATGGCACCTCCCTTAAGGATTCCACTGACCGTCAAATTGACCTTCTGGACAAATCCGTGTATGAAGCGGCGGGGGCCGCGTTTTCCCCAACTTTTGCAGCAGTGTGGGCTCTCAAAGCCATCTCTGCTTCTCTAGAGGAGATGCATTCCCTCACCAGGGAATCTATGCCCGAGATGGTTGCCTTAACTTCTCAAGCTTCAGCTTTTTCATCTTATGCCATGTCTGCCATGCTAGAGGCTTCTCACCGCACTGCGGTGGCTTCGGCTAATTCCCTCGTTATCCGCAGGATCTTGTGGCTTCGAGAGTGGAAGGCAGATGCTTCTTCTAAGAAGTACCTTGCTGGGCTCCCTTTTGCTGGGTCCCGGCTGTTCGGTGAACAGCTGGATGAAATTATTAAAGAAACTACTGGCGGGAAGAGTACTTCCATGCCACAAACCAAAACCAGGAAACCTGCCCAGGGTAGGAATCAGTCGAGGTTTCGCTCCTTTCGTTCCTCCAACTGGTCGTCCTCTAAGCCCTCCGCCTCGTCCGCTAACTCTAAGGACCAGAAATCCAACTGGCGCCCAAAAGCGCGTCCATAGAAGACCGCAGGAGGTGCTGCCACTAAGGCAGCCTCCTCGTGACTCTCTGCCCGCTCCGGCAACGTCCTTAGTCGGTGGCAGGCTCTCCCACTTTGGCGACGCTTGGTTTCAACACGTCTCTGATCAGTGGGTGAGAGATATCATTTCTCACGGCTACAGGATAGAATTCTCTTCCAGCCCGCCAAACAGATTTTTTCTCTCAACTCCCCCTTGCTCCAAGGCCGCCGCCTTCTCACAGGCCGTGGCAGCCTTGCAGGCCAACGGAGTAATTGTACCAGTTCCCGCCCGGGAACGGTTCAGAGGTTTCTACTCAAACCTCTTCCTAGTTCCCAAAAAGGACGGTACCTTCCGGCCCATCCTGGATCTCAAGCTTCTCAACAAGCATGTTCGGGTGCGGCACTTTCGCATGGAGTCTCTGCGATCAGTCATTGCCTCAATGACCCAAGGGGATTTCCTGGCGTCCATCGACATCAGAGATGCCTATCTACATGTGCCAATTGCAGTTTCACACCAGCGTTGGCTACGTTTTGCAATAGGAGAAGATCATTTCCAATTCGTGGCTCTCCCCTTCGGGTTAGCCACGGCCCCTCGGGTATTCACCAAGGTCATGGCAGCAGTGATTGCGGTTCTGCACCTCCAGGGGTTGGCAGTGCTCCCTTACCTGGACGACCTTCTAGTCAAGGCTCCATCCAGCGCAGACTGTCAGCGGAGTGTCTCGCTCACTCTCGCCACTCTAGCCCAATTCGGGTGGCTTGTCAATCTTCCCAAGTCCACTCTGACTCCGACCCAGAGTCTCACGTACCTAGGGATGCAGTTCGAGACTTTGTCGGCACTCGTGAAGTTGCCCTTAAACAAACAGCTGTCACTCCAGCTGGCGGTGCGCTCTCTCCTGACGCCCCGCCGTTATACTCTCAGGCGTCTGATGCAGGTGCTGGGTCAAATGGTGGCGCCCATGGAGGCTGTTCCCTTTGCCCAGTTCCATCTGCGCCCCCTGCAGCTGGACATTCTCCGCTGTTGGGACAAGCGGCCTTCCTCCTTACACAAGTTAGTGGCTCTGTCGCCACGGACCAGGAGCTCCCTTCAGTGGTGGCTTCGGCCCCTCTCCCTGTCCCAAGGGCGCTCCTTCCTGGCCCCGTCCCGGGTGATTCTCACCACGGATGCCAGTCTATCCGGCTGGGGAGCGGTATGTCTCCACCACAGAGCGCAGGGCACTTGGACTCCGTCCGAGTCAGCCCTTTCAATCAATGTGCTGGAAACCAGAGCCGTGCTTCTAGCTCTCCTAGCATTTCACCATCTGCTGGCGGGCAGGCACATTCGAGTCCAGTCAGACAACGCGACAGCGGTTGCCTACATCAATCATCAAGGCGGGACACGCAGCCGCCTGGCAATGATGGAGGTACAACGCATTCTTCAATGGGCTGAGGACTCCAGGTCCACCATATCCGCAGTCCACATCCCAGGCATGGACAACTGGGAGGCAGATTATCTCAGCCGTCAAAGCGTGGACGGTGGCGAGTGGTCCCTGCACCCGGCAGTGTTTCAGTCGATCTGCCGCAAATGGGGCACTCCGGACGTGGACCTAATGGCATCCCGTCACAACAACAAGGTTCCTGTTTACGTGGCTCGCTCCTGCGATCCTCAGGCCTTCGCCGCGGACGCTCTGGTTCAGGACTGGTCCCAGTTTCGTCTGTCCTACGTGTTTCCCCCTCTAGCTCTTTTGCCCAGAGTCCTGCGCAAGATCAGAATGGAGGGCCGTCGAGTCATCCTCATTGCACCGGACTGGCCCAGGCGAGCTTGGTATCCGGACCTGCTCCAACTGTCCGTAGAGATGCCGTGGCATCTCCCGGATCGTCCAGACCTACTCTCGCAAGGTCCGTTTTTCCGCCCGAATTCTGCGGCTCTCAAGTTGACGGCGTGGCTCTTGAGTCCTGGATTTTGACGGCTTCTGGTATTCCTCCTGAAGTCATCTCCACTATGACTCGGGCCCGCAAGTCTTCCTCCGCTAAGATCTATCACAGGACTTGGAAAATGTTCCTGTCCTGGTGTCGCTCTAACGGCCATCCTCCTTGGCCATTCTCTTTGCCGACCCTTCTGTCTTTTCTACAGTCCGGTCTGCAGCTAGGACTGTCCCTCAACTCTCTCAACGGACAAGTTTCAGCTCTGTCAGTTTTGTTCCAGCGGCGTCTCGCTCGGCTGTCTCAGGTCCGCACCTTCATACAAGGCGCGTCTAACATCATTCTGCCTTACCGGCGGCCCTTGGATCCCTGGGACCTTAATTTGGTTCTCAAGGTCTTGCAGAAGCCCCCCTTCGAGACTCTTAGGGATGTTTCTTTGTATCGGCTTTCACAGAAAGTGGCTTTTCTGGTTGCCATAACTTCTCTCAGGAGAGTCTCTGATTTGGCTGCGCTCTCCTCGGAGTCACCTTTTTTTAGTTTTTCATCAAGACAAGGTGGTTCTCCGTCCGACTCCGGACTTTCTTCCTAAGGTGGTCTCTCCCTTCCACCTTAACCAGGACATTACCTTACCTTCCTTCTGTCCGGCCCCTGTTCATCGCTTTGAAAAAGCGCTGCATACTCTAGATCTGGTGCGTGCTCTCCGGATCTATGTGTCTCGCACCGCTGCGCTTAGGCGGTGCACCTCTCTTTTTGTGCTAACCACAGGTCGGCGCAAAGGCCTCCCTGCTTCTAAGCCGACCTTAGCCCGTTGGATTAGGTCGACCATTTCGGACGCCTACCAGAGTACTCAGGTGCCTCCCCCGCCGGGGATCAAAGCACATTCGACCAGAGCTGTCGGTGCCTCTTGGGCTTTTAGGCACCAGGCTACGGCTCAGCAGGTCTGTCAGGCTGCCACTTGGACTAGCCTGCATACCTTCTCGAAGCACTACCAAGTGCATGCTCTTGCTTCGGCAGATGCGAGCTTGGGCAGACGCATCCTTCAGGCGGCTGTCGCCCATTTGTGAAGTTAGGTTCTGCCTACTTCTTAGTTTTTCTGTTTATTCCCACCCAGGGACTGCTTTGGAACGTCCCAAGGTCTGGGTCTCCCAAAGGAACGATAAAGAAAAAGAGAATTTTGTTTACTTACCGTAAATTCTTTTTCTTATAGTTCCGTCTTGGGAGACCCAGCACCCTCCCTGTTGCCTGTTGGCAATTTCCTTGTTCCGCGTGTTATCACCGGCTGTTGTCGTGGACAGAGTCTCCGGTTGTTCCGGCTCTTGCTCTGTTCTACTTGTGGGTGGCTATTCTCCTTCAGCTTTTGCACTAAACTGGCTGGGACTGGCTCACCAGGGGGTGTATAACCTCAGAGGGAGGAGCTACACTTTTAGGTGTAGTACTTTGTGTGTCCTCCGGAGGCAGAAGCTAAACACCCAAGGTCTGGGTCTCCCAAGACGGAACTATAAGAAAAAGAATTTACAGTAAGTAAACAAAATTCTCTTTTTTTGAAAAATTAAGACATTTTTTTTAAAAACCCTAAAAGTTCAAATAACCCCCCTCATTCGCCCAATTGAAAATTAAAGGGTTAAAAAAAAATACAAACATTTGGCATTGCCATGTTCAGAAATCCCCGATCTTTCAAAATATAAAATCAATTATAGCGTAGCGGCAAAAAAAATTCCAAACGCTGAAATTACGTTTTTTGGTCGTTGCAAATTTTGCGCAAAATGCAATAACAGGCGATCAAAACGTAGCATCTGCGCAAAAATGGTCCTGTTAAAAACATCAGCTCAAGACGCAAAAAATAAGCCATCATTGAGCCCCATATCCCAAAAAATGAGAACGCTATGGGTTGCGGAAAATCACAGACAGGGAGGAGAGAACTAGTGTATAGTCCGGCTCCTGAGCATCGAAATGTAGCAAGCAGAAAACTTCAAAATTGGTGATTTAAAGAACCACCGTAAAATGGATTTCTTCACATAGTCATGTTGACAAGTTCTCCTTTTTAAAGGTCCCTTTCCGTTTTGGCTCATGTTGAAGATGGAGTCTGCGCAAAGGAGCTCATTCTGACCCCCTGTGGAGTCTGTATGTCCTACTAGGCGCACTGATGGCGAACCTGTGGCACTCCAGCTGTTGCAAAACTACAATTCCCATCATGCCTGGCCATTCAAAGCAAAAACGTTTGCTGTGAAGACATGATGGGAATTGTAGTTTTGCAACAGCTGGAGTGCCACAGGTTCGCAATCACTGCTAAGGTATATCGGCAGGGGCTCTGCCCTGAAAGAGTGAACCTCCATTAATTTTTCATAAATCAATAGCACAAATGAAAATAAGCAACTTTCTTTGTCGCTCCATTGGGAGACCCAGACAATTGGGTGTATAGCTTCTGCCTCCGGAGGCCACACAAAGTATTAAACTTTAAAAAGTGTAACCCCTCCCCTCTGCCTATACACCCCCCCGTGCATCACGGGCTCCTCAGTTTTTTGCTTTGTGTTGAAGGAGGCACACATTCACTCATGCTCCCATTTTAGTCAGCAGCAGCTGCTGATTGTATCGGATGGAAGAAAAGAGGGCCCCTAACAGGGCTCCCGGCATGCTCCCTTCTCACCCCACTAAGTCGGCGGTGTTGTTAAGGTTGAGGTACCCATTGCGGGTACACAGGCTGGAGCCACATGCCATTTTCCTTCCCCATCCCTTAGGGGCTCTGGGAGAAGTGGGATCCTATCCGGTCATCCAGGCACTGGGACCGGGCTCCCTCCGCAGCCCCTGTGGGATTCTGACGGACAGGAGACTGAGTATCATCAGGGACAGGGCCCTGCATCTACAGGTACTCTGTGTCCCCTTGGGGACGGTGCATGCAGCACCTTGGCCTCAGACGCTGCACCGACTGCGATGTTGGTATGAGACCGGGACTACCGCGCCGACAGCGCCTGCTTGCCGGCCGCGGTTTTAACTTTAGTCCCCGGCTTTTGCGGCCTAGTGCATTAAACTCCCGCCCCCGGGCCTGCCAGTCAGGGGTAAGGGCGGGACGGTCGGTCTGACGCCGACAGTGAGGGCTGGAGCACACGTAGCTGTCCTCCGCCCCCCTCACTAATCACTCTGGGGCCAGATTCCTGCACTTTTGTAGTTACGCCCACGGCTCCCTCCTCCCCTGTGAACGCCGACAGCCATGTTTTAAGCACATTCTGCCGGTGGAGGACTTCTGGCTGCATCTCTGGGAGACCCGAGGCAGGGAATCTGGGGGCCACACACCGCTTGAGCGGTCGGTAATGCTGGGCCCCATAGAGTGCCGAAGTATATATATATTATATATATATATTATATATATATAATATATATATATATATATATATATATATATATATATATATATATATATATATATATATATATATATATATATATATATATATATATATATATATATATATATATATATATTTATATATATTCTATATATATATATATATATATATATATATATATATATATATATATATATATTCTATATATATATATATATATATTCTATATATATATATATATATTCTATATATATATATATATATTCTATATATATATATATATATATATATACATTTTCTCGGTTCGGCTGTACTGTTAGCTTGTGGCTATATATCCCTCAGTGCTCCTGGGAGACAACAGCATGTCGTTCACAAGGAGCAAGGGTGCCAAGACACAGGGTTATTTTGCAACCTGTACCTCTTGTGCGGCTATGCTACCTGCAGGTTCCACCTACCCTCACTGTGAGCAATGCTCGGGCCCTGTGGCACTCGCTCAGCCGGAGCCTGGGGCACTGGTGGGACCCTCGGCCCAGGTAGAACCGCCGGTTGCCCCTGTCCAGGTGGCAGGGACAGAGTTTTCAGTTTTAGCTGAGAAACTCTGAGTCACTGTCACAATCCATGGCTCAGTCTATGGACAAATGGTCTGCTAAGATACTAGAAGCCTTGCAGTCCAGACCGGCCCTTACACAGGCCCCGGGCACTGCGGGATCGTCCCCAGGCCCCTCTCGGTCTGCGACGAAGCGTGCGCCTGGGGTGGCCTCTAGTTATTACGTGGAGGACTCCGGCACGGACCGCAGTCCCAGACCGGCTAAGCGGGCTCGATTAGAATCTTCCCCGACTTCATCACGCTGTTCGGGGTCTCAGCTTGAGGACAAGGTGGATCCTCCAGTCTCTAGACTGGCGGCTAGATCCGTAGTGGCAGTGGCTGACAGTTCAACGCTCAAGGATGCCACGGACAGGCAGATAGAGCTCCTAATGAAATCCATCTATGAAGCCATAGGCGCGTCCTTTGCCCCAGCCTTTGCAGCGGTGTGGGCACTCCAGGCTATCTCAGCTTGTCTGTCTGAGATTAATGCGGTCACCCGTACCTCGGCTCCGCAAGTAGCGTCTTTGACTTCTCAGGCGTCGGTATTTTCATCCTACGCCATGAATGCTGTCCTGGACTCGGCTAGCCGTACAGCGGTAGCATCCGCCAATTCGGTGGCAGTCCGCAGGGCCATGTGGCTACGCGAATGGAAGGCAGACTCTGCTTCCAAGAAGTTCTTGACCGGTTTGCCTTTTTCTGGCGACCGATTTGTTTGGCGAACAATTGGATGAAATTATTAAGCAATCCAAGGGAAAGGACTCGTCCTTACCCCAGCCCAAACCAAAGAGACCTCAGCAACGAAAAATTCAAGCGAGGTTTCGGTCCTTTCGGCCCTCAGTCAGATCCCAATCCTCCTCGTCCAACAGGCCACAGAAGAGCCAGAGAAACTCTTCTGCATGGCGGTCTAAGTCACGTCCTCCAAAGACCGCCGGAGGCACCGTCTCCAAGGCGGCCTCCTCATGACTTTCGGCCTCCCCAAACCGCATCCTCGGTCGGTGGCAGGCTCTCCCGCTTTTGCGACGCCTGGTGGCCACATGTCCAAGACCGATGGGTGAGGGACATTCTGTCTCACGGTTACAGGATAGAGTTCAGCTCTCGTCCTCCGACTCGTTTTTTCAGAACATCTCCGGCCCCCCGAGCGAACCGTGGCACTTTTTCAGGCGGTGGACACTCTGAAGACAGAAGGAGTTGTGATCCCCGTTCCCCTTCAGGAACGGGGTCGCGGTTTTTACTCCAACCTGTTCGTGGTACCAAAAAAGGACGGTTCATTCCGTCCCGTTTTGGACCTCAAATTGCTCAACAGACATGTGAGAACCAGGCGGTTTCGCATGGAATCCCTCCGCTCTGTCATCGCTTCGATGTCCCAAGGGGACTTCCTAGCATCAATCGACATCAGGGATGCCTATCTCCATGTGCCGATCGCTCCAGAGCATCAACGCTTCCTGCGTTTCGCCATCGGGGACGAACACCTTCAGTTTGTGGCACTGCCTTTCGGCCTGGCGACAGCCCCACGGGTCTTCACCAAGGTCATGGCATCCGTTGTGGCAGTCCTACACTCTCAGGGCCACTCGGAGATCCCGTACTTAGACGATCTCCTAGTCAAGGCACCCTCCCGGGTGGCATGTCAACACAGTCTGACCGTGGCTCTGGAGACTCTCCAGAGGTTCGGGTGGATCATCAATTTCCCAAAGTCAAAATTGACTCCGACCCAATCACTGACTTACCTCGGGATGGAGTTTCATACTCTCTCAGCGATAGTCAAGCTACCGCTGGACAAACAGCGTTCGCTGCAAACAGGGGTACAATCTCTCCTTCGGGCCCAGTCACACCCCTTGAGGCGCCTCATGCACTTCCTGGGGAAGATGGTGGCAGCAATGGAGGCAGTTCCTTTTGCGCAGTTTCATCTGCGTCCACTCCAATGGGACATTCTCCGCAAATGGGACAAGAGGTCGACGTCCTTAGACAGGAACGTCTCTCTTTCTCTGGCAGCCAAGACGTCTCTTCAGTGGTGGCTTCTTCCCACTTCTCTGTCGAAGGGAAAATCTTTCCTGCCCCCATCCTGGGCTGTGGTCACGACGGACGCGAGTCTGTCAGGGTGGGGAGCGGTTTTTCTCCACCACAAGGCTCAGGGAACCTGGACTCCGACGGAGTCCTCCCTTCAGATCAATGTTCTGGAGATAAGGGCAGTGTATCTAGCCCTAAAAGCGTTCCATCGGTGGCTGGAGGGCAGGCAGATCCGCATACAGTCGGACAACGCCACGGCGGTCGCGTACATCAACCACCAGGGCGGCACTCGCAGTCGTCAAGCCTTCCAAGAAGTTCGGCGGATTCATCTGTGGGCGGAGGCCACAGCCTCCACCATCTCCGCGGTTCACATCCCGGGCGTAGAAAACTGGGAAGCAGACTTTCTCAGTCGCCAGGGCATGGACGCAGGGGAATGGTCTCTTCACCCGGACGTGTTTCAAGAGATCTGTTGCCGCTGGGGAACGCCGGACGTCGATCTCATGGCGTCTCGGCACAACAACAAAGTCCCGGCATTCATGGCACGGTCTCAGGATCACAGAGCTCTGGCGGCGGACGCCTTAGTTCAGGATTGGTCGCAGTTTCGACTGCCTTATGTATTCCCTCCTCTGGCAATGCTGCCCAGAGTGTTGTGCAAGATCAGGTCCGACTGCCGCCGCGCCATCCTCGTCGCTCCAGACTGGCCGAGGAGGTCGTGGTACCCGGACCTGTGGCACCTCACGGTGGGTCAACCGTGGGCGCTCCCAGACCGACCAGACTTGCTGTCTCAAGGGCCATTTTTCCATCTGAATTCTGCGGCCCTCAACCTGACTGTGTGGCCATTGAGTCCTGGCTCCTAGCGTCCTCAGGGTTATCTCAAGAGGTCATTGCCACTATGAGACAGGCCAGGAAACCAACGTCAGCCAAGATCTATCACAGGGCTTGGAGGATCTTCTTAGCCTGGTGCTCTGATAAGGGTTTTACCCCCTGGCCGTTTGCCTTACCCACGTTTCTTTCCTTCCTTCAATCCGGAATGGACAAGGGTTTGTCTCTCTGCTCTCTCAAGGGACAAGTATCGGCGCTTTCCGTGTTTTTTAAAAAGCGTCTAGCCAGGCTTCCGCAGGTCCGCACGTTCCTGCAGGGAGTTTGCCACATAGTCCCACCTTACAAGCGGCCGCTGGAACCCTGGGATCTTAACAGGGTTCTACGGGCTCTTCAGAAACCACCTTTTGAGCCGCTGCGGGATGTCTCTCTATCACGTCTTTCGCAGAAGGTGGCATTTCTAGTGGCAGTTACGTCACTCCGAAGAGTGTCAGAGCTTGCAGCGCTGTCATGCAAAGCCCCCTTCCTGGTATTTCACCAGGATAAGGTGGTTCTGCGTCCGGTCCCGGACTTTCTCCCCAAGGTGGTGTCCCCTTTTCATCTCAATCAGGATATCTCCTTACCTTCATTTTGCCCTCATCCAATTCACCAATGTGAAAAGGATTTGCATTTGTTAGATCTAGTGAGAGCACTCCGGATCTACGTGTCTCGCACGGCGCCACTGCGCCGTTCTGATGCACTCTTTGTCCTTGTCGCTGGCCAGCGTAAGGGGTCGCAGGCTTCCAAGTCAACCTTGGCTCGGTGGATCAAGGAACCGATTTTTGAAGCCTACCGTTCTTCTGGGCTTCCGATTCCTTCAGGGCTGAAAGCCCATTCTACCAGAGCCGTGGGTGCGTCCTGGGCATTGCGGCACCGGGCGACGGCTCAGCAGGTGTGTCAGGCAGCTACCTGGTCTAGTCTGCACACTTTCACGAAACACTATCAAGTGCATACCTATGCTTCGGCGGATGCCAGTCTAGGTAGGCAGGTCCTTCAGGCGGCGGTTGCCCACCTGTAAGAGGAGGGCCGTTGTCGGCTTTTTTTATCGGGGTATTCTTTTACCCACCCAGGGACTGCTTTTGGACGTCCCAATTGTCTGGGTCTCCCAATGGAGCGACAAAGAAGAAGGGAATTTTGTTTACTTACCGTAAATTCCTTTTCTTCTAGCTCCTATTGGGAGACCCAGCACCCGCCCCTGTTCCCTTCGGGCTGTTGTTCTTTTGTGTACACATGTTGTTCATGTTGAATTGTTCTTTTGGTTCATGGTTTTCAGTTCTCCGAACATCCTTCGGATTGAATTTACCTTAGACCAATTTATAAGTTTCCTCCTTCCTGCTTTTGCACCAAAACTGAGGAGCCCGTGATGCACGGGGGGGTGTATAGGCAGAGGGGAGGGGTTACACTTTTTAAAGTGTAATACTTTGTGTGGCCTCCGGAGGCAGAAGCTATACACCCAATTGTCTGGGTCTCCCAATAGGAGCTAGAAGAAAAGGAATTTACGGTAAGTAAACAAAATTCTTTTCTTAGTCCTATATCTTTTCAAGTAAATGTGCTTCTTTCTCCTCCTGGACTGATCATTAATTTTCAAACTTCTCAATTCACAGGTAAAATCTGTATTCAGTGCAGACAGATTGTTACATTACTGAGATGGGAGATGTTTGTTGCTTCTGATAAGATTTTCTATTGAGGGGTGAGGTGCTAAAGGCAGAGTTTCTCCACTCTCCGTCTCATCAGTACCAGCTGCCATCTCCTATCTCAGTAATGTAACAATCTGTCTGCACTAAATACAGATTTTACCTGATAATTTTGAGGATAAATGATCAGTCCTGGATGAGAAAGAAGCAGATTTCTCTGATAAGATACATTACAAAGTCACTTATTTTCTTGTGTACTATTCATTTATGGGGGAAAAAGGTAAAGTAATTACTTTTCAATACCAATGTGAGAAAAAAAATCACATTTCAAAAATCGTATCATGTAAAAATGAAAATGTCTCCTGACTGGTGTGTATCTGTTTTGAGCATCTCAATAATGTTCCTCCACTTTTTTTCATTTCCAGGGTTTAGAAATTGTGTTTCGAGTAGGCCTCGCTGTTCTTCAGATGAACCAGCCAGAATTAATGCAGCTGGATATGGAAGGGATGTTACAGGTAATTTCTTTTTTTGGGGGTGGGGGGATATTTTCTCTTTTAATTAAATTTATCTGCAATCCCAGAAGACCATTCCACAAGGGTAAAATGTTATACGTTACCAAGGCGGCTCTGTGGTTAGCACTGTGCGGCGGCTCTGTGGTTAGCACTGTGCGGCGGCTCTGTGGTTAGCACTGTGCGGCGGCTCTGTGGTTAGCACTGTGCGGCGGCTCTGTGGTTAGCACTGTGCGGCGGCTCTGTGGTTAGCACTGTGCGGCAGCTCTGTGGTTAGCACTGCTTTTTTTTTTTTTTTTTTTTCTTCTCAGCGCTGGGGTCCTGGTTTCAAATTCTACAAAGGACAACATCTGTAAGGAGTTTATACAGTGCGTCCACCCATATCCTGTCCCACCGCCATTAACTTGAGAACGGCGGCAGCTATTGGCATAGAAGTGGTGTCTAGGTATAATTAAGTAGCCATGCGCTACGCAATGAAACCACCTATAGCGCCACCTGGTGGAAAACAACGGAGTTAGCATTTTTATCTCAAAAACTAAACGGGATAGAGAAAAAAAGGTGAATTAAAAAATTGTAGGGCATCATCAATTCAATACGAATCGACACCTTGCATCCAGAAATGCTATGATATGAAACCCATGACCCCCCCCCCCCCCCCACAAAAAAAAACCAAAACATTGAATGCTGGTCACGCATATGGCGCTCATTTAACTTTGATGCTCAAAGTGGCCCCCGTCAGCTGCAATGCACATCTGGACTCTGGACAGCATACTGTATCTTGCTGCACGTTGTGCAATATGGCAGGTGACACGTTTGCACAAGCATCTGTGATGCGTCATCGTAGGTCCTGCAATGTTGGTGGAGGGGTCGTATACACCTGCTGTTTGATGTGATCTCACAGAAAGAAGTCCAATGGGGTCAGGTCAGGTGAGCGTGGAAGCCAGTCCACAAAACCACCATACCCAATGACTTGTAGGAAGGTCTCCATGAGGTATCGCTTCACGTCCGCAGCCTTTAGTTTTTTACGTTCTAATCATAGCATTTCTGTATGCAAGGTGTCGATTCGTATTGAATTGATGGTGCCCTACAACTTTGTAATTCACTTTTTTTTTTCTCTATCTCGTTCAGTTTTCGAGATAAAAATGCTAACTCCGTTGTTTTCCACCAGGTGGCGCTATAGGTGGTTTCATTGCGTAGCGCATGGCTACTTTACTATACCTAGACACCACTACTATGCCTATAGCTGCCGCCGTTCTCATGTTAATGGCGGTGGACAGGATATGGGTGGACACAATGTATATTCTCCCTGTGTTTCCAAAAGGTTTCTTCTTGGTTCTCTGGTTTCCTCCCACACTGCAAAGATATAGTGGTAGGGAATTTACATTGTGAGCCCCCATTGAGGACAGTGATGATGTCTGTAAAGCGCTGTGGAATATATGGACACTATATAAGCCAAGAAAAATGGTGAGAAGGCCACGCCTGGAGCAGAGGAGGCCACAGCAGCTCTGCCCAGCTTGTTTATTCTGCACAGGTGGGACGAGACCTGGTCCATCATGGATGAAGAACATAAACATTCACATTGTGCTTGTTCTGTCATAAGTACAGCTGAGCGGATGCGAACTGTAAAAGTCCGGATCTGCGCTGTTTCAAAGATTTTCGGGTGCACAATCCTGATCCAGCACTGGGAAAAATAATTGACGAATAAAGAAAAACAGAAATAAATCAGCGTTTCATACTTACCGAGACCGTGTCATGGCGGCACACTGCTTCCGGGACGCGCATTCACTTCCTGTACTGTGCATCTATATACACAGCTTTCTGTGTTTTCCCCACCCACCAGCCGTCCTCTCGTCTGTGATTGGTTGCAGGCAGACTGTGCCCCCGGCCTGTGACAGTATCTGCCTGCCATGCAGTCATCACGGCTGTCATTGTCTGCACAGCTAGCGGTCATGCTCAGTGGCCGCTGGCTGTCTGTAGCAGAGCTGAAGCGGTGTGGGACCTCATGTGGATTATGCTGGCCCTGCAGGGTGTTGGGGGTTAAAAAAAAAAAAGTGGTGAAGAAGGGTGTGTGTTTTGTATTTTATACCAAATAAAGGATTTTTCTGTCTTGTTTAATTATATTCACTGACAGGTTAGTGTGATGCAGGTATCTCATAGACGCCTGTGCAATCAGTAACCTAGGGCTTAGTAGCAGCTGTGCGCTGCTATTTACCCCTTATTACCCCGATTGGCACCACTCCAGGGCCATTGAGAAGAGTCGGTATTGCATCAGGATTGTCACATCTAATAGATGCGGCAATACCAGACCCCAGCCAGCATTATCATAGCTGGGTATCGAAAATTAGGGTGGGCCGCACAACGTTTTTTTAATTATTTTATTTAAATAATAAAAAAAGACATGCACGTTCACCATACTGACCCGCAGACACTTGCACTGCTTTCCCCGCTCACCGGCCGTCCTGCCGCCAGTGACTGGTTGCAGTCAGCTGACACGCTGCCACTCAGGTTGGGGGTGCGTCTAGCTGCAACCAATTACACACGCCGGAGGGCAGGCAAAACAATTTATTATTGAATTGTTGGCTCCAGAAGGGAAAATGCGTGACCCAGAAGGCGTTTGCTGCCATGACAGCCTCAGGTGAGTACACTGCGCGCGCTCCTTTCCCCTCCACATACATTTTTAATCTCCGGATTCTGGTCCCCATAGACTTATATGGGCACTGGAATCCAGAGCGGATTCGGATTTTATTTTCAATCTGGCAGGGATCTGCCAGTCACGGATTTTAGTGGATTCGATCAACTCTAGTCATAAGACTAGAGACTGGAGTGTCCTGTGATCTGATCGGTTGTGCACATGTTTGCGGCCCAGTCTTTCATTCATGCAAAGCTGATGAATGTTGAATGTTGTGTCCACTAGAAAGAGTACCTTGCATGAACAGCGAATTATGGCTCTAGCATTGCAAGATCAAAGAATGCTATCGGGTCTCTAAAGTGGCCACCATGATGTCCAAAACCACTGAAAAACATGAATCTCCTGATCAAATAGCAGTCCAAATGGAAGAGGAGGAGAAGGAGATCAAGAATGGTCAGGAATGGTGTATCTGTTAATGAGGATTCCTACAGTTCACTTTATCGAGAAACCAAAGAATATATAATTTAATATGGGTATCTGTGAAATGTTAACTTGTGTTTTTTGAAGAATTCTCTGTTCTCCACATTGATATAATTTGGTTTTTTTCTCTTGCAGCACTTTCAGAAGGTTATTCCACATCAGTTTGATGGAGGTCCTGAGAAACTAATTCAAGCTGCCTATCAAGTGAAATACAATGCAAAAAAGATGAAAAAGTAAGTGCTAAAGCAACAGCCGGCGGGTACGTTTCCAAATTAAAGGGCATCTGTCAGTACGATCAACCCTCCTTATCAGTCTATATGGGCGTGTAGGTCATAGAAAGTTATCAGATTCTCTTTAAGTATAAGGATGGAGGGTCATAGCGACATCTCGTGGCCATAGGTCATATTATGCCAAATTATTCTTACTATACACTATTTAAATGTAGTTTGTAGTATTAAAAAAATAATGCTGAGAAAAATGTTACCTAATGATATGGGGATAGCTGTTAGTAAAGTAAATGGCACCACGTCCCTTCACCCCCGACGTGCGTTTCACCTTGCTTCCTTGGGAGGCGAAGTATGCCACAAACTGCTGTGTAGAGTAAAAACAGCGTGAGTGCATGATGGTACTTTTCATATTGTTGAGCATGCGCATTGGTGATGGCCAGGGGGGTCAGAAATTTTCATAGTTTTTATCCATCCACATAGAAATCCATAATTTGTCTTCACTCTTGGTCATGTCCTCTTTGTGTGTGATTTCAGGTTAGAAAAAGAGTACACTACAATAAAAACGAAGGAGATGGAAGAACAAGTTGAAATCAAGGTAAAATGTTACAACTTTTTTTTTTTAATATGTAAATATTTTATGAAGGAAAATGTATATTGCTCAGCACAAAAATGAGATCCCATGGATCCCACTATTGTAATTAAAGGAGTGGTTCACTACTCAGCAATAGTGGCCACATCCCTGTAAAGCTGATAGGGAAGGCTATTTTTAAATACTTTGTTCAGCCAATTCTGCCTCTCAGTGACGCTATTACCAACCGCTCCTCCCCATGAAGCAATCCCCCACCTGGGCTCCGTGACCTCTGAGATTCGGTGAAGTTATGTCAATTTCCAATTGACTCCCTGATTGACTGGACTGTGGGTGGCATTTCACCGCTCATCACAGCGGAGAATGTTGCGCGCGCTCTCCTTCACTGCAGACCTCCTCAAGCAGGAGCGATGCTGGGCTGTGATGAGCGGTGAAACTCCGCCCAAAGCCCATTGACTCATGGAAACTGGGGCCACCTTGGTGGTGTCAGATCAACTGGAAGTTGACGTGACATCACCTGATTTCAGAGGTCACACGGTCCAGGGGAGTCAATTAATGGGGATGAGCGGATGCAGTAGCGCTGCTCACAGGCAAAAATAGCTGATCAAGATATTTAGAAAAAGCCTTCCCTATCAGTTTTACAGAGATGTGGCCACTATTGCAGAGGAGTGAACCACCCTGTCACAAACTACCGGGGGGGTCACTCAGAAATCCCCCGCGCTGGCTACCAGTACGTCACAATCGGGGGGTAACAAGTGGGGGTCACCCCTCCTTTATACCTCCCGACCGACAGACAGAGCACGTGATGCGCTCTCTAGCGCCCCTCTTATAGTCAGGCCAATTATGGAATTGCCCGACAATAAGAAAGGAGGCCGCTATACTACTTATGCCGATTATTGGAGGGTCCCCGGTGAGAGTAGGGTATATATTCCCCCGACCTCCGCGGGCGGAATATATAAAATCTCCCCGAATCTCACTGGCCTCCCCACAATAATCCTTGGCACAATTCGCTGCCACCAACCGATTTACGGTAACTATTAGCCGAACACACAGACGTGGGATTCAAGATCGAGATAACAGAACAGCCCAAGATTAATTATATAATTTAATCAGCCTAAAGCACACTAGAAACTACAATATATACAATAGGGAATCTACAGAATATACATATGTCAGAGTACAGTTACAATCAAAGCATGGGTTACAAACAGGCATACACAGTTCCAGCAGTTACCTTGTTGCGTCTGGCCACAGGGGGGCGCTGTACCCAGGTTTCTAGGATCCTTCCCACAGATGTTTCCTACACGTGCCCCCAGCGAAAAGAACACTGGAAAATGGCCGAAGTAGGGTTATCAACCTGGGCAAATCCAGGTCCCCTCCTACCTTAGTGACCTCAGAGGGAGCACTGCTCCACCCCTGGCTTGAGTTATGGACAATCCACAACATGGAATATGGGCCATAACTTTGCCTGGGAGCGTCGTAGGCGGACGCCAATGCTCTCATTGTGACAGTTATGAATTTAGCTACAGAACGAGGGGACTCATGACCTGTCTGCCAGTTCCCCATTGGCTGATATCACGCCTGGGGCATTTCCCAATGTCCTGCTCCCATAAAAAGGGTGTGCCGGCATCGTCCGCATGCGGAGACACCATTTTTATGGTTGCCATATTTATCGGAAATATGGCTTGCGAGATATGAACCATTTTTTACTGGAGTCGTTCTGTCTAGCTAGTTCCATAGCCTTGCTAATGAGATACAACTCTTGTTACAGGGTGACGGCAGGGAGTCATCCTGTGTCCATTGTTCCCACACCACCTCATCTCCATATCACAGGAGATGGCCATGGGATTTGTTGCTAAACCAGTTGTGTGAAGGAAAGGGGGGGTGACACCAGGAGAGGGCTTCCTGACATACTTGAATATCATGATTTATCGTCATATCTCCGGATTTACCTCACACCTCCCCCCTTTTGAGGGCGCTAGGGGGCAGCACACTCCGGTGTTCCCCCGTGCGCCCGTCCGCGACCTCTCCTTGTCGGGACAGCCCGTCTGCGTTACCGTGGTCACGGCCCCTTTTGTGGCGAATGGTGAAGTTGTATTGCTGGAGCGCAAGGCTCCATCGCAACAATCGCCCATTCGTCCCAGAGACGGTGTGCAACCAGCTGAGGGGATTGTGGTCCGTCTCCACGATGAAGTGGCGCCCGTATAGATAGGGTTGCAGACGCTGCAGGGCCCACACTATGGCCAGGCACTCCTTCTCCATTGTGGAATAGGCCACTTCCCTCGGTAACAGCTTCCGGCTCAGGTACAAGACTGGGTGCTCTTGGCTCGCAGAGTCCACCTGGCTGAGCACCGCACCGAGGCCGAAGTCACTGGCGTCGGTCTGTACTACAAACGGCCGCGTGAAGTCGGCTGCCTGTAGCACGGGCGGGCTGGACAGGGCGTCCTTTAGGGCCCGGAAGGCTGTCTCGCAGTCCATTGTCCAATCGACTGCAGAGGGCAGCTTCTTCTTGGTGAGGTCCGTCAAGGGCTTTGCCAGGCTACTATAGCATGGAACAAACCTCCTATAGTACCCAGCGGTCCCCAAGAAGGACATCACCTGCTTCTTGGTCCTGGGGGTGGGCCAGGATGCGATGGCCTCCACTTTCTCAGGCTCGGGCTTCAGTGTTCTCCCGCCTACCCGGTGACCGAGGTACTGGACCTCGCTCATGGCCAGCTGACACTTTCCCGGCTTGATGGTCAAACCTGCCCGGTGGATCCGCCTGAGCACCTGTGCTAGATGCTCTAGGTGGTCCTCCCAGGTGGGACTGAAGACGGCAATGTCATCTAGGTACGCGGCCGCGTACCCTTCAAGTCCCTTGAGCAGGGTGTTGACCATCCGCTGGAAAGTGGCAGGGGCATTCCTCATCCCGAATGGCATCACCGTGGACTCGTACAGTCCAAATGGGGTAATAAAGGCAGAGCGTTCCCTGGCCTTGCGAGTCAGGGGGATCTGCCAATATCCCCGGCTCAGATCCATGATGGTCAGGTACTGAGCCCCGGCCAACTGATCGAGCAAGTCATCGATGCGTGGCATTGGGTACGCATCGGCGACCGTGACCGCATTGAGCCCCCTGTAGTCCACGCAGAACCGCGTGGTTCGGTCCTTCTTAGGGACGAGGACTACAGGCGAGGCCCAAGCGCTGTTGGATGCCTGGATCACCCCCAGCTTCAGCATCTCGTCAATCTCCTGGCGCATGTGTTGCTGCACCTCCAGGGAGACCCGATATGCTGAACGCCGGATCGGGGGATGATCCCCAGTGTCCACGTGATGGACAGCCAAGTCAGTCCTTCCGGGCTGGTTGGTAAACAACCCCCGGAAGGGGAGGAGGGTGGCCCACAGCTGGGACCGTTGGTCCTCCAAGAGCTGGTGGCCAACCTCCACATCCTCAATGGATCCGCCGGCCCTAACCTGGGCTAGCATATCCAAGAGGGTTTCCGCTTCTCCCTCCTCGGGCAGGTTGCACACGGGGAGCGCACACGCCTCCCGCTCATGATGTGCCTTCATCATGTTCACATGGAAGGGCTTCCGCCTTCCACGGGCAGGGTCCAGGGTGACCAGGTACGTCACAGGGTTGAGCTGCTGGTACACGAGGTATGGGCCTTCCCAGGCTGCCTGAAGCTTGTCCTGTGGTACGGGGACCAGTACCCACACCTTTTGACCCACTTGGTAGGTCCTCTCACAAGCGTTCTGGTCGTACCAACGCTTCTGATCGGCCTGGGCTTGAGCCATATTGTCGTGTACCAGTTGCGTCAAGGCCTGCATTTTGTCCCGGAAGCGCATGACATACTCGATAACCGACACTCCAGGGGTGGCCAAATCCCCTTCCCAAGCCTCTTTCACCAGAGCCAGGGGGCCCCGCACACGTCGCCCGTACAGGAGCTCAAACGGTGAGAATCCTGTTGAGGCCTGTGGAACCTCCCGGTAAGCAAATAACAGGTGTGGGAGATACCGCTCCCAGTCACGCCCATGGGAGTCGACCAACATCTTAAGCATCTGCTTTAAGGTGCCATTGAACCGCTCGCACAGGCCATTAGTC
The DNA here is from genome assembly GCF_048569485.1 of Anomaloglossus baeobatrachus. NCBI lineage: Eukaryota > Metazoa > Chordata > Amphibia > Anura > Aromobatidae > Anomaloglossus > Anomaloglossus baeobatrachus. The sequence continues at coordinate 193,561,341 of NC_134360.1, read as the reverse complement.
TGTGGATGGTACGGGCTGGCCACCAGATGTCGCACCTGGACTTGCTTACAGAGGGCCTCCATCAGCTGGGACATGAATTGGGTCCCCCGGTCAGTGAGCATTTCCTGGGGAAAACCCACTCGGGAGAAAATCTCCAGCAATGCGGTGGCCACCTTGTCAGCCCGAATGGACGACAAGGCCACTGCTTCTGGGTACCGGGTGGCATAGTCCACTACCGTCATTATGAAGCGTTTCCTGGAGCTGCTGGGGATGGCCAGCGGGCCGACCAGATCCACAGCCACCCTCCTGAAAGGCTCATCGATGATTGGCAGAGATACTAGTGGGGCTTTGGGGCGTGGCCCCGCCTTCCCCACTCTCTGACAGGTTTCACACGAACGGCAGTAGGCAGCCACATCGGCCCCCATTTTTGGCCAGTAGAAATGCTGGTTTAACCTGGCCTTGGTCTTAGCGATCCCTAGGTGTCCGGCCATCGGAATCTCATGTGCGATCCGCAACAACTCCGTCCGGAACGGATAGGGTACCACCAACTGTCGGTCCCTGGGCCACGCCTCCGGTGAACCCTGCTGGACCGTGGCCCGGTACAGCCGTCCTTGGTCCCAGACCACTCGCTCCGGGTCCGAGTCCGAGGGAGGCTGTGCCGCCTGCTCCTTAAGAGCTTTCAGGCTGTCGTCAGCTTCTAACGCTGCCTGAAACCCCTGACTAGATGTGGCCAGAATCGACGAGACTGTCACATCTTCAGTCAGTACCCCGGGACCTGTGTCCTGGCCTCCACCTGACTCGGCTGCCACTTGGTCAGAAGGGGAAGAGCTATCGGACCTCCGGGAGGCCCCTTGGCTTCCAGCACTCCCACTGCGGGTGACAGCGGCCACAGCCGCTGCGACCGTGGGTCGTGCCTGCTCCTCCTCCGTTCCTGACCAAGTCACCGGTTCAGGCAGACCTACCTGGCTTCCTGACACCCCGGTTGTGGGGGAACCATGCACCGAGATCTTACCTGGGAGCACTTCCGCTCCTGGACCGGCCCCAATCTCACCTGCCTGTTCCCCTCCTGCAGCAACAGAACCCCGCTGTGAAATCTCTGGGGACCCCACATTTGCTGTGGTAGCCCCCACCCCACACACTGGTCCTCCCCCTGCAGCACCCTGCTCTCTGCTTATCCCTGCAGAGGGCAACAGATCCCAGCTCACAGGCTGGTTACTTGTAGAGGCATTGTCACACCTTTCTCTGACCCCCTCCCCTCCTGTCACAGCTGCAGCTGCGTGTGTGTCTATGGTGTCTGTGCAAGCAGAAATATCAGAGTTCACTCCCTCCTCCCTTACATCATTCATAGATAACACATTAACATTGTCAGGAGTCATGTCAGTACTGGCTGAAGGTTCAGCCCTTGGGGGGGGCCCAAACTGGGAGGTTATCTGCCCCAAATCTGTCCCAAGTAGCACGTTTGCAGGGATCCGATCAGTTACCCCCACCTCCCTCACCCCTCGCCCTGCGCCCCAGTCCACATAAATGTCAGCAACAGGCAGCGCCGGGTCAGTGCCTCCAATCCCGGAGACAGCGAGGGTTTTTCCAGGGATCAAGTCTTGGGGGGACACCATCTCAGGCCGCACCAGAGTCACCTCCGAGGCGCTGTCTCGCAGTCCTATGGTCACAGACCGGCCGACGGTGACAGGTTGGAAGCTGTCCAGGGACCTACCACCACCCCCACCCACACAATACACCTTGGGCGGCCCTTGGGACGGGGACGGAGCCGGGGCCTTGGGACGCTGAGGGCACATGGCCTTGAAGTGTCCAGGTAGGTTGCACTGGTGGCACCGTCTTGGTTCTGCCACGGGCCTGGAGAGGGGAGTTGAGGGGGACACCCCCTGCAGTCTAGGGGCAGGTGGGGCAGTCGCAGAGTTCATCTTACCCCCTCTCCAGGTGCTGCTGGTGGCTGCTCTCCTGGCTTCAGGAGCCCGATTGTTGGTGTAGTCATCGGCAAGGGCAGCTGTAGCCGTGGACCCCTTTGGCTTCTGGTCTCGGATGAACTGGCGGAGATCCTCAGGGCAGTTCCACAAGAGTTGCTCCGTGATGACCAAGTCCAGGATCTCCGGTCCGGTGGAAAGCTGCAGGCCTTGGGTCCAGTGGTCGGCAGCTCGGGCAAGTGCCCGCCGGTGGTCAGCCCAGGAGTCCTTTGGTCCCTTCTGTAGGCTCCGGAACTTCTTGCGGTAGGACTCTGGAGTGAGGTTGTACTGTTGGATCAGGGCCCGCTTGATGGTGTCGTAGCCCTGATCTGCCTCAGCAGGCAAGTCCCCAAGGATTTCCAGGGCCTTACCCCTTAAACGGGGGGTCAGGTATTTGGCCCACTGGTCCTTGTCCAGATGGTGCTGCAAGCAAGTCCGTTCAAAAGCAGTCAAGAAAGAGTCCAAGTCTCCATCCTTCTCCAGCACTGGGAAGTCCTCAACACGGACCTTTGGAAGTTTGGTGTCTTGAAGGTCACGTGTGGCTGATGAGGGCCGGAGCTGAGCTAGCTGCAGCTGGTGGTCCCGGTCTGCCTGTTGCCGTCGCTCCGCAGCCTCACGCTCTGCCTGGCGCTCCGCAGCCTCAGCCTCACGCGCTGCTTGCCGCTCTGCCCTGCGCTCTGCCAGGAGTCCCTTGTAGCCCTCCTGGTCTCCAGCCTGGAGAAGGGCCATAGCCATTTGAAGAAGGCTATCCGAGCCTCCCAGGCTCGGTGGAATGGCACGTGGTGATCTGCGGCCCGCTGCGGAGCCTGGTGATTCACTGTCCATTGCAGAGCGGAGGGCTGGCATCTGGCTCGTTGAGGACCCTTGGGTGAGCTGCTCCTCATCTTGTCCATAATTGCCAGCTTGTGCGCTGTCCTCTGCAGAACGGTTTTCTGGCGTCGAGCTCCTGGAGGACTCGTGGGCAACCTCCTCATTGCTGTCCACAGCCCCGTCCTCCCTCTCTTCGGCTCCTGCCTTAGCATTGGCCAGTTGCATAGCTCTGCTCCTGGTGCCATCAGCCATTCTTGCAGACTTTTGGTCACTGACACAGAACTGACACCTGATGCCTCCACACACCTTACAGTATCTGCACTCTGACACTCTAGTGTTGAGCTAGTCTGAAGACCCCAGCAGCCACAGCTGCTGCAGGCAGTCTTTAGTGTCTGGGAGTATGGGTCTCACACTCACACACACTATTATCTCGATCCCACCGCTTGCCACCAATATGTCACAAACCACCGGGGGGGGTCACTCAGAAATCCCCCGCGCTGGCTACCAGTACGTCACAATCGGGGGGTAACAAGTGGGGGTCACCCCTCCTTTATACCTCCCGACCGACAGACAGAGCACGTGATGCGCTCTCTAGCGCCCCTCTTATAGTCAGGCCAATTATGGAATTGCCCGACAATAAGCAAGGAGGCCGCTATACTACTTATGCCGATTATTGGAGGGTCCCCGGTGAGAGTAGGGTATATATTCCCCCGACCTCCGCGGGCGGAATATATAAAATCTCCCCGAATCTCACTGGCCTCCCCACAATAATCCTTGGCACAATTCGCTGCCACCAACCGATTTACGGTAACTATTAGCCGAACACACAGACGTGGGATTCAAGATCGAGATAACAGAACAGCCCAAGATTAATTATATAATTTAATCAGCCTAAAGCACACTAGAAACTACAATATATACAATAGGGAATCTACAGAATATACATATGTCAGAGTACAGTTACAATCAAAGCATGGGTTACAAACAGGCATACACAGTTCCAGCAGTTACCTTGTTGCGTCTGGCCACAGGGGGGCGCTGTACCCAGGTTTCTAGGATCCTTCCCACAGATGTTTCCTACACGTGCCCCCAGCGAAAAGAACACTGGAAAATGGCCGAAGTAGGGTTATCAACCTGGGCAAATCCAGGTCCCCTCCTACCTTAGTGACCTCAGAGGGAGCACTGCTCCACCCCTGGCTTGAGTTATGGACAATCCACAACATGGAATATGGGCCATAACTTTGCCTGGGAGCGTCGTAGGCGGACGCCAATGCTCTCATTGTGACAGTTATGAATTTAGCTACAGAACGAGGGGACTCATGACCTGTCTGCCAGTTCCCCATTGGCTGATATCACGCCTGGGGCATTTCCCAATGTCCTGCTCCCATAAAAAGGGTGTGCCGGCATCGTCCGCATGCGGAGACACCATTTTTATGGTTGCCATATTTATCGGAAATATGGCTTGCGAGATATGAACCATTTTTTACTGGAGTCGTTCTGTCTAGCTAGTTCCATAGCCTTGCTAATGAGATACAACTCTTGTTACAGGGTGACGGCAGGGAGTCATCCTGTGTCCATTGTTCCCACACCACCTCATCTCCATATCACAGGAGATGGCCATGGGATTTGTTGCTAAACCAGTTGTGTGAAGGAAAGGGGGGGTGACACCAGGAGAGGGCTTCCTGACATACTTGAATATCATGATTTATCGTCATATCTCCGGATTTACCTCACACACCCTTTTAATAATAAAGGCAACCTAGGGAACCTGCAGAACCATTTTTATTGTAAGCTTGACATTGTAACAATCACAGGATGAAAAAAGCATTGGCGTGAGATGTACCAAATTCATTGAGGAGGTGCACACCTCCCAGTGATTTCAGTACATTTGTGCACAGCAGTTGTAAATCACCACAACATGTCTGGCTTAAATTTGTAGTACCGTATTTTTCGTTTTATAAAACGCACAGGATTACAAGATGCACCCCAAATTCAGATCAAGAAAAGGTGGGGGAAAAAAAAAAAAGGCGGTCAGTCTTGTAATCCGGTGGGGTCTTACTGGAGGGGGGGCAGTAACTGGGGCTGTAGGTTCCGGACTGGGGCTGCCGGGCTAGGGCGGCTGCGGACAGTGAGGACTTCAAAGAAATGGCACCCGGAGTCAGCGCAAATTTGAGCTGTAGGCCAATGGCAAGCTGAGATCTCATCTGCGCAAGCGCCACCTCCGGTCGCTATTTTCCTGTAATCCGCTGGAGGGAGATCAACGGGCCGGAGGCGCGGCACCTGCGCAGATGAAAGCTTGAGCCGAGCGCTTCAGGCGGCATTATTTGAAGTCCTTACTGCCCGACCCGCAGCGCCAGTAAAGTTGCCGGAGACCCTGCACAGCAGCACCAGCCGCTGGTGACCGCTCGCAGTCGCTGCACAGCAGCTGCTGACACTGCACAGCCGCCCAGGCACCAGCCACTGCTTCAGCCCAGCCACTGCTTCAGCCCAGCCACTACTTCAGCCCAGACACTGCATTCCCCAGACTCCTTGCGACCCCTCTCCACCACCCCGGTAAGCTACATTCGGATTTTAAGACGCACCCCCCTCACTTTCCTCCAAAATTTTTAGGAGGAAAAGTGCATATCATAATTCGAAAAATACAATATTCTGAACTACTTTTGTTCTGTAAATAATGATTCATTCGTCTGGTTACATTTAGCACTCTTCATCCTGCTCCTAGGTCCATTCGCTTTTCAAAAAAAAAAAAAATACAAAAAAGTTAAGGATGTCCGGAACTTGTTTAACAGCAGAAAAAAACAAGCAAACAAAAAAAAACGTTAAAAGTTGCATAATTTTTGCACATCTTTGAGTTGCTCAAAAGTTTTGCAATATTTAAAAAAATTTTCTCTAGAGTTCTTTTAAATGCTTATTAAAACCAGTCCTCAGGTCTCCAGGCTAGTGAAGGATGTATTACAACATTTAGGCTGTGTCCGCACTTTGCGTTTTTACCTGCATTTCCGCAGCGTTTTGAACTGCAGCGTGTTCATGCCAAAATGCTTGCGTTTTAATTTTCCAGCAAAGTCTAAGGGAAATGGGGATTTCTTGTGCGCACGCTGCTGTTCAAAACGCTGCGTTTAATTTGCATAATTTTGGGCAAAAACTCAGCGTTCAAAGAAGCAGCATGTCAATTGTTTTTGTCATTTGGGCTCCGTTTTGCGAACATTGAAGTCAATGAGAAGTATCAAAAAGCAAACATCAAAATTCCAGCGTTTTACCTGCTTTTTAGGTGCAGAAAGAATGCGTTTTGGACTACATAAACGCATGCGTTTATGACATCAAAATAATAGAATATGTCCCTTTACACACTTATAGTCCGACAATTAAATTAATGAAAAATATTAATTTATTGTTATTTTAGCGATACAAAGTATAAAACCGCTATAATTATATTAAATATAACTATTTTCTTTATTTTTTCAATAATTATATATGTTCCCTTTCTTCATCGTTCCTTATGGGAGACCCAGACCATGGGTGTATAGCTTCTGCCTCCGGAGGACACACAAAGTACTACTCTAAAAAGTGTAGCTCCTCCCTCCGAGCATATACACCCCCTGGATGACCAAATCTAGCCAGTTCAATGCTTTGTGTTCAGGGGCGGAGATGCATTCCCTCACCAGGGACTCTATGCCCGAAATGGTTGCCTTAACTTCCCAGGCTTCGGCTTTTTCATCCTATGCCATGTCTGCCATTCTGGAGGCTTCTCACCGCACGGCGGTGGCTTCCGCTAATTCCCTCGCGATCCGCAGGATCTTGTGGCTTCGAGAGTGGAAAGCAGACGCTTCTTCCAAGAAGTACCTTGCTGGGCTCCCCTTTGCTGGGTCCCGGCTGTTCGGTGAACAACTGGATGAAATTATTAAGGAGGCTACTGGCGGGAAGAGTACTTCCTTGCCACAAACTAAAACCAGGAAACCTGTCCAGGGCAGGAACCAGTCGAGGTTTCGTTCCTTTCGTTCCTCTAACTGGTCATCCTCTAAGCCCTCAGCCTCGTCCACTAACTCAGCCAAGGATCGAAAACCCAGCTGGCGCACGAAGCCGCGTCCTCAGAAGAACGGAGGAGCCGCTGCCACTAAGGCAGCCTCCTCTTGACTATCTGGCTGCGCCAGCAACGTCCTTGGTCGGTGGCAGGCTCTCCCACTTTGGCGACGTGTGGTTTCAACACGTCTCCGATCAGTGGGTGCGGGATATCATCTCCCACGGCTACAGGATAGAATTTTCTTCCAGCCCGCCAAACAATTTTTTCTGTCCACTCCCCCCTGCTGCAAAGCCGCCGCCTTCTCTCAGGCCGTGGCATCCTTGCAGGCCAACGGAGTAATTGTACAGCTTCCCGCCCGGGAACGGTTCAGAGGTTTCTACTCAAACCTCTTCCTAGTCCCCCAAGAAGGACGGTTCCTTCCGGCCCATCCTGGATCTCAAGCTTCTCAACAAGCATGTTCAGATGCGGCACTTTCGCATGGAATCTCTGCGATCGGTCATTGCCTCAATGACCCAAGGAGATTTTCTAGCATCCATCGACATCAGAGATGCCTATCTGCATGTGCCAATTGCAGTTTCACACCAGCGTTGGCTACGTTTTGCAATCGGAGAGGAACATTTTCAATTCGTGGCTCTCCCCTTCGGGTTAGCCACGGCCCCTCGTGTATTCACCAAGGTCATGGCAGCAGTGGTTGCGGTTCTGCACCTCCAGGGGTTGGCAGTGATTCCTTACCTGGACGACCTTCTAGTCAAGGCTTCATCCAGTGCAGACTGTCAGCGGAGTGTCTCGCTCACTCTCGCCACGCTTGTTCAATTCGGGTGGCTTGTCAATCTGCCCAAGTCCACTCTGACCCCGACCCAGAAACTTACGTACCTAGGGATGCAATTCGAGACTCTGCTGGCACTTGTGAAGCTGCCCTTAGTCAAACAGCAGTCCCTTCATCTGGCGGTGCGCTCTCTGTTGAAGCCCCGCCGTCATTCCATCAGGCACCTCATGCAGGTGCTGGGTCAGATGGTGGCGTCAATGGAAGCAGTTCCCTTTGCCCAGTTCCATCTGCGTCCCCTGCAGCTGGACATTCTCCGCTGTTGGGACAAGCGGACCTCTTCCTTGCACAGGCTAGTGGCTCTGTCGCCACAGACCAGGAGCTCTCTTCAGTGGTGGCTTCGGCCCCTCTCTCTGTCCCAGGGACGCTCCTTTCTGGCCCCGTCCTGGGTGATTCTCACCACGGATGCCAGTCTATCCGGCTGGGGAGCAGTGTTTCTCCACCACCGAGCACAGGGCACTTGGACTTCGTCCGAATCAGCCCTCTCGATCAATGTGCTGGGAATCAGAGCTGTGCGCCTAGCTCTCGCAGCCTTTCACCACCTGTCGGTGGGCAAGCACATTCGAGTCCAGTCAGACAACGCGACAGCAGTTGCCTACATCAATCACCAGGGCGGGACTCGCAGCCGCCTAGCAATGTTGGAAGTTCAACGTATCCTTCAGTGGACGGAGGACTCCAAGTCCACCATATCCGCAGTCCACATCCCAGGCGTAGAAAACTGGGAGGCAGATTATCTCAGCCGTCAAACCGTGGACAGCGGCGAGTGGGCCCTGCATCCGGCAGTGTTCCGGTCAATCTGCCGCAAGTGGGGCACTCCGGAAGTGGATCTAATGGCATCCCGGCACAACAACAAGGTCCCGGTTTACGTGGCTCGCTCCCACGATCCTCAGGCCTTGGCGGCGGACGCGCTGGTTCAGGATTGGTCCCAGTTCCGTCTGGCCTACGTGTTTCCACCTCTAGCTCTCTTGCCCAGAGTCCTGCGCAAGATCAGAATGGAGGGCCGTCGGGTCATAATCATTGCTCCAGACTGGCCCAGGCGAGCTTGGTACCCAGACCTGCTCCGTCTGTCCGTAGAGGTGCCGTGGCATCTCCCGGACCGCCCAGACCTTCTCTCACAAGGTCCGTTTTTCCGCCAGAATTCTGCGGCTCTCAGATTGACGGCGTGGCTCTTGAGTCCTGGATCCTGACGGCTTCAGGCATTCCTTCCGAGGTCATCTCCACTATGACTCAGGCTCGGAAGTCTTCCTCGGCCAGGATTTATTACAGGACTTGGAGAATTTTCCTGTCCTGGTGTCGCTCTTCCGGCCATGCTCCTTGGCCGTTTTCCTTGCCGACCATCCTGTCCTTTCTACAGTCCGGTCTGCAGCTAGGACTATCCCTCAATTCCCTCAAGGGACAGGTTTCGGCTCTGTGTTGTTCCAGCGGCGTATCGCCCGACTGGCCCAGGTGCGCACCTTCATGCAGGGCGCATCTCACATCATTCCGCCTTACCGGCGGCCTCTGGATCCCTGGGACCTTAATCTGGTCCTCACGGCCTTACAGAAACCCCCCTTTGAGCCTCTTAGGGAGGTTTCTTTGTTTCGACTTTCACAGAAAGTGGTCTTTCTGGTGGCCATAACTTCTCTCAGGAGAGTCTCTGATTTGGCTGCGCTCTCTTCGGAGTCACCCTTTTTGGTTTTTCACCAAGACAAGGTGGTTCTCCGTCCGACTCCGGACTTTCTGCCTAAGGTGGTGTCTCCTTTCCACCTTAACCAGGACATTGAATTGCCTTCCCTTTGTCCGGCCCCTGTGCATCGCTTTGAGAAGGCGTTGCATACTTTAGATTTGGTGCGGGCGCTCCGGATCTATGTGTCACGCACCGCTGCTCTTAGGCGGTGCAACTCTCTTTTTGTGCTGAACAGTCAGCGCAAGGGTCTCTCGGCTTCTAAACCGACCCTAGCTCGTTGGATTACGTCGGCCATATCCGATGCCTACCAATGTTCTCAGGTGCCTCCCCCACCGGGGATTAAGGCGCACTCGACCAGAGCTGTCGGTGCCTCTTGGGCTTTCAGGCACCAGGCTACGGCTCAGCAGGTCTGTCAGGCTGCCACTTGGTCTAGTCTGCACACCTTTTCGAAGCACTACCAAGTGCATGCTCATGCTTCGGCAGATGCAAGCTTGGGCAGACGCATCCTTCAGGCGGCTGTCGCCCATTTGTGAAGTTAGGTTTTGCCTACTTCTCAGTTTTCTGTTTATTTCCCACCCATGGACGGCTTTGAGACGTCCCATGGTCTGGGTCTCCCATAAGGAACGATGAAGAAAAAGAGAATTTCTTTGTCGCTCCATTGGGAGACCCAGACAATTGGGTGTATAGCTTCTGCCTCCGGAGGCCACACAAAGTATTACACTTTAAAAGTGTAACCCCTCCCCTCTGCCTATACACCCTCCCGTGCATCACGGGCTCCTCAGTTTTATGCTTTGTGTGGAAGGAGGCACACATCCACTCATGCATTCTCATTTTAGTTATATCGGTTGGAAGAAAAGTGGGCCCCCGGCATGTTCCCTTCTCACCCCACTACGTCGGCGGTGCTGTTAAGGTTGAGGTACCCATTGCGAGTACAAAGGCCGGAGCCTCATGCCGTCTCCTTCACCATCCCTTAGCGGCTCTGGGAGAAGTGGGATCCTGAGCGGTCATCCATTCACTGGGACCGTGCTCCCTCCGCAGCCCCTGTGGGAATCTGTCAGACAGGAGTCTATTTATCCTCAGGGACCGGGCCCTGCATCACTAAGGTACTCTGTGTCCCCATGGGGGATGTGCATGGAGCGCCTTCATCCCGGACGCTGCAGCAGCTGCTTATTTGTGACGGCCGGCGGACTTCCGCGCCGACCGCGCCTGCTTGTCGGCCGCGGTCTTAAATTTAGTCCCCGGCTTCAATTGCGGCCTAGTAGCAAAACTCCCGCCCCCGGGCCTGTCTATCAGGGGTAAGGGCGGGACTGCCGACCTGACGTCGGATGTGAGGGCCGGAGCATCCTGGATATTTCCTCCCCCCTCACTGATCACTGTGGGGACTCCAGATTCCCGCACTTTTCTAGCGCCGCCCACGGCCCCACTCCTCCCCAGAGAGCTCCGGCAGCCATTTTTTTGGCATTCTGCCGGTGGAGGATTTCCAGGAAAGAGCTCTGCAATGCTGGGAGACCTAAGGCAGGGAATCTGGAGGACACACGCTTTTTAGCGGTCGGTAAGCCACACCGGTCACCCGGTGCTGGTCCCCTTAGGGTGCCGGAATAGATACTATATATTTATATATTTCTGTTCGGTCGGGCTGTATACCCTTTCCCATATACCCTCAGTGATCACTCTCCTAGGAGACAACAGCATGTCGTCCACAAGGAGCAAGGGGGCCAAGGCACAGGGTTATTTTGCGACCTGTACCTCTTGTGTGGCTAAGTTACCTGCAGGTTCCACCTACCCTCACTGTGAGCAATGCTCAACCCCTGTTTTGCTTGCTCAGCCGGAGCCTCGGTCACTAGTGGGCCCCTCGGCTCAGGTAGACCCCCCTGCTCTCCCTGTCCAGGCGGCAGGGACAGAGTTTGCCGTTTTTGCTGAAAAACTCTCTGAGTCACTCTCACAATCCATGGCTCAGTCTATGGACAAATGGTCTGCCAAGCTGCTTGAAGCTTTGCAGTCCAGACCGGTCCTTACACAGGCCTCGGGCCCTGTTGGATCGTCGCCTCCAGGCCCCTCTCTGTCCGCGCCGCAGCGCGTTCCCAGGTGGGGCCCTAGGTCTCATGTGGAGGACTCCTACCCGGACCACAGTCCCAGACCGGCTAAGCGGGCCCGCTGGGAATCTTCCCCGACTTCTTCACGCTGCTCGGGTTCCCAGCTTGAGGACTCCCTGGAGGACGAGGCGGACGTAGCAGCTCAGGGCTCTGACCCTGACGTTGTTCTCAATCTTGATACACCTGAAGGGGACGCCATAGTAAATGACTTTATCTCGTCCATCAACCAGGTGTTAGATATATCTCCCCCGCCGCCACCTGTAGAGGAGTCGACTTCTCAGCAGGAGAAACACCAGTTTCGGTTCCCTAAACGTACACGGAGTGCGTTTTTCGATCACTCTAACGTCAGAGATGCTGTCCAGAAGCCCAGAGCGGTTCCTCCGGACAAGCGCTTTACTAAGCGCCTTACTGACACACGTTACCCCTTCCCCTCTGACGTAGTTAAGGGTTGGGCTCAATGTCCCAAGGTGGATCCCCCAGTCTCTAGATTGGCGGCTAGATCTGTGGTATCGGTTGCAGATGGCTCATCGCTAAAGGATGCCACTGACAGGCAGATAGAGCTCCTGGTGAAATCCATCTATGAAGCCACGGGCGCGTCTTTTGCCCCGGCTTTTGCAGCCGTGTGGGCACTCCAAGCTATCTCAGCTTGTCTGGCTGAGATTAATGCGGTCACACGTAATTCTGCTCCGCAGGTTGCGTCTTTGACTTCTCAGGCGTCAGCTTTTTCTTCATACGCCATGAACGCAGTTCTAGACTCTGCTAGCCGTACAGCGGTGGCATCCGCTAACTCTGTGGCAGTCCGCAGGGCCATGTGGCTGTGCGAATGGAAGGCAGACTCGGCTTCCAAGAGGTTCTTAACCGGTTTGCCGTTTTCTGGCGACCGCTTGTTTGGCGAACGATTGGATGAGATTATTAAGGAATCCAAGGGAAAGGACTCCTCCTTACCCCAGTCCAAACCGAAGAGACCTCAGCAACGGAAAATACAATCGAGGTTTCGGTCCTTTCGTCCCTCCGCCAAGCCTCAATCCTCTTCGTCCAGCAGGCCGGAGAAAGGCCAGAGGAACTCCTATGCGTGGCGGGCTAAACTGCGCCCCCAAAAGCCCGCCGGAGGCAATGCCTCCAAGGCGGCCTCTTCATGACTCTCTGCATCCCCGAACCGCATCCTCGGTCGGTGGCAGGCTCTCCCGCTTTTGCGACGCCTGGTGGCCACATGTTCAAGACCGATGGGTGAGAGACATTCTGTCTCACGGTTACAGGATAGAGTTCAGCTCTCGTCCCCCGACTCGTTTCTTCAGAACCTCTCCGCGAGCCGATGCACTTTTTCAGGCGGTGAACGCTCTGAAGACAGAAGGAGTTGTGATCCCTGTTCCCCCCCAGGAACATGGTCGCGGCTTTTACTCCAACTTGTTTGTGGTGCCAAAGAAGGACGGTTCGTTCCGTCCCGTTCTGGACCTCAAACTGCTCAACAGACATGTGAGCACCAGATGGTTTCGGATGGAATCTCTCCGCTCGGTCATCGCTTCGATGTCACAAGGAGACTTCCTAGCATCGATCGACATCAAGGATGCTTATCTCCATGTGCCGATCGCATCCGAACATCAACGCTTTTTGCGTTTCGCCATCGGGGACGAACACCTTCAGTTCGTGGCATTGCCTTTCGGCCTGGCGACAGCCCCACGGGTGTTCACCAAGGTCATGGCATCTGTTGTGGCGGTCCTACACTCTCAGGGCCACTCGGTGATTCCCTACTTAGACGATCTTCTGGTCAGGGCACCCTCTCAGATGGCGTGTCAAAACAGTCTTTCCGTCGCTCTGGCGACTCTCCAGCATTTCGGGTGGATCATCAACTTCCCAAAATCCAAGTTGACACCGACCCAATCACTGACGTACCTTGGGATGGAGTTTCATACACAGTCAGCGGTAGTCATGCTACCGCTGGACAAACAGCTTTCGCTGCAGGCAGGGGTGCAATCTCTTCTTCGGGGTCAGTCACACCCCTTGAGGCGCCTCATGCACTTCCTGGGGAAGATGGTGGCAGCGATGGAGGCAGTGCCCTTCGCGCAATTCCATCTGCGGCCACTCCAGTGGGACATTCTCCGCAAATGGGACAGGTGGTCGACTTCCCTCGACAGGAACGTCTCTTTCCCTTGCAACCAAGACGTCACTTCAGTGGTGGCTCCTTCCCAACTCTGTCGCAGGGAAAATCCTTCCTACCCCCAACCTGGGCTGTGGTCACCACGGACGCGAGCCTGTCAGGGTGGGGGGCGGTTTTTCTCCACTACAGGGCTCAGGGAACCTGGACTCCGATAGAGTCATCCCTTCAGATCAATATTCTGGAGATAAGGGCAGTGTATCTAGCCCTATTGGCCTTTCATCGGTGGCTGGAGGGCAGGCAGATCCGGATCCAGTCGGACAACGCCACTGCCGTCGCATACATCAACCACCAAGGCGGCACTCGCAGTCGTCAAGCCTTCCAGGAAGTCCGACGGATTCTGCAGTGGGTGGAAGCCACAGCTTCCACCATCTCAGCAGTTCACATCCCGGGCGTAGAAAACTGGGAAGCAGATTTTCTCAGTCGTCAGGCCATGGACGCGGGGGAATGGTCTCTTCACCCAGACGTGTTTCGAGAGATCTGTCGCCGCTGGGGAACGCCGGACGTCGATCTCATGGCGTCACGGCACAACAACAAAGTCCCGGCATTCATGGCCCGGTCTCAAGATCACAGAGCTCTGGCGGCGGACGCATTAGTTCAGGATTGGTCGCAGTTTCGACTGCCTTATGTATTTCCTCCTCTGGCGATGCTGCCCAGAGTGCTGCGCAAAATCAGGTCCGACTGTCGTCGCGCCATTCTCGTCGCCCCAGATTGGCCGAGGCGGTCATGGTACCCGGATCTGTGGCATCTCATGTTGGGTCAACCGTGGGCGCTCCCAGACCGCCCAGACTTGCTGTCACAAGGGCCGTTTTTCCATCTGAATTCTGTTGCCCTCAACCTGACTGTGTGGCCATTGAGTCCTGGCTCCTAGCGTCCTCAGGGTTATCTCAAGATGTCATTGCCACCATGAGACAGGCCAGGAAACCAACGTCCGCCAAGATCTATCACAGGTCTTGGAGGATCTTCTTTTCTTCATCGTTCCTATGGGAGACCCAGACCATGGGTGTATAGCTACTGCCCCCGGAGGACACACAAAGTTACTACACTCAAAAACGTGTAGCTCCTCCCTCCTAGCATATACACCCCCTGCTAGCCAGATCTAGCCAGTTTCTTGCTTTGTGTCAGGAGGATCCACACACACACATGCATCCCTTTTTGATTTTTCATTTTTTACAAAGATTTGGAAGAAAAGCGGGTCCACTGGACCCCCGGCATGTCCCTTCACACTCCCCTGGCGGCAGTGCTGTTAAGGTTGACTTCAGGGCAGGAGCCCTTCATGCCGCGCTCCTTCAACATCCCTTAGGGGCTCTGATTTGAAGTGGGAGCCAACACGGTTCTCACTGCCTTGCAGGAGACCGGCCTCCATCCGCAGCCCTTGTGCAGGACCCTGCTGGACGGAGCACTGACCCCCACCCCACAGGGACTGGACCCTGCGTCTCAAAGCTAAGTATAGAGACGTTTATTCAGAGGGTCTTTCTGCATGTGGGGCACTTTTATTGGGGGGGACAGTGATTGCTGAATAATGCTGCTTTGTTTACTGTGTTTCCGGCCGGTTCCACAGTTTTTACTGAGAACCGCGCCGATGAGGCCTGATTTTCGGCCGCATGCATAACTTTAGGCCCCGGCTTCAGCCGCGGCCTAGTTTCGTTTCGTTCCCCTGCATGTCAGGCATGCAGGGGGACGCTGCAGAGCCGCCCGCCGGCCGCTCTGCACAGGGGAGAACGCTCCTTTTTGAGGTGATGATTCCCTCCCCTGTGCATCTCCTTCGCCCTCCGATTCCCGCTCCTGGGTTAACCCCCGCCTCCCCCCCTCACTCTGGCGCCATTTTCTCAGCGTCTTAGTACACTGGTCGGCGCTGGCTGCCCTGCAGCACAGGGAGGGAATACTGGCTGAGGGTCCAGGCTTGGAATCCGGAGGGCACTCATAATATGGCCTGATAAGTCACAACCTCTGGTTGTGCACTTTTTATACACTCTCAGGCATTCTGAAGGAGTTAATTCTTTATCATAGAATCTCCTCCTCAGCAGCATGTCTCACTCTAGCAGCAAAGCAACAAGGCTGTACTCTACATGTGCTGCATGTAACCTCATATTGCCTGAACCGGCACACTGTAATGGTTCTTAGGTGGGAGTCCCCCCAGGCTGAACCCCTGTCTTGGGTATTCTACGCATGTTAGACAGAGCCCCCACCTCTGCAGCATGTCTCACAGAGCGAGGCTGCAGGCTGTTTTTTTTTTTTTTTTTATTATCCACTGCAGGTAGTCTCGTACGGCTATACCGAGCTCCTAACCACTGTGGCCCCTCAGCATGGGGGCTCATTAATGGTCCCTCCAGCTGCTCCGGTTTTGGTGGCTGACCCCCATAGGATTCCTATTTCCAGGGGTCGGCTGTCCCGGCATCTGCTGAGCATGCAGTTCCCCTCTCAGGGCGTTTTCTGCTCGCTCGGCCAAGCTCACAAGGGACTCTCCTTCTGGGCTCAGACCCCGTTCTCCTGACAGGGAGACGCAGGGTCCCCTGTCCTCCCCGTCCCGCAGCTCCGATTACGAGCTGATTCACCGGACGAGGAAGATGTCTCTACCGCGGACACGGACGCTACTTTATGTACATTGATCCGTCCGTAGGTGACGCAGATGCGAATGATTGGCTTGCGTCCATTATTCTTGTGTCCGCCTGATCAGGGGAGTATTCCCCGCTGGCAGAAAGGCACAGTTTACCTTTAGCAGGTCAAGGAGTGTGTTACTTAACCACTCCAGTTTTCAGCCCGCTGCGTCCAAGCCCACAGCCTATCCTGCAGACCCCACAGCGGGGTTCTGCTGCCTGTCTCCCCCTCCCTTCAGAGAGGGTAGCCACTCCGGTCTAGACTGCCCGGTTAGTTGTATCAGTGGCTGACGGCACCTCTATAGGATTCTACCGTACATTAATTTTGTACTGGACCTCAATCCGCTCTGAGATGAAGCGTGTTTCTGAGGACTGTGTTTCCCCTGTCCACCAATGGTGGTCAAGAAGTGGGCTCATTCACTTCAGGTGGCTCAGCCCGGACCGTTATGTCAGTGGCTGATGGCTCCTCACTTAAGGTTCTGCGGTCCGCCCGGTTGTCCTTTGGGCCAAGTCGGTATGGGATCGGCAGGAGCTTGTTCTCCTCAGCTTACAGCAGTGCGGTTTTTTGTAACTTCTCTGCTTCTCTGGAGGAGATGCATTCTCTCACAGGGACTCTATGCCCAAAACGGTTGCCTGAACTCCAGACTTCAGTCTTTTCATCCTCTGCCAGGTCTGCCATGCTAGACGCCGCACGGCGGTGGTCTGGGCTACCTTCCTCGCTATCCGCAGGCTCCTGTGGCTTCGAAATTGGAAGGCAGATGCCTCTATGGAGGTTCCTGGCTGGGCTCCCCCTTGGTGGGCCCAGTTTCCCCGGAACCAAGCTGGGTGAAATTAAGGAAGCTCTTGGCGGGGAGTGTGCTTCCTCGCCACAAACCTAAACCAGGGAACCTGTCCAGGGCAGGAATCAGTTGAGGTTTCGATGGTTTCCGTTCCTCCATCTGATCGTCCTCTAGCTCAGCCTAGGTTCATGGAACCAAATGGCTCGAAGCTGCGTCTTCAGAAGACCGCAGGAGATGCTGTCACTGAGTCAGTTTCCTCCGAGCTATTTAGCCACGCCAACAACCTCCTTGGTCGGTGGCAGGCTCTCTCCATTTGGCGACGTAGGGTTCTAACACGTCTCCGTTAAATGGGGGCGACATTATATCTCCCTGGGCTACAGGATGGACTTCTGTCCACCCGACAAACAGTTTTTTTCTGTCAACTCCTCCCGGCTCCAAGGCCGCCGCCTTCTCACAGGCTGTGGCATTTCTTGCTGGCCAATGGAGTAATTGTACCGGTTCCCGACTGGGAACGGTTCTGAGATTTTTGCTTAAATCTATTCCTAGTCCCCGAAGAGGGCGGTGCCTTCCGACCTGGATCTTTAGCTTTTCAAGCATGGCCAGGTGGGGCGTTTTCACATGGAGTCTCGGTTTTGTTCCGTGTGTTTTTCTCACCGGATCAATCAAGAGCCCAAGGAGATTCCTTAGCAGCCATCGGCATCAGAGCTGCCTATCGGCAGGAGTCAATCGCAGTTTCTCACCAGCGTTGACTACGTTTTGACAATCGGAGTGGTCCAATTCGTGGCTCTTCCCTTGGGATTAGCCAAGGCCCCTCGTATATTATCATTGAGGCAGCTGTGATTACGGTCCTTGCCCCCCTAGGGTTTGGCAGTGATCTTTTGCCCTGGTCAGCCTTCTTGTTGGGGCTTCATCCTGTGCTGACTCTTAGCAGAGTGCTTCGCTCACTCTCGCCACGCTGACCTATTCGGGTGGCTTGTCTTTCTGTCTAAGTCCACTCTGACTTCGAACCAGGGGCGTCAATGGAAGCGGTTCCTTGCCCAGTTTCCCCTGCGTCCTCTGAGTCTGGATGTTTTCCGCTGTACAAGCGAACTCAATCCTCCCACGGGGTGGTGGCTTCGCCACTGACCAGAGGCTCGTTTTCAGTGGTAGCTTCGGCCACTCTGTCTCAGGGGCGCTCCTCTCTGGCCCGTCCCGGGTGATCCTCACCAGGATGCTAGCCTATCCGCCTGGGGAGCAGGATATCTCCACCGTGGAGCGCAGGGCGCTTGGACTCTGTCCGAATCAGCCCTCTGGATCAATGTGCTGGAAATCACTGCTGTATTTCTGGCTCTCCAAGCCTTCCCCATCTGTGAGCGGCTAGGCACATTCGAGTCCAGTCGGACAACGTGACAGCGTTTTCCTATTTCAGCTTCCAGGGCGGGACGCTCAGCCGCCTGGCAATCTTGGCGGCTCAACATTCCTCAGTGGACAAGGGACTCCTAGTCCACCGTATCCGCAGTCCACATCCTAGATGTGAAAACTACGAGGCAGGCTATTTCAGCTGTCCAACCGCGGTCCACAATCCTCAGGTTTTGCGGTAGACACACTGGTTCATGTTTGATCCCAGCTTGTCTCTTTTCGAATTTCACCCTCTACCTCTTGTCCAGAGTCCTGCGCAAGATCGGTAAAAGGGGGCCGTCGGGTCATTCTTCCAGACTGACCCAAGCGGGCTTGGTCCTCTGACCTGCTCCTTCTGTCCGTTGGGTTGCCATGGCATCTTCCGGACCGTTCAGACCTTTTCTCAAAAGGTCCGTTTTTCCCGTCAGAGTTCTTGACGGCATAGCTCTTGAGTCCTGGATCTTAGCGACGTCTGATATCCTTCCCGAAGTCATCTCTGCCTTGACTCGAGCTCCAAAGTGTCCTTTGACCTTTTTGGCCTAGCCGACCCTCCTGTCCCTTCCACAGTCCGGTCTACAGCTAGGACTATCCCTCATTAAGGGACAGGTCTCGGCCCTGTCAGTATGTGCCAGCGGCGTATCGCCCGGCTTGCTCCGGTGCGCTCCTTTAAGGGCGCATCTCACATCATTCCGCTTTTCCGGCGGCCTATGGAGACCTGGGACCTTAATCCGGTCCTCCCGGTTCCCGGAAACCCCCCTTTGCGTCTCTTGGGGAGGTTTTGTTGTTTCATCTTTCACAGAAAGGTACACCTTCTAGTGGCTATAATTTCCCGCCTGAGAGTTCTGGCTGCACTCTCTCGGAGTCGTCCCCCTTTTTTGGTCTTTTGCATCAAGACAAGGTGGTCTTCGTCCGACTCCGGACTTTTTTCCCTAAGGTGGCTTCTGCCTCCTCCTTATCCGGGGCAATTTTCCTGCCTTCCTTTTGTCCGGCTCCTGTTCATCGCTTGAGGAAGCGTTGCATATCCTGGATCTGGTGCGGGCGCTCCGGATCTATGTGTCTCGCACCGCCGTTATTAGGCGGTGCACCTCTCTAGTGCTGACTGGTCGTCAGCGTAACGGTCTCTCGGCATCTAAGCTGACCCTGATGTTGGCCTAGGTCGGCCATTTCCGAGACCTATGAGTGTACTCAGGTGCCTTCCCCGCTGGGGATCGGGGCACATTTGGTCAGACCTGTCGGCGCCTTTATTTTTGGGCTTTCAGGCACCAGGTTGCGGCTCAATAGGTCTGTCAGACTGCAGCTCAAATTATTCTGCATGCTTTTTCGAAGCACTCCCAACGCATGCTCATGCTTTGGCAGACGTGGGCTTGGACAGACGCATTTTTCTGGCGTCTGTCGCCCATTTGTGAAGTTAGGTTTGCCTGCTTCTCAGTTGTCTGTTTATTCCCACCCATGGACTGCTTTTGAACGTCCCATGGTCTGGGTCTCCCATAGGAACGATGAAGAAAAAGAGAATTTTGTTTACTTACCGTAAATTCTTTTTCTTATAGTTCCGTCATGGGAGACCCAGCACCCTCCCTATGCCTGTTGGCAGGTTTCTTGTTCCGTGTGTCTTCACCGGCTGTTATTGTTGTAGACAGAGGTTCCGGTTCTTCCGGATTTTACTCTGTCTCTCTTGTGGGTGGATGTCCTCCTTCAGCTTTTGCACTAAACTGGCTAGATCTGGCTAGCAGGGGGTGTATATGCTAGGAGGGAGGAGCTACACGTTTTTGAGTGTAGTAACTTTGTGTGTCCTCCGGGGGCAGTAGCTATACACCCATGGTCTGGGTCTCCCATGACGGAACTATAAGAAAAAGAATTTACGGTAAGTAAACAAAATTCTCTTTATCCTGGTGCTCTGATAAGGGTTTTACTCCCTGGCCTTTGAATTACCCACTTTTCTTTCATTCCTTCAATCCGGAATGGACAAGGGGTTGTCTCTCGGCTCTCTCAAGGGACAAGTATCGGCGCTATCCGTATTTTTTCAAAAGCGTCTAGCCAGGCTTCCGCAGGTCCGCACGTTCCTGCAGGGAGTTTGCCACATAGTCCCACCTTACAAGCGTCCGCTGGAACCCTGGGGCCTTAACAGGGTGCTAACGGCTCTTCAGAAACCACCTTTCGAGCCGCTGCGGGATGTCTCTTTATCACGTCTTTCGCAGAAGGTGGCATTTCTAGTGGCAGTTACATCGCTCCGTAGAGTGTCGGAGCTGGCAGCGCTGTCATGCAAAGCCCCCTTCCTGGTTTTTCACCAGGATAAGGTGGTTCTGCGTCCTGTTCCGGAATTTCTCCCTAAGGTGGTATCTCCTTTTCATCTCAATCAGGATATCTCCTTACCTTCATTTTGCCCTAATCCAATTCACCAATGTGAAAAGGATTTGCACTCCTTAGATCTAGTGAGAGCACTCCGACACTACGTGTCTCGCACGGCGCCCCTGCGTCGTTCAGATGCGCTCTTTGTCCTTGTCGCTGGCCAACGTAAGGGTTCGCAGGCTTCCAAGTCAACCTTGGCTCGGTGGATCAAGGAACCGATTCTTGAAGCCTACCGTTCTTCTGGGCTTCCGCTTCCTTTGGGGCTGAAAGCCCATTCTACCAGAGCCGTGGGTGTGTCCTGGGCATTGCGGCACCGGGCTACGACTCAGCAGGTGTGTCAGGCAGCTACGTGGTCTAGTCTGCACACTTTCACGAAACACTATCAGGTGCATACCTATGCTTCGGCAGATGCCAGTCTAGGTAGGCGAGTCCTTCAGGCGGCGGTTGCCCACCTGTAAGAGGGGGTCGTTTTCGGCTCTTTTTATCGAGGTATTCTTTTACCCACCCAGGGACTGCTTTTGGACGTCCCAATTATCTGGGTCTCCCAATGGAGCGACAAAGAAGGGAATTTTGTTTACTTACCGTAAATTCCTTTTCTTCTATCTCCTATTGGGAGACCCAGCACCCGCCCCTGTTCCCTTCGGCCTGTTGTTCTTTTGTGTACACATGTTGTTCATGTTGAATGGTTCTTTTGGTTCATGGTTTTCAGTTCTCCGAACATCCTTCGGATTGAATTTACCTTAGACCAATTTATAAGTTTCCTCCTTCCTGCTTTTGCACCAAAACTGAGGAGCCCGTGATGCACGGGAGGGTGTATAGGCAGAGGGGAGGGGTTACACTTTTTAAAGTGTAATACTTTGTGTGGCCTCCAGAGGCAGAAGCTATACACCCAATTGTCTGGGTCTCCCAATAGGAGCTAGAAGAAAAGGAATTTACGGTAAGTAAACAAAATTCCCTTCTTAGTTTACTTACCGTAAATTCTTTTTCTTATAGTTCCGACATGGGAGACCCAGCACCCTCCCTGTTGCCTGTTGGCAGTTCTTGTTCCGTGTGTTTTCACCGGCTGTTGTTGTAGACAGAGGTTCCGGTTATTCCGGGTTTTACTCTCTCTCTACTTGTGGGTGGATGTCCTCCTTCAGCTTTTGCACTAAACTGGCTAGATTTGGTCATCCAGGGGGTGTATATGCTCGGAGGGAGGAGCTACACGTTTTGAGTGTAGTAACTTTGTGTGTCCTCCGGAGGCAGTAGCTATACACCCATGGTCTAGGTCTCCCATGTCGGAACTATAAGAAAAAGAATTTACGGTAAGTAAACAAAATTCTCTTTTTTCCCTTTTTTCATAGTGTTTGACTGTTTAACACTAGAACTACTGGACTCGTGACACCTATATAGAAATACATGGTGCAAAGTAGTCAAAATGACTACCTCAGTAGTTCTAGTGTTAAAATTTATTTAGCAGTGTCTTTATGTTCAAAACGCATCTGTCTAAACGCAATGGAAAAGCATGTAAAAAGCGCTAAAAAACGCAGCTAAAACGCGGTAGAAACGCACGCGTATTTATCGCGTTTCTGTGCTCAAAAGCAACTTTGGCAAAAAGCAATTTCTGCCAAAGGATGCGTTTAGAACTCCAACTACAACAACGCAAAGTGCGGACATAGCCTTACATGTCCAACCTAATTATGTAGGAGACTTCTGTACAGGTGGGCGGATGGGTGACCCCCTTGGTTTTGCAATGTCTTCTTAAAGTGGTGAGATGCCTGAAATCTCTCAGTTCAGTGTAGTGTAATCTGTGATTCTGCCTGCTCTTGCAGAGGCTGCGGACTGAGAACAGGTTGTTGAAGCAGCGGATTGAAACCTTGGAGAAGGTAAGATTTTTAAAAACCTTTTGAACTTTGTTTTCCCAGTAGATTTCTTTTTTTGAGTTCACATCTAAAGCAAAATTTCTTGTGCCAGGGTTAATATGGAATCTGCAATCAGAGGTATGTAGCAAGAGGATCATATGTTAAAAGGGAAGAAGCCCCCGAAGAATAAACTAAATTACTAAACACACAGTATATAAACGTATAAAGTGTTCAAATAACCGTGCGGTAAAATAAATAGTTTAATCTTACCACAAAATAGTTATAGAGAAAAACAACCAGAATCCAAAAATGGAGCTGTGGACACTACAAATCTGTCGTGCCCCATGCATCATCTCCTGATGAGGACCGTGCTCAAGTGTGGTCCTGTTACAGTAAGACAAAGGCCCCCAAAGCGTCTTATTATTGAGATCTGTTCACATTTGCGGCATAGCTAAAAACCAGGATTGTGTGTAAAATAAATTAAATTAAAAAAAAATACAGCAGTGGTGCCCATGTTTCTATTCTACTTTTCCTCTAGTTCCGCTCCTGGTTTCGGCTTAAAAGTAATGAGTTAAAAAAAAAAAAAACCTCACCAAATACTCAATGTGCATGTGGCCTGAAACAAAAAAAAAAAAATCCAATAAAATATTTTACATTCCTGAAACTACCCTCTGCCCCCTTGGTTAAAAAAAAAAAGAGACAAACTTTTTCTTTTTTTTTTTTATTGTTGCTTCAAAAATATTTTAAGAAAAATCTTAAATTCACTTGTACAGTAAATGCTGTAATGCAAAAATAGATCAAAATTCCATATTAGACAGTTTTTGTTCACCACACTACCTCCCAAAAATGTAGGTAAAGGGAACCTGTCACCAGTTTGGGGCCTATAAGCTGTGGCCACCACCACTGGGCTCTTATATACGGCATTCTAACATGCATGCTGTATATAAGAGCTCAGACCGCTGTGTAGAACATAAACACTTTATAATACTCACCTAATGGTCGCTGCGGGGGAGTTGGGTCATATGGGCGTCTCCAGTGTCGGCGCCTCCTCTTTCGGCCATCTTTGACCTCCTTCTTCTGAAGCTGGGGTGTATGACGTGTCCTACGTCATACACACTTGCCGGCATTCAGGTCCTGAGCAGGGCAGATCAAAGTATTGTAGTGCGCCTGCGCGGGACCGGCGAGTGTGTATGATGTAGATGCGTCATGTACACAGGCTTCAGAAGGAGGAGGACAAATATGGCCGAAAGAGGAGACGCCGCACCCGGAGGACGGGAGACACCCATCCAAATGGTCTGCATCGCAGTGCCCGTTAGGCAAGTAGTATAAAGTAATTTTTATGTTCTACACAGCTGCTTGGGTTCTTGTATACAGTATTCCAGAATGTTGTATATAAGAGCTCACTGGTGGTGGCCGCAGCTTATAGGCCCCAAATCTGGTGACCGGTTCCCTTTAACTGATTAAAGCGTATTTACCAATGATTATGTCCGCTATAAATTGGCCCCTCCAACTAAAAAAAACAAGCCTGATCATTGAACAATTGATTTCTCTCAATTCATTGGGGGACACAGAAACAATGACTTAATATGCTGCCACCTGGAGGCTGACACAAAGAATGCATCTTAGGAGGAAAAAAACCTGACTTCTCAGCAGACAACACATGGGCAGCCGACATCGGTTTATTCAGTTCACGCTGTTTTCAGATCAGCGTTTTCCTGCCGCACTGCCAGATCCGGCATAAGTGTAGTAAAGTTCAATACAGTTCACTGGCAAGCTCTGGGCACATGCGGTTATGTGACCGGAGCATGTGACCGGGGCTTGCCGCACTGTCTGTGATCTGTATTGAACTGTACTGTCCTTGTGCCGGATCTGGCAGTGCGGCAGGAAAACGCTGATCTGAAACCAGCCTTAGCTTCTTGGCATTTGGAGGCAGACATGGCTTAGCCTTCAATAAGCAGAGTAGGAACTAACTGTTTTTCTTTCAGTCAGCTGTAGTCAGAGCTGCGCTGCATTACAAATTTCTTGCATTGTTGAGACGTTATGTGGCATTGTGGGGTATCCTGGTATGACCTGGCAATGTCAGACCTCTAGAGCTACCATTATTCCCTGGGCTCAATCTGTCAATGTGGACGGTCTGGCGAAGCCATGGCGCCTCTGTCAGGGCACAGCTCCCCATCAGGTAAAGTCCTCCTGTATTTGCGCTTCAAGATGTTGGTTCCATAAGGGCCACTCCTTAGGCCTCTGTGCGCCGGAAGCCTTAGCAGAAGGGTACTACAAGGAGCAGTTTCTTGGGTAGTAACCTGTGGGATTGCTATTCCTCATTCTGTAGTACTGGTATTACTTTTCCCACCCCAGTGACCATCCAATGGGTCCTGTGTTTCCCACATTCCCCCCACCCTACAATGAATTGCCTGAGAAAGATTTCTGGTGTGCAGCATAAAATCGGAATCATGTTGCCAGGTTGTTTTTACCATACAAAGAGCACTTTTAAAAAAAACAAAAAAACAAAACATCAAATATTTTTATTCATTTATTTTTTTTTTTTTTTTTTGCTAATTCATCATACTTGGATTTTTTTCTCTTCTTTTTTCAGTTGCAATATATGTAAAAATGAATGACGTCATTCAAAACTAGAACTTGTCGCTCACATCAATACATCAACAAAAAATAGTTAAACTACACTACATCAACAAAATATAAAGTTATGACTCGAGGCAAAAAGGAGGGAAAGGCACAAAAGCGGTAAATTGGAAAACTGGCCAAGACGAAGGGGTGTAATTTAAGCTACTATCCTCATTTATCCTGACCTAATATGCCGTGGGGGGGGTGGTGTCTCGGGAATGTTGGGGGCCATTTTGAGTTACCATATATTATGTGGCTGGCCAGGCAATTAGTGTTATTTTTCAGTGAGATGTCTTG
Organism: Anomaloglossus baeobatrachus; assembly: GCF_048569485.1. NCBI lineage: Eukaryota > Metazoa > Chordata > Amphibia > Anura > Aromobatidae > Anomaloglossus > Anomaloglossus baeobatrachus. The sequence continues at coordinate 193,535,983 of NC_134360.1, read as the reverse complement.
CTTCTATATTAAAAGGAAATCTTCCCTAGGTTTTTGCCAACTAATGTGAGCACATCATATGGTAGGGGCAGAGATCATCCTGATTAGTGATGTCACTTCCTGGACTGCTTGCTGTAGCTTCAAAAATATCAGTGTTTTATCAGCAGTAGATTATCATTAGAGGAGTAGGTGTCTTCTGCTTTGTTGTCCAACTTTGTGTAATCCCACCCTCACCATTGATGGGCAGAAAGCTGCCAATCAGTGGTCTGGGCAGGGTTATACACACAGGGCTCAGCATTCAGAGCACTGCTAGATTTCCAGCAGAGGAAAGAGTGATTTTTATGAACCCCTGCAGTAAGCAGCTCAGTAAGTGACACATCGCTGGAATCAGGGTCTCTGTCTCTAAATTATGCTGCGCTCAGATGGGGGAGCAAAAACCTGGTGACAGATTATCTTTAGTGGTAGTTTGTGGAGTCAGTTGCAGTCAATTCGTGCCCACAATTTCTCTTTCAATACACAATGAATGTTCTGACCCGGTCTTTTCCCCGCTGTTAATCATGTGCCGTATTTATGTCTATATATTGTAAAGGTACAAACTAAGGTAACTTGGATCATCGTGTACTGATGTATAATACAATTTGCTCTAAATTGAGCAGTCAGGTAAGTGCAGGATGTCAGAAAGGAGAAATGATGGGTGATCTCCACCAGGGACCAGTGCGGTCCTATAGCCGAGGTCCTAGGGGTCCGCAGCCGTATGATGGTGGATGAAAGCGCGGAGTACAATCCTAATCTTTTCCTCCTCAGTGGCCACAAATCCCTTCCTACCACCATATTTTATATCCTATACCTGAATAACTTGCTGATACCAAACTTGATGAAAGGAATAAGGTTGTAAAGAAATACAGATCCGTTGTAATATTATTTTATCACTGTTGTATGCTCTTTCCTCCTTGTAATGAAATGCAGATACATGCAGAATCTGAGTGTAAATCTGGATATACACATTTTGTTTTCCGTTATTAATTTAGCGATAATAAGACCATTTTATTCCAGCTGGTAAATGGCTGTCTGTAATATGCCTGGGCTGCGGGCTTCTTTCAGGGCACACGCTGTATATGATCCATGCTATTGTATCACTGCGCACATGTCATTATGAATGATCTGGAATCTCGCTGCTGTTTCTGGAATCTTTGCTTTTTGCATGATATCCTATGCACTTGCAGAAACAATTCTACCTCCTTTGAATATGAAGCACATAATCATGTGATTTTAAATCGGTTGTCCAAGTTTGGACGTTATCCCCTCTGTATAGGATATAGGACAAGGCCCCGACCACTTTGGCTCTAACCTCAGGGACAACCCATTATCCCGACAAAGTGGTCCCTTTTATGGCTATTCATATGCACATCAGCTCCATTCATTCTGTATGCGACCCCCAAAGATAGCCGAGCAAACGTTTCAGCACTGCCATTAAGAATACATTTGGCAGAGGTGCCCATGATAAAGCACCGCTCCATTCACACGGGGCTCTTTAACAATGAATTGGGGATAACTTCCAAACTCAGGAAAAATCAATTTAATTATGATCAATGTGAGCTATATGAGAAGTGTTTTCTGGGTTGGTCCTGTATTTTTGCAGTCACTGTCTGCATTTTTCCAAGGCCCAACAGTGTAGAATATGCACACTGTCAGGATTCTGCTGTTTGCTTTCTGGAATCGTTGATAAGTGAACGCTTTTATGTGATTTGTGATGTTGAACAGATGGGCTGATTAGCTTCTTTTCCTTCTTTCTATTAAAGAGGAAAGGTAGCTATTTTGCATCTGACCAAAAGTACACAAATTGCATATGAGCGATCACATGACAACTACTCCAGAAGGCAAACAGCAGATTCCTAACAGTGTGCATAGTTTGCATGATTAGGATCGACCTGATGCTGTCAAATATTGACTGCAGAAATTCATGCCTGGCCAAGAAAACCTCTGTAATCTTTTCTGAATATCTTGAAATAATGGATTTGATAGATCTCTCCACCTCAGTCTGACTTAAAGGGCCTGTACGCAATGGATATTTACCTGCTGTGTCCTGGGTACCCTGCTCAACCAATCGAGGACAGTCGGGGACACCCCATTCCCAAAGCTGGCTTGCTGATCCTGCCATGCTTTTCTGCAGCTTTCCCCTTCCTCTGCTTATGCATATCTTTACCATAATGATGGCTGAACACTTAAAGCTGTTGTTTAGATGACGGCTCCCCTAAACCTCCTTTTTGGATCACTATTGATGGTCGGGACCAGACTGCTCTGTATACTTTACCTACTTGGTAGCAGACATGCGGGGTTTCACAGTTTTTATTTCCTGAAAAGGTACGATGTTGGAATACCCAACCCAGAGGCTACTACCCCTAGACACAGCATTGTATACGTTAAAGGGCTATTCCCATCTTCAGAAATGCTTTGGCGTTAATGCTTGCAAGTCCAAACAATTTAGCAATTTACTGCTTCTTAAACTTCACAACCATTCTTGACTTAAAGGGGTGGTTCACCCATATTTATTATTTGCTCCATCGATATTATGTTTGATTCTCTCAAATACCTTATGTTGGCAATACTGCCTGTGAGCGGCGCTATTGTTGACCGCTGTTCCCCATCGCCTGACCCCCGGGCTCCATGACCTTGGGGATCCTGTGATGTCACGTCAACTTCCTGCTCACCTGACCTCACCACGGCCGGCTCCAGTCTCCATGAGTGATTGGCTGTGGGCGGTGTTTCACCACTCATCGCAGCCCAGCGTGACAGTCCAGCATCTCCCTTACAGCAGAGCCCTGCAAGCAGGAGTGACGCTGGGCTGTGACGAGCGGTGAAACACCTCCCACAGCCCAGTCACTCAGGAAGACTGGGGCCGGCCGCGGTGATGTCACATGATCAGGAACTTGACGTGACCTCACCGGATCCCCGAGGTCACGGAGCCCAGGGGTCAAGTGATGGGCGAAGAGCGGACTGCATAGCGCCTCTCACCACTTCTTTTAACACTTTTGTTTACAGCTCGTTGCCTTGGAGACAGACCACCATTTCTAGACAACAGAACACGTTCAGTGCTTGCAAGCTACATTGAAGCTGGCCAGATTTGCTAGAGGGCACGGTTTCCTCCTATTCACAGCCAGCTACAGTGCAGTGTTTACAAGCTAGGTAGCAGCGGTGGTCTGTCTCCAGGGCAACAAGCTGTAAACAAGTGGTACTATCTCAAAAAACGGCTGTGAATTTTGTGAAGAAGTAAATGGCAAAAATACTTGTTTTAACAAGCACTATCTAATGAAGATGGGAATGGCCTTTTTACGTGGCTTACAGTTGGTTTCCCATCAGTTGAATAGTCCTTTTGGGTAGGCCATCAAATTGTGATCCACAAAAGTCCTTTAAATTTAACATATATATGGGCATTATATACTTCACAGCACCCATGCCAGCTTCTGTAAGGCCATGTGCCCACGGGAGATCGTACCTGCAGACTTTTTTTTTTTTTTTAACAGGTATTTCCACAGGTTCACGCAGCAACTCCCTGGAATCCGCAGCTATCCATTTCTACAGAATTGTTGCGGTAAACCTGCGGATTTCGTGCGGAATTTCCGCCCTGTATCTCCTTAGTGGAAAGGCAGAAATTCCATAGCTAATTCCGCATGAATAATTGACATGCAGTTATGTGCGGCTGCGGGAAATCCGCAGCATATTCCACAATACCGCAGCATTGATACAGCACTCCCCAAATCCCATAGGATGACATGGGGAGTGTCTGTACTTGCGTAAACCCGCGGATTTATCAGGAAAAGCTAGAAAATCCGTGGGTTTTCCCGCAGCCAAATCCGCAGTTACTTTCTCCTGTGGGCACATAGCCTTAATGAGACTAAAAAAAACCTGGCCAAAGACTAGCCGAGATCACCCTAAGGTTGGTCTCCAGGTGATTTTTATATGGCCATATTTCATGCCAAAAAGAGACCGATGCCATCAGAGGACTAGGATGGGTATATTCCCCTGCAGATATGCTGTATTCTTATATTCCTATTCATCTGAATTGTGCTTGTAGAAAGCCATGCAATTGCCGGCAAAACTATACATAGCATGATAGATTTATTTGATTTATTTTTAATTTTTATTTTTTTTGTTGGTTCCACACCGAATCAGACAGGACAAGCTTCAGCATGAAACCAGAGGCCTATGAAAGTACATATGATCCAAAAAAAAACCCCCCTCAAACGGTGCTTAATAACCATTGTACTTATCTCAAAAAGACCCCCATGGACAAATAAATAATATACACCTGCCCATATGAAACAAAACACCATAGAATAAAATATATATTTTTATTTGTATAAATATTAAAAAATAAACTAACACAATTAAAAACAGTGGAGGAGCAAATTATATAATTATAAATACTTCTTTTAATCAGCCATCAAAAAATAAAGTGCATAGTGCTCTAAAGTGTGAGTGCTGAAATTTAAATACATGGTATAAAAAAATGGATTTAAATGTGCATTACCTATGTGCAGAGTCCGTGGGATTTGCCTGCCCGACGCACGTTTCGTTCTGCATTGTACTCTCAAGGGAGGGTAGTATAGAAAGTCATATGAAAGTACAGCAGCTCCCCTGATCGTCTGTGGAGGCCATATTTAGGCCTCCTTTAAAACTTGGTGTAGTATGGTAAGGTGCAGGAGCCCCTGGTTAGACTTTGGTGGATAGAAAGACGCAATGAATGGCTATATTTCCATTTTTTTCCCCCAAATTATGTTTACAATTTTTCAAAGAAGGTAGCATTACCTGCTCACTCTACACTCGTGATTTTTTTTTTCTTTTAAGTATATATTTGTTTCTTTCATCTCTTTTCTGAAATTCCTTTCTGAATTTTTCCTTTCCATAGGAAAGTGCATCCTTGGCAGATAGATTGATCCAGGTATTGTCATTACATTTTGTCCTTAATAACAACCAATCCTAGTTAATAGTGGTTTTATTTTGTTCTAGCTCTTATTTTCCGGGGTATGATGCATGCAGTACTATTACATGCATTAATATGGATATTATACCCCTTTAACATATATATTAGAGTCCTGGGACTGTCTTTTGTTTCTAATTACTAAATCATTGTGAACTGCACGCTGCCTAATCCGGTGTGTCTAACCCATTTTCAATAATTAAGAGAAAATGCTAAAATCGGACGGACTATCATTTTTAATCAAAAAGACTAACTGCATTGCATGATCCAAGTCTGATCATTTTTGCATGATCCTAACCCTAATTGGAATGTAAAATATCATCCTCATTGTGCTTGCTCCGTTTTGGCTTGTGTAAACCACGTTTATTAATGCAGTCCAGAATGTTTCGTGAACTTGAGATGAGGAGGTTCAAGTAAAACTGTCATGTAAACTTTTTTTGAAGCCGCCATTTTGTGAGCAAAACCAATATCCATGAAATAGGAGCTGGTAAATGTTCAATTTATATACCACATGAATGCAAAAAGGCAACATATTAAAGAGTAACAGAATTTTTAATCAGATTTTGCAAAGTTATATACTTTTTCTTCTCTCTGAAAATGCGGTTTTAATTGCATAATGTATGCTCTTTTAGAAGCTGCTTTGAACTGCTGCTCTAGCAATAATCCATTCTCAAGAAGCTATTCACAAACACTTTGCTTGTCTGAGCGTCTCTGCTACCCTTGTGTGTTTTGTGTAGTGTTCTGAGTATAGATTCTTGTTAGAGCAGCAGTTCAAAGTAGCTTCTGTTATAACCTAAACTAGTCAAAACATCATTTTCAGTGTGGTGTTTATTAACTCCACTACCTTATTTTGTTTCCTTCATGCTCAAACACCATGTTGAAAGTGCTGTTTTAATTACCTAATTTATGTTCTATTAGAAGCTGCTTTGAACTGCTTCTATAGCAAGAATCCATACTCAAAGCACTATACATTCTCACTGTCAGAGTATATGAAGGGGAGCAGAGAAGCTCAGACTGGGAGATTTAAAATGGGTCTTGAGTCGCCTGATTGGATATGCGGCCATGATCAAAAGGAAAACCAATGAGAATTATAATGCCCAGAGTGAAGCAGTGCGGGTAGCATACACAAAGTATTTGGCTAATAGATCTCCCACGACGAAAGACAGATGGTTGGAGGCAAAAAGGGGGTTCGACGAATGGGCAAAAAAAAAGGAACAATTATTTTGGTCGCACAGGGAAGCAGAGCTACATAGATTTGGCAACAAGGCGGGGAGGATGCTGGCAAATTTGGCAAGGGGTAGCAGGAAAATGACAGTGATTTCCAAACTAAAAAGAAAGGGGGGGGAGGTGACCACAGATCCTAAGGAAATTAATAAATTGCTGGGACATTTTTATAGAAAACTATATGGGCCAGGAAACAATGACATGACTGACGAGGCAGAGTGGTTAAGACAAGCGCACTTGCCTAGCGTAACAGAGGAAGATCTGAGTGATCTAAATGCAGATATCACAGTTGAGGAGGTGACTAGAACAATCGGGGAGCTTAACACCAACAAGGCACCAGGCCCCGACGGTTTTAACAGCGAGTTTTATAAGGTTATGAGGGATCTGATCTCGCCAGATTTAACTGCGGTATTTAATGCATTTTTGGAAGGAGAGGAAATTCCTAAAAATTCAAACGTAGCATATATCAAATTACTCCCTAAGGGAACTAAAGACCTGGATGATCCCTCTAGCTATAGACCCATATCACTTATAAACCAGGATTTAAAAATAATATCTAAGATTATGGCTAATAGATTGGCCACGATTCTTCCAAGGATCATTACAGAGCATCAGGTAGGGTTTATTAAAGGGAGAAACGCTGTCACTAATATCCGGAAGACAATACTAGTGGTGGATGCGGTGAGATTGGAACAGACAGAGAGGGGGGCAAGACCCGCTCTAGTTACACTCGACGCAGAAAAAGCGTTTGACAATGTAAATTGGAGCTGGCTGGACAAAGTACTAGAGGCCACAGGGATTGTAGGCAAAATGAGGCTTTACATTAGGAATCTTTACGCTAACTCGGGAGCTAGGGTACACACTCCAGGTTTTTTATCAGACGTGTTCCCTTTGATGAAGGGAACAAGACAAGGCTGCCCGCTATCTCCCCTTTTATTCGACTTGGCCATTGAACCATTGTCAAGAATACTGCAGGGTCTGAATAGTTTTAAAGGGATTAAGGTAAGGGGAACTGAAATAAAGACAGCGCTTTTTGCCGATGATGTCATACTATATATGGGGGACCCTAACGTGGATTTGCCACAGACTCTAGCCCTAATTGAAAAATTTGGATTAGTCTCAGGATTCAAATTGAATAAAAAAAAAGTGTGAGATCCTGTTCCTAAAAGGGGGGAATGTAAGGGATGGTTGTATATGTGGCATTCCTATAGCACAGACATCACTTAAATATCTGGGAATTCATATAGGAAGAACGGTGGAATCAATTTACGAGATGAATTATGGCCCACTAATTAGGAAAATTATAGCACAACTAAAGGGTTGGAAGGGTCTGCCTCTACCACTACTGGCAAGGTGCCACCTGATAAAAATGATGAGCTTTCCTAGATTGTTGTACCCATTCCAGACGATCCCGATATTGCTAAAACTGAGGGACGTAAATAGGCTCAACTCAGCGTATGCGGATTTTATATGGCGGGGAAGGAAACCTAGAATAAAGTTACGAACATTGATGAAGTCAACGGAGGAAGGAGGTCTTAGTTTCCCGGATGTTCGGGGTTATAACCTGGTGTGTATAATGAGACATGTGTTTGATTGGTTGAGAGGAACGAGCAGGCACTCAGACTATGGCATGGAAGCCAAGTATGCATCACCGTGGGATTTGGCGTCCATTTTACACTCCCCATTGTCCAGGGCGGATGGGCATATAAGGAACTCAATCTTATTCCGAGACACTATGCTAACATGGAAACTGGTAAGAAAAAAATTGGGACTGTCATGGAAAGTATCTAAGTACTTAAATCCCTGGGCATCTCCGAACTTTCCCATGGGACGGGAAAATAAGCTATTTACTAGATGGAAAGAGAAGGGCGTTGAGAGAATGAAGGATGTCATGAATGTGGAGGAGAGAAGGTGGCTGACAGGACGGGAAGTGCTTGACAAGTATGAACTTAATAGCTCACATATCATCCAGTATGAACAACTGAAGCATGGAGTATTTGTAGATTTGGGGGAGCTTGGAAAGGAATTGAATAAGAGTTTGATTGATGAGCTTATGGAAAGTGATGTAGCAAGTGTAAATGTTTCCAAAATTTACCGAACATTTCGGGGAATGCTTATATCTGGGGAGGATAGCCGTACTCTAAGGCTATGTGCGCACGTTGCGTACAAGCCCTGCAGAAATTTCTGCAGCGATCTGAAGAGCACATGTGCGCTTTAGATCGCTGCAGAAATGTCCGTAGTGAGCGCCGATTCCATGCGCTCTGCCTGCAGCTCCTGCCATAGACAGAGCAGGAGCTGCCGGCAAAGCGCAGGAAAGAAGTGACATGTCACTTCTTTTTGCGCAGCGCTTCGGCAGTAGCCGAAGCGCTGCGCTCTTAGACGCCACGTGCGCACGGCCCCTGCACAATCTCCATAGACTGTGCAGGGGCCGCAGGACGCATGCAGTTACGCTGCGCTACAAAGCGCAGCGTAACTGCATGTTTTTACGCAACGTGCGCACATAGCCTAACAGCGTGGGGGAAACAATTGAAAGGGCAGGAAGTTGTAGGGGATATATTGAAGGGATGGGTACAGATGCGGAAACATGTTACCAATGAGAGATGGAGAGACACCCAATTTAGAATTTTACACAGGGCTATTATGGGCTTCAACATTCCGGGAAGAGATATGCGGTGTCCTAAATGTCAGAGAGAAAAAACAGATATGCTACATGGACTATGGGAGTGTAAGGAAATTCACAGGTTCTGGAATCAAGTTAGATTATTTGTCCAGGCAACATGGGGAATTTCTGGAAATCTAGAGCTAATGGTGTGGATTTTCCATTCCTTTGAGGGAGGAGTAAGAGGGGGTTCGGACATGCCGGGAAAGAAGAAATATACAATAGTACATGACATAGCCATGATAGCCAAACGGTCCATATTAAAGCATTGGATACAAAGGGAGGGACCATCCATAAAAGAGGTCATCAGGGAATTACATAATTTATTGAGGTTGGAGAAAGTGGAAGCGGAAAAGGACAAAGACAGGTTGACACCCAAGTTCTTTGGGAAATGGAGAAATTTCATTGAAAGTCAATTTACTCAGGGAGAAATAAATAATCTGATGACACCTTTTATACAATCGGAATGGTACCTTCTGAATGATAGCCAGGACAAACTGGGTAAATTGAAAATCACGGAGGTGTGGGTTCCGGAGGAAAGGGAGACGAGACGCTAAGGTAGCCACAAGACGTGCCAGAAAATTTGGAAGCATTCGGGGTTGGCTTAGGCTACTTTCACACATCAGTTTTTTGCCATCAGGTTCAATCCGGAAAAAAACGGGTTAAACGGATACGGTACCGCATCCGTTTATCCCCCATAGACTTGCATTGTTGCCGGATTGTACCTGATGGCTTTGCGTTGCATCCGTTTTTTTCCGGATGCGGCAAAATAATTGAATGCGGCGGCCGGATACAACGTATCATGTAACGTTTTTTGTCCCCTTAAAAAAACCGCATTCTGCCGGATCCGGCGCAATACGGCATTGTATACAATGGGTGTCTATGCATGCCGGATCCGGCGCAATGCGGTTTAAACCGGATGCGGTGACCGCATCCGGTTTGTTAAACAGAGCATGCGCAAATTTTTTTTTTTCCTCATCACAAAACTTATAAAAGGATCCAGCACATTCTACACACTTCCTGCCGGCTCCTGACTTCAACTTCTGCTGTCCTCCAGTCCAGTGCTCCAGGGAAGAGGTATGTCCACAGTACTGTCCACAGATCACTGCTGTGAGCTGCGTGCATGTACTTAGACATTTTTTTTTCTTTTTTTGCAGGTGCAGTGTTGCGGTTCATTTCTGGGCATCCTGTTGCTGGGTCCTTTGATCTTCCGTGGCAGTGCAAGAGTGTTCCTGAGGTAATGTCCACAGTACTGTCCACAGATCACTGCTGTGAGCTGCGTGCATGTACTTAGACATTTTTTTTTCTTTTTTTGCAGGTGCAGTGTTGCGGTTCATTTCTGGCCATCCTGTTGCTGGGTCCTTTGATCTTACGTGGCAGTGCAAGAGTGTTCCTGAGGTAATGTCCACAGTACTGTCCACAGATCACTGCTGTGAGCTGCGTGCATGTACTTAGACATTTTTTTTTCTTTTTTTGCAGGTGCAGTGTTGCGGTTCATTTCTGGCCATCCTGTTGCTGGGTCCTTTGATCTTACGTGGCAGTGCAAGAGTGTTCCTGAGGTAATGTCCACAGTACTGTCCACAGATCACTGCTGTGAGCTGCGTGCATGTACTTAGACATTTTTTTTTCTTTTTTTGCAGGTGCAGTGTTGCGGTTCATTTCTGGGCATCCTGTTGCTGGGTCCTTTGATCTTACGTGGCAGTGCAAGAGTGTTCCTGAGGTAATGTCCACAGTACTGTCCACAGATCACTGCTGTGAGCTGCGTGCATGTACTTAGACATTTTTTTTTCTTTTTTTGCAGGTGCAGTGTTGCGGTTCATTTCTGGCCATCCTGTTGCTGGGTCCTTTGATCTTACGTGGCAGTGCAAGAGTGTTCCTGAGGTAATGTCCACAGTACTGTCCACAGATCACTGCTGTGAGCTGCGTGCATGTACTTAGACATTTTTTTTTCTTTTTTTGCAGGTGCAGTGTTGCGGTTCATTTCTGGCCATCCTGTTGCTGGGTCCTTTGATCTTACGTGGCAGTGCAAGAGTGTTCCTGAGGTAATGTCCACAGTACTGTCCACAGATCACTGCTGTGAGCTGCGTGCATGTACTTAGACATTTTTTTTTCTTTTTTTGCAGGTGCAGTGTTGCGTTTCATTTCTGGCCATCCTGTTGCTGGGTCCTTTGATCTTACGTGGCAGTGCAAGAGTGTTCCTGAGGTAATGTCCACAGTACTGTCCACAGATCACTGCTGTGAGCTGCGTGCATGTACTTAGACATTTTTTTTTCTTTTTTTGCAGGTGCAGTGTTGCGGTTCATTTCTGGCCATCCTGTTGCTGGGTCCTTTGATCTTACGTGGCAGTGCAAGAGTGTTCCTGAGGTAATGTCCACAGTACTGTCCACAGATCACTGCTGTGAGCTGCGTGCATGTACTTAGACATTTTTTTTTCTTTTTTTGCAGGTGCAGTGTTGCGGTTCATTTCTGGCCATCCTGTTGCTGGGTCCTTTGATCTTACGTGGCAGTGCAAGAGTGTTCCTGAGGTTGAGGTCCTGTTGTGCGTGGCCTGTAATCAAAAAAATGTCGTCTTCTGGTAGCCCGCCCTTCGGTTCACAAACTGAGGTATTTTTTTTTTTTGGTTTTTTTTTTAAAAAATACAAAAAAAAACATTTTTTTAAATCAACGACATTTACACAGGTGGCCGAAACATCACAGGAGATGCTGCCAGAAGATGACGGAAGGGGTGGAGAAAGACACGGAGCGGGCGATCATAGTGTAAGTTTCATACAGGAATTGTTTACCACAGCACACCAAACATATAAGTAAATAATTTTTTTTTGTTTTCTTCACTAAAGGCTTCAACTTCTAGGGCTCATGATAGAGCTCCCCCAAGACCGTCCCAGGGTCGTCGTCGAGGTGGCGGTGGTCATAGTGTAAGTTTTTTTTTTTTTTTTTATTTTTTTTTTTTTCATGTCAGTGTGAATTTTTGTCTATTTTTTTTTTTTAATTTCTTTTTTCTTTCTTTGAACAGGCATCCCAGCGTGCTCCCGATTCTGACGGTGAGGAGGCCGGATTTATCAATATCGACCTCCTCATCGATGAAGTTAGAGAGAGGGAGCCGCTGTGGAACATGGCTGACCGCCGCCACGCTGATTCGATCGTAACCCGTCGACTCTGGGACGAGGTATGCCACGCAGCGGTAGAAGGTTGGGGGGAGCTCAATTCTCGTGGCCAGAAGAAACAGCGTAAGTATTCACAGTTCAGTAGGTTATGCTGCATGATGTAATGTGTTGTATACTAACCACTTTCTGCTTTCCACTTTCAGGTGACAAACTTCAGAAGCGGTGGCGGTCTATCAGGGATCGCTTCAAAAAGGAGTTAAATCAAGAGATGCAGGCCCCGAGTGGATCCGGAGGACGCAGATCGAAGTACCGTTACTTTAGAGCGTTGTCGTTCCTCCGGACAACTATGGTGTGCAGAAGGTAAATATTCCACACAATATGTACAAAGTATAATATTTTATGTCAGTTTTTTTTTGCTTTTTTGTTTTTAGTCAGGGCCAATGTATAGCAATTAAATTAATTATTGTTTTGTTTTTCCTCTTTTTAACAGCACCGTCTGCAGCACTCAGGAGCCTGCATCGAACCCGACAGGAGCGATCCCTGAACAGTCCGCCACTGGTGAACACACGCACAGACCCCACCCATCTGAACCTTCCCTTCCATCTACATCTGTCCCATCCACCTGCGCTGGAGCTTCCCGTGAGACTTCATTACCTGAAGCTGCTGGTGATGAGATAGCTTTTCCCCTACCCCACCCCTCTGACACTGCTGCCCTCAGTAGAACACCTTTGGGTTCTGGGCGTCAGCGTCATAGGGGTCAGGAAAAGAGCTATGCGCCAGAGTTCTTGCATCTAAATGCAGCCTTCCAGAACGCCATTCAATTATTATCCGAACAAAATCGTGCATCTTTTAGCTTCCTAAATGCAAATATGGAAAAAAATACACACGAATTATGCACGCGTCTGGACAGGCTGCATTTAGATGCAAGTAAATCTCCCAATCATTGTTTTTTTCAAGCCGTACTAGAGCGCATGGAAAAGCTATCTCTTGACCAGCAGATGCATGTAATGCAAGCCACACGGCAGGCTCTGGGGCAGGTTGACTCCCAACCACCTCCACCCACCCCTACAAGACCACCTGCCCCCCCTCCAGCCATTGTCCCTACTCCCCCTGCTGCCCAGTACCAGCCTGCTGCCCAGTACCAGCCTGCTGCCCAGTACCAGCCTGCAGCCCAGTACCAGCCTGCAGCCCAGTACCAGCCTGCTGCCCAGTACCAGCCTGATGCCCAGTACCAGCCTGATGCCCAGTACCAGCCTGCGGCCCAGTACCAGCCTGCGGGCCAGTACCAGCCTGCGGGCCAGTACCAGCTCCCAACCACATCTGCCCCTACACTTCCTACCCACTACCACATCTCGCCTTCCACAACCATCATGACCCCAACTCAAACCACTAATTCACCCGCCACCTCTTCTGTCTCCCAATCCCTCCACTCCACCCCTCAATCCTTACCAAATCCCATCCCATCTCCTGGTTTCCCTCTTGGTTTCTCTACCACACCTTCATCTTCTGTTACTTCCCCACCACCACCACCAACACCACTTTCCACCCTCAATACTCCAACTGTGCGTGTGTTCCCACCTGTCAGCCCCTCCAGTACTATCTCCACCCCAAGCCCAAGATTTACAAATTTATAATTTATTTATCTATGTAATAAAAAATAAAAGTTTTTGGTTGAAAAGTATTTATTTGTTCTTGTTTTTTTTGGTGTGAATATTATTTAGCAAGTTAAGTTAATAATAAGGTAATACAAAAACATAACATGTTGTAATTTGACGGGGTAAAAATTACAAATTTTTAAAGCGAGTGAAAGATTAAAATTAACAAGGTTAACAAGATATTATTTAATTTATTTATAATTATTTTTATTTGTTATAAAACTGACGAAAAATCTTACACCATTTGATCTTGCCAATCAACTCTACCTTCTGGGGACACAAAATAGTTAGCATATATGTCACGGATTGTTGAACAGGCAACACTACTCCTAAATCCAGGACTGGTGTAGTCTGACAAAGAGGTGGATTCCAAACTCTGGTCATCCAACGACAAAGGTTCCTTTGTTAAAACAAAATTGTGCAGTACCACACATGCTTTCACTATTTCATCAACAGTTTCAATGTTTAAATTAATGGCTGTTAACAAGACTCGCCATTTGCTGGTTAGTATCCCAAAGGAGCATTCCACCATTCTTCTGGCTCTGGATAATCTGTAATTATATATTTTTTGTGTTTGCGTCAATCCACGGCTTGCATATGGCTTCAATAGATGTTGGGATAGTTGAAAGGCTTCGTCGGCCACAAAAACAAAGGGCATTGGGGGCTCACATGTGCCAGGAAGAGGTCTTGCAGGAGGGAAATCAAAAGTATTCCCATAGATTCGCCGCCCCATTGGGGACATTTTAAAGACCTGAGAGTCATTGGATCTCCCATATGCGCCAATGTCCACTGAGATGAATTTGTATTCCGCATCCGTTATTGCCATTAGGACAATTGAAAAATACTTTTTATAATTGTAGTATTCTGACCCCGAAGCAGCAGGTTTCACAATTCTGATATGTTTGCCGTCCACTGAGCCAAGGCAATTTGGAAACTGACAAATGTTATAGTATTGTTCAGCAATTGCAAGCCATCTTTCCCTGGTGGGCTGGGGGATGAAATCCTCATGGAGGCAATCCCACAAGGCTTGGCAAGTGTCTCTAATGATTCCCGAGATGGTGGAAATTCCTAGTCGAAACTGGTAGTGGAGGGATGAAAGCGACTCTCCAGTTGCAAGGAATCTGTAAAGGAAAGACAATAATTATAAAAAAATAATAGCAAACACATTACAGTTAAAAGTCAATTTACAGGAGGATACAATTTAAAAAAAAAAAAACTTACCTAAGCGTAACCAGCAAACGCTCCTCGGGTGTTATAGAGAACCGGCTGTAGGTGTCCGTTTTACGGATGTTGTCCGCAACAAGGCCAAGGAGGACGTCAAAATTATTCACTGCCATCCGGACATAGCTTGTGAATTTTTCATGGTTTCCACGGAGCTCCAGGTATAGGGTTGAAAACACCCCACGTGTCAGTCTCTGGGCAGTCAGGGGATGGATCCAAAAGCGTCGATGTCGCTGACGCCTCAGTCGCTGTCGCTCCTTTTCTCTGACGATGATAGCCAAGCGATTTGCCTCAAATATAAAATCTGCAGCGATCTTTGTGTAATTTGCAAGAATAGCATCCATGGTTTCTGCTTGCCTCTGTCTTCATTCTGTAATATATGCTTCAAAATACTGTATATATACTATATGTTCCCAATAGCCAATCAGAGTACGGAACTCGTTAATTGTTTGTTTAGTGTTAAAAAAACGGATCCGTTAAAAAACGGACATAACGGATGCAAAACGGATGCAAACCGGACCCAACGGATCCGTTTTTTAACGGATCCGTTCTAAACGGATCCGTTAAAAAACGGATCCGGTGGGTCCGGTTGGCTCCGGTTTGCACAACAAAAACGGAAACGTTGGATACGACAAAAAAAAGGACTGTGCCTGAATACAGAAAACTGATGTGTGAAAGTAGCCTTAGGGGCTTAATGATTTTAATTGACTTGTATCGCGTCTGTTATTTCTTAGTACTTTTGCCTTGGTTTAATAGAGACCATATCAATCAGATAAACAGTTTAAAATATCAAGTTGGGGCATTGCACCCTATTATGTCACATATTGTCAGACAAATGTTTTTCCTTGTGTAACCTTGAATATCTTGTTATGTTTATAAAAAATTGGAAAATCAATAAAAAGTTTTGAAAAAAAAAAAAAAATGGGTCTTGAGTATGGGTTCTTACTCGAGAAGCAGTTGAAAGCAGCTTCTGAAAGAACATAAATTAGGCAACTAAAACAGCACTTTTCAGCATGGTGTTTGAGAGGGAAGGAACAAACTAAGGTAATGGGAGTTTTACAACAATTAGTATAATGGCAGAGGCTTGTTAAACTTGGTGATACCAAGGGGCTGTTTTTCTTTCTGCCGTAGGGGTTGTCACTTTAAGTCCTGAATTTCAAAGTTGCATTGTTCAGCTCTATGTGACCATTGCACGTGTTCTGTATAAAACGGGATGGTATGTAAAGTGGTTGTCAGCCAGTCTTCTCAAGACTAGGAAATAATTTATCAATATGTTCAACCATTCACGTTGATCAGGTCTGCTGACAGCACCTTTCTGTCACCATAGCCATAAGAAGGAGAAAACTGTCAGAAACCTATAGTGATGGTATATGGTTTATGTGCCCTGAAACAAAGATTGGGCATGTTAAATCTACCTGCCCCATCCTTCTCTTACCAATATCTACCCTCAGGGAAGAGTCTGCAGGCTTCCTTAGATCAGGCGTGTACCACTCTCTAGTCCTCAAGGCCCACCAACAGTGTATATTTTCAGGATTTCCTTAGTATTGCAGAGGTGTTGGAATTATCACCTGTGCAGTACTAAGCAAATCCTGAAAACATGCAGTGTTTGTGGGCCTTGAGGACTGGAGTTGTGCACACCTTTATTAGATGGTCTACTGGTCCCACCAAAATTGCCAGCTTTGACTGACTTTTTATAATATGAGATGTTGGAGATAATTTGATTTTTAAAGGGAATCTGCCAGCAGGTTTTTGCTACCTCCTCTGAGAGCAGCATGATGTAGGCAAAGAGATTCTGAATCCAATCATGTATCACTTAGATTACTAGGTGCGGCCATTCTGCCACAATCAGAATTTCTAGATTTCTCCATCTAGCAGAGCTGAGTGCATTTCCCTGCCCACACCAGGCTCTCTATAGAGATTGTACATGCATTGAGGTGTCAAATTGACAATCGCAGCAGGGGCAGTGCTGGACTGCTGTGCGTGTGACTTTGTAGTCGAGCAATGATAAGGGTTCTGCTGTTTAAACAAATATAGCAAACAAAAAACAGATCAGACCATGACAAGATAATCATCCCTAAATTCTGTGTTAAGGCTAGTTTCACACTTGAGTTGAAAGGCATCCGTTGCATTGCGTTGTGTGACGGATGCAACGGATGTGTTGCATATAATGGCGCAACGGATCGTACAAAACGACAAAACGTAAAGCTTTTTTTTTTTTTTTTTTTTTTCTTCTTTACAGTTTTACTGGTAGCAGACTATTGTGAAAGATCAGTTGATCACTTGGCGGCCGGGCGCTTAGTTGAGCGCTCTCACATGCCGGCGGCCGGGCGCTCAGTTGAGCGCTCTCACATGCCGGCGGCCGGGCGCACAGTTGAGCGCTCTCACATGCCGGCGGCCGGGCGCTCAGCTGAACGTTTGGCCACTAATGAACAAAATAAAGTTTGATTTAAAAAAAAAAAAAAAAAGCATGCGCAGTGAAAAATAAAGGTTTCCTCCACTCAAAAAAAAAGTTACATGCTGCGTTCCCTCCGCCCGACGCAGCGTCAAAATAACGACGCTGCTTCGTCCAGCGGATGCAACGCTGACACTTGTTACAGTGTGTCGTCCATACAAGTCTATGGAGAATAGCGCAGTGTGTTAACGGACTGTGCTATTCTCCATAGTGACGGACTGCGCTGAACGCAAGTGTGAAAGTACCCTAATCCTTGCAGCATGTGGTCTTCAACTTACATAGCAAAAACCTGCTGACAGATTCCCTTTATAGAGATTGCCCCTGCTAGCAGCCAGACATTACCCCTGCAGGAGTTGTATTTCATGTACCATAAAATGATCGGTCGTCCATGTATTAGGGCCTGTAGAGCAATATCCTCTGAGGCCTAGGAGCTCTGACCCCCAATGGTGGGATCACAACCCCTTTCTCTTAAGGCTGCTGATAAATATTGGTTCTGCTGACAAAATGGCTAACTCTTATGTTTAAGCGTCCTGTGCACTTTTTAAAAGCAAAATCCTCCGTCTTATTGAACGAATGTGCATACAGCCAAAATCTCAAGGTTTTCTTAATTCCTCTGGATTGCTCAAAATCCTTAAAATTATGTCCAAAGGGACAAGTGACAAGGGCCCAGGAGGCAGAGGAAAACTACCTCATTAAACGGGAGCTGGCTACCATGAAACAGCAGAATGATGAGTCCGGCTGTATGCTGGAGCAGGCTCACCATACCATCAGCGAGCTGCGGCAACAACAGCAAGTGGTAAGGAGCCCGGCTGCACTATCTGTGCTTCACTCTACTTTCCTCTCTGCAGACCTCACACATGATTTAGTTTCTTGTGGTGTTTGGAAATGATTTTCTTCTTCACTTAAAATCAACAGTTACAGGCTGTTTAATTGTTATCATTTTATTATTTTTACCCTCTGAAATCAGATGTACGTACCTGTGAAACATTTTATATATATATATATATATATATATATATATATATATATATATATATATTATATACACACACACACACGCCGGTGGGGCTTTTATTTTTATTTTTTTTTACTCTTACTTCCCGTTGTCTAATGAAGAGTTTACAGCACTTTTCTTACCAGAGGCAGGATTACACTTAAAGGTAACGCTTCCAAACATAGGATCCACCAATTAGAGTAAGGTTGCGGCATCCCTGACCCTACGTCCATCTTTACAATGATCTTTGCACACGCTCATTAGATGCTTCAAAACAGTTTGATCAATGCAGCTAATGTACATGTGCATTTACTGAATTTACAGTCTAAAAACCACCCCAAATGGCCAGTGTGACCACAACCTGATATAATTCAATAGGCCACTTTCTAATCCCCCCACCCCCTTTAGTTATCTCTTCTAGATTAAGCTGAGCAGCAGCACTCAATGTCAGGCAGCAGCTGCTAAAGCAAACAAGATTTTAGGGTGTATAAAAAGAGAGATTAGATCCCGTGATCCCAACGTATTGTTACCCCTCATATAAATCACTTGTAAGACCACATCTGGAATATGGGATCCAGTTTTGGGCTCTACATTTTAAAAAGGACATTCAGAAGTTAGTCAGTTCAAAGGCAGCGAAGTAGATTATTACAAGGAATGGAGGCCGCCCGTATGATGACAGGTTGAAAAGGTTAGATATGTTTAGAAAAACGACGTCTCAGAGATCTCATTTATATGTATAAATACATGTGTGGTCAATATAAAGGACTGGCACATGACTTATTCCTTCCAAAGACAGTGCCAAGGACCAGAGGACATTCACTGAGAGTGGAAGAAAAGTGATTCCGGTAGCTAAATAGGAAAGGGTTCTTTACAGTTAGAGCAGTCAGACTGTGGAATGCCGACCACAAGAGGTAGTAATGGCAGATACTATAACAGCTTTTAAAGAAGGGCGGATGATTTCCTCACTACACACAACATTGTTGGTTATAAGTGACTTAGAGACAAAATGTATGATTGTTGGAGAAAGGATGAACTAGATGGACCTAGATCTTTATTCAACCTATGCAAGTTCTGTTAGGTGCCGCTACAACTGATCCTCTGTCCTGCTGTCCTCTTTCCGAGGCAAAGTCATTGGCCCCCATACTAGATAATAAGAGGATCAGTTGGACTTACTGAGGTCGAGATTCTAAAACTATTCCAAATGTCACAGTTGGCCTATTGTAATGCCTGGAAATGTTTGTGCTGCAGATACCGGTGTCAGATTCTGCCAGTGGTTTGTTGCAAAAAGTTGAATTTGGAAGACCATTCCTAAATGAACCTGCAACAGTAGAAATGCTGCAAATGTTAATATCTGCAGCCTGATGTAAATTGTTTGTGGACTTTTTCAGCAGCATATGAATAAGAGTTTTTTTGGAAGTGATGCACATTGTTCCCCTAATTTGTTATTCGTTGTTATTATTGGACTATTTGGATATTTGCCTCCTTTTTTATTTTTTTATTTTTTTTTTTTTCCTTTTTTACTTAAGGTGCTTGCGCTTGAAAATCTATCATGTTACATTTCGGTGTAAATGTACAATCCATTTTTCCTATATTTTTTGTTTTTTTCACCCCTGTATGTCCCAATCTCCCTGGAAGTAATGATACCTATAGGACTGCAAGGAGTAATTTGCAAAAGGTATAGATTATCACTGGAGTGTAAATGAACCTGAATAAAGTGCTTTGGGAATAGGGGCCGTAGTGCTGTATTCTAATGATGTGTAATGTAAGATTGTCATCAATTATACAGTAGCCAGGGTCAATTACACGGCGTAGATCAGGAAATGCGTGAGAAGCTCTCGAATGGGTCCAGTGTTATATTACATTATGTGCTCCGCTCCGGAGTGACGCACATACAGATGGCAAGTGCACATTTCACATGGAGGCGTGGTGCTAATGATCAAGGCATCAAGATCTTCAGATCTTGTATATTATATTTCGCCAGTTAATATGTAGGGTTTGCAGTATAAAGGCTTCATTTATTATCAGATAGTTTGTTTTACTTACTACTGTAGGGGCCATTCATACAGGGGTGTCTGTCTGTCTGTCTGTCTGTGTCTGTCTGTCTGTCTGTCTGTCTGGAATTTTGGCTGATCCTCTAAAGGAGCCATAGAGCACGATGAGACAAACAGCGATCTATAGAGGAAACAAAAATGAACTAAATTCTTTCTTCTGGCTGAAAAGATGCTAATTAGTTTAACTCTGTCCAATTAAACCTATTTTGGCTCCATTGGCGGTTCTTTCTGAATTACATTTTTTGGGGGCAATGTCCTATTAGTTTTTATAATAAACCGCTAATGGGATACCTCTCACAGTACAATACAGTCTAAAATAAAACAAATTGTAATGAGTTTGATTTCTGAAAACAAATCTTAATTTGTAAATATATATAATTACAGAATTGGAATTGCAATCTGTCTGATGGATAAACTTCTGTCCATAAGTGGACAGGGATGTACCAGCCCAGTATATACATATATACATGGTTCATTATTCTGTTTTCACAGCACAAATGTAGCCCTCGCTACTCTGAGGAGTTTGTTTTGCAACTGGAGAAGGAGCTGGTTCAGGCAAGATTAATGGAGGCCGAATCCCACTGTGCAATGAAGGAAATGCAGGACAAGATACTGGAGATCGAGAAGGTATCTACTAACTGTGGTTTTGAGTGTTTTTTGTTTTTTTTCCTTTTTAGCTTCCATTGATTAAGTTTGCATTTCAGGTAAATATTAGCATAAATGATAAACCCAATATCAACATACTATAATTACCCACTTAATGGATTGGGATTTGTATGTGGCTTTTGGCCTCATCATATGGTCCTCACACTGATTGCAGATAAAAGTGCATCTCAATAAAT
Organism: Anomaloglossus baeobatrachus; assembly: GCF_048569485.1. Taxonomy (NCBI): domain Eukaryota; kingdom Metazoa; phylum Chordata; class Amphibia; order Anura; family Aromobatidae; genus Anomaloglossus; species Anomaloglossus baeobatrachus. The sequence continues at coordinate 193,514,824 of NC_134360.1, read as the reverse complement.
TAGAATATCAACAAGTCTATTTCACTAATTCAATATAAAAAGGGAAATGTGTATATTATATAGCCATTAGACAGTGATTTATTTCTATATATTACAGTGCCTTGCAAAAGTATTTGGGCCCCTTGAATTTTTCAACCTTTTCCCACATTTCAGGCTTCAAACCTAAAGATAAAAATGTTAATGTTAAGGTGAAGAATCAACAACAAGTGGGACACAATTGTGAAGTTGAACAAAATGTATTGCTTATTTTAAACGTTTGTAAAAAATAAATAACTGAAAATTGGCGCGTGCAATATTATTCAGCCCCTTTACTTTCAGTTCTGCCAACCCCTTCCAGAAGTTCATTGAGGATCTCTGAATGATCCAATGTTGTCCTAAATAAGTGATGATAAATATAATCCCCTGTGTGTAATCAAGTCTCCGTATAAATGCACCTGCTTTGTGATAGTCTCAGTGTTCTGTTTAAAGCACAGATAGCATCATGAAGACCAAGGAACACAACAGGCGGGTCCGTGATACTGTTGTGGAGAAGTTTAAAGCTGGATTTGGTTACAAAAAGATTTCCAAAACTTTAAACATCCCAAGGAGCACTGTGCAAGCGACCATATTGGAATGGAAGGATTATCATACCACTGCAAATCTACCAAGACCCTGCCGTCCATCCAAACTTTCATCTCAAACAAGGAGAAGACTGATCAGAAATGCAGCAAAGAGACCCATGATCACTCTGGATGAACTGCAGAGATCTACAGCTGAGGTGAGAGAGTCTGTCCATAGGACAACAATCAGTCGTACACTGCACAAATCTGGCCTTTATGGAAGAGTGGCAAGAAGAAAGCCATTTCTCAAAGATATCCATAAAAAGTGTCGCTTAAAGTTTTCCACAAGCCACCTAGGAGACACGCCAAACATGTGGAAGAAGGCGCTCTGGTCAGATGAAACCAAAATCGAACTATTTGGGCGCAATGCCAAACGATATGTTTGGTGTAAAAGCAACACCCCATCCCCACTGTCAAACATGGTGGTGGCAACATCATGGTTTGGGCCTGCTTTTCTTCAGAAGGGACAGGGAAGATGGTTAAAATTGATGGGAAGATGGATGGAGCCAAATACAGGACCATTCTTGAAGAAAACCTGTTGGAGTCTGCAAAAGATCTGAGACTGGGACGAAGATTTGTCTTTCAACAAGACAATGATCCCAAACACAAAGCAAAATCTACAATGGACTGGTTCACAAATGTATCCAGGTGTTAGAATGGCCAAGTCACAGTCCAGACCTGAATCCAATCGAGAATCTGTGGAAAGAGCTGAAAACTGCTGTTCACAAACGCTCTCCATCCAACCTCACTCAGCTCCAGCTGTTTGCAAAGGAAAAATGGGCAAGAATTTCAGTCTCTCGATGTGCAAAACTGATAGACATACCCCAAGCGACTTGCAGCTGCAATCACAGCAAGAGGTGGCGCTACAAAGGATTAACTTAAAGGGGCTGAATAATATTGCACGCCCCAATTTTCAGTTTATTTTTAAAAAAAAGTTTAAAATAAGCAATAAATTTCATTCAACGTCACAATTGTCCCACTTGTTGTTGATACTTCACCATAAAGTTTAAAATTTTTATCTGTTTGAAGCCTGAAATGTGGGAAAAGGTTGAAAAATTCAAGAGGGCCGAATACTTTCGCAAGGCACTATATATAGTCATTACACACAGTGATCTATTCCTATATAATATATAATCATTACACACGGGGAACTATTTCACTTGTTTGTTTCTGTTAAGGTTGATAATAGTCTTCCAGCCAATGAAAATCCAAAAGTCATTATCTCAGAAAATTAGAATATTATATAAGACCAACTGAAAAAATATTAAACTCAAATGTTGGCGCCTACTGAAAAATCTGTACAGTAAATGCTTCAATACTTGGTCGGGGCTCCTTTTGCATGAATTACTGCATCAATGCGGCGTGGCATGGAGGCGATCAGCCTGTTACACTACTGAGGTTTTACAGAAGCCCAGGTTACTTTGATAGCTGCCTTCAGCTCGTCTGCATTGTTGGGTCTGGTGTCTCCCATATATTCTCTATGGGGTTTAGGTCAGGCGAGTTTGCTGGCCCATCAAGCACAGTGATACGGTCGTTATTAAACCAGGTATTGGTACTTTTGGCAGTGTGGACAGGTGCAAAGTCCTGCTGGAAAATGATATCTCCATCTCCAAAAAGCTTGTCAGCAGAGGGAAGCATGAAGTGCTCTAAAATTCCCTGGTAGACGGCTGCGCTGACTTTGGCCTTGATAAAACACAGTGGACCTACACCAGAAGATGACATGGCTCCCCAAACCATCACTGATTGTGGAAACTTCACACTAGACCTCCAGCAGCTTGGATTGTGGCCTCTCCACTCTTCCTCCAGACTCTGGGACCACGATTTCCAAATGAAATGCAAAATTTACTTTCATCTGAAAACACCTTGGACCACTGAGCAACAGTCCAGTTCTTTATCTCCTTGGCCCAGGTAAGACGCTTCTGGTGTTGTCTATTGGTCATGAGTGGCTTGACACAAGGAATGTGACACTTGTAGCCCATGTCCTCGATATGTCTGTGTGTGGTGGCTCTTGAAGCACTGACTCCAGCAGCAGTTCAGTCCTTGTTAATCTCCCCCAAATTTTTGAATGGCCTTTTCTTAACAATTTTATCAAGGCTGTGGTTTCCCGGTTGCTTGTGCACCTTTTTCTACCAAATTTTTTCCTTCCACTCAACTTCCTTTAACCCTAGAACGCGCAAAACAATTCAATCTACCATAGAAAACAAATGACCTAGCAGGCCTGCGAGGCCCCAGGTATGTGTTCTAGGCTTAATATCCTTGGATACAGCACTCTGTGAACAGCCAGCTTCTTTAGCAATGACCTTTTGTGGCTTTTCCTCCTTGTGGAGTGTGTCAATAACTGCCTTCTGGACATCTGTCAATTCAGCGGTCTCACCCATGATTGTGTAGCCTACTGAACCACACTAAGGGACCACTTTTAAACGCTTAGAAAATCTTTGCAGATGTTTTGTGGTAATTATTTTAATTTTCTGAGATAATGACCTTTGGGTTTTACTTGGCTGTAAGCCATAATCATCAACATTAACGGAGATAAACACTTGAAATTGATCACTCTGTAATGACTTGAGATAGATCACGCTGTGCGGTGTCCCTGGCCATGGCCACCTTGGCACACTGTATACAGCCAGGTGTTCCCCTCTCAGCTATTAAGCAATTTGTAGAGTTATATCTCCATACATCATTAAATTAATAAATCTGAATCTTCTAATGGAGTTTGTTCACGTTGCTTTATAGAGAAATAGTTCGTTTCCTGATGAGAACAACCTTGCGAGACTTCAAGAAGAACTTATTGCCGTGAAGATCAGAGAAGCAGAAGCCATAACTGCCATGAAGGAGCAGAAGCAGCAGATAAAAGATCTGGAGGAGCATTGGCAGGTAGCATTGTGCCTATAGTTAAAAGGGTCCTCCGGGCAAATTATATTGATGGCGACTCTTTAAGATAGGTCATCGGTATTGGATTGGCAGGTGTTACGGACTATTTACATGCCTTCAATATTTAAAAAAAAGAATAAAAAATTATGATAAAATTGTATAATTTTCAGTTGTTAGGCTCCAAAAGCTGAAGGGGCATTAACACGTTACTCTCTACATTCCAGAGACATTTAGCACGCACCGCTGGTCGGTGGAAAGATCCACCCAAGAAGAATACGGTGAACGAGCTGCAGGATGAGCTGATGAGCGCACGTCTCAGAGAGGCCGAGAGGCAGGCCGACCTGCGAGAGGTCAGACAGCGGATGATGGAGCTGGACACTCAGGTCAGTACCTGCTTACTGTCCCAACCGATTGTTTAAGGGTATGTGCGCACTAGGCGTTTTTTTCACGCTGCGTTTTTATGTGCGTTTTTGTCTAAAAAACGCACCCGCGGCTAAAAACACGCGGCAAAAACGCATGCGTTTTTGCCGCGATTTGGTGCGTTTTTGCTCACTGCGTTTTTAATCAGTGCACAATGCCATTAAAGATTGTTGATGAAAAAAAAAAAAAAAAAGGTCTGATGTCATTTCCTTCTTCAAAATGTTCATTGTATGCAGGAGAGCAGACAGCTGCAGAACTAGTATATGCAGGAGAGCAGACAGCAGCTGCAGAACTACAAGTCTCAGCATCCTCCATTCACTAGTGTATGGAGGAGAGCAGACAGCAGCTGCAGAACTACAAGTCTCAGCATCCTCCATTCACTAGTGTATGGAGGAGAGCAGACAGCAGCTGCAGAACTACAAGTCTCAGCATCCTCCATTCACTAGTGTATGCAGGAGAGCAGACAGCAGCTGCAGAACTACAAGTCTCAGCATCCTCCATTCACTAGTGTATGCAGGAGAGCAGACAGCAGCTGCAGAACTACAAGTCTCAGCATCCTCCATTCACTAGTGTATGCAGGAGAGCAGACAGCAGCTGCAGAACTACAAGTCTCAGCATCCTCCATTCACTAGTGTATGCAGGAGAGCAGACAGCAGCTGCAGAACTACAAGTCTCAGCATCCTCCATTCACTAGTGTATGCAGGAGAGCAGACAGCAGCTGCAGAACTACAAGTCTCAGCATCCTCCATTCACTAGTGTATGCAGGAGAGCAGACAGCAGCTGCAGAACTACAAGTCTCAGCATCCTCCATTCACTAGTGTATGCAGGAGAGCAGACAGCAGCTGCAGAACTACAAGTCTCAGCATCCTCCATTCACTAGTGTATGCAGGAGAGCAGACAGCAGCTGCAGAACTACAAGGCTCAGCATCCTCCATCCAGGACTGTATGCAGTTTTTTGCCCAAAAAGAAAAAAAAAAATGACGTGGGCTTCGCCATATTTTTGTATGCTAGCCGGGTACAGCAGGCAGGTACGGGCTGCCCCCAACCCCCAGCTGCCTATTTGTACCCGGCTGGGAACCAAAAATATAGAGAAGCCCTTTTTTTTTAATTTCATGAAATAATTAAAAAAAAAAATGACGTGGGCTTCGCCTAATTTTTGAGTCCAGCCGGGTACAACTAGGCAGCTGGGGATTGGAATCCACAGTGCAGGGTGCCCATGCTTTCTGGGCACCCCCACTGCGAATTGCAGTCCGCAGCCACCCCAGAAAATGGCGCTTTCATAGAAGCGCCATCTTCTGGCGCTGTATCCAACTCTTCCAGCTGCCCTGAAGCCGGGTGGCTAGCTAGGTAATAATGGAGTTAGGGCTAGCTGTATATTATCAGCTGGCCCTAAGCCCGAAATTCATGGTGTCACGCCAATATTAGACATGGCCACCATGAATTTCTAGTAATGATAAAAAAAAACAACACACAGAAAAATATTTTTATTAGAAATAAAACACAACACAATTAGTGACTCCATCTTTATTGAAATAACCCCCCCCCCCCCCCCCTCCGCAGTAATCCTGGGTTAGGGTCCCGCGCCGTCCAATCAGGATCCAATATCATCTGATCGGTTTGCTGGAAGGCAAAGCGATCAGATGATGTGTCAGGATCAAGTGCCTGAATCCCATCACACATCAGCTGATTGTATAAAAGCCGGTTATACAATCAGCTGATGCATCAGTAGGAAAAAAAAAAAAATACTCACTTATGTGCTGTGCTGATTACCGGCAGCTCCTGGAGCGATCGATTGGACAGGAGTCTGATCCTATACGATCGCTGCCGGAGCTGCCGGTAATCAGCTGATGAAGTCCCCTGATGGCAGGATCAGCTGATAGCCGGCCGGGCGCGAAAAAGCCGGCGACACCGCGATCAGCTGATGCGTCAGGTGACTGCATCAGGTGATCCACCGCCAGGTCCTGCAAGCAAGGTCCTGCCCCGGGGAGACTGCACACCGCCAGAGCGGCGGGACCGGGAGGAGATGGGAGCGGGCATGGCACCGGGACCCTGCAGACAGGTGAGTATATGACATTTTTTTTTTTCTACTGTTCACTTTGGTTTTCGCCGCTGCCTCCACCTCCTGCCTGTACATGGCGCCGCACGGAGCTGACATGCACAGGACGGGAGGTGGACGCAGCGGTGACGGTACCGGGAGGATTCCTGCTTCTGTGTTTACCAACAGAAGGAATCCTCTTCCTGTACACGTCACTGTAGTGCCCACCCCTTGCGTTTATAGCTGCGTTTTTAGTCATAGAAACGCGGCTATATGCGTTTTTCATTGCGTTTTTAACATCTCATTGAATTCAATGAGTGAAAAACGCAGTGGAAAACGCAGAAATAATTGACATGCTGCGTTTTTGTGGTCACCACAAAAACGCAGCTAAAAAAAAACGCTGTGTGAGGACAGCACTTCTGAAAACCCATTGACATTGCTGGGGAAGCAATGTCACTGCGTTTTCAGCACAAAAACGCGGTAAAAAACGCCTCTAAAAACGCGGCAAAAACGCCTAGTGCGCACAAGGCCTAAGGCTACATGCGCACGCTGCTTTTTTTGCTGCTTTTTTGCTGCTTTTTTGGCTGCAGTTTTGTCAGCAGAACTTTCTGACATCTGACTTCCCAGCAAAGTCTATGAGAAGTCAGATTTGTCATGCGCACACTGCAGTTTATTTGTCAGCGTTTTTTTTTGTCAAAAGTTTGTGACAAAAAAAATGCAGCATGTTCATTCTTCCTGCGTTTTTGTCAACATTTGTCACCCATTGAAATCAATGAGGGCATCAAAAACGCAGGAAAAATGCATGCTGATCAAAAGTGGTGCATTTTACCTGCCTTTTACATGCGTTTTTGCTAGCAAAAACGCAGGTGATTTGTCAGGAAGTGAGGTCAGGCAAGTGGTCCCGTCCCGTCCTCCATGTGTTCCCCGAAGTACCGGTGTCCCCAGGGGAGATGATGTGGAGGACGGGGACTATCAGCAGCGGCAGCGAGAGGGGGATGGACATTGGCAGCTGAAAACATTGATTTTTATCTCTCTCTGCTGCCGCCGCTGATAGTCCCGTCCTCCGCGTGTTCCCCGAAGTACCACTGTCCCCAGCGTGCACGCACAGGGGAGATGATGTGGAGGACGGGGACTATCAGCAGCGGCGGCAGCGAGAGGGAAAAATCAATGTTTTCAGCTGCCAATGTCCATCCCCCTCTCGCTGCCGCCGCTGATAGTCCCGTCCTCCACGTGTTCCCTGACGTACCGCTGTCCCCAGCGTGCACGCACAGGGGAGATGATGGACCCCTCTCACCGCCACCGCCGCTGCTGAAAGTCCCGTCCTCCACGCTCCTGCCGGCTCCACGCTCCTGCCGGCTCCACGCTCCTGCCGGCTCCACGCTCCTGCCGGCTCCACGCTCCTGCCGGCTCCACGCAGTAGCGCGATCAGCTGAGCTGTCACTGAGGTTACTCGCGGCCACCGCTGGATTCAGCGGTGGCCGCGGGTAACCTCAGTGTCAGCTCAGCTGATCGCGCGGCTGTCTTCATTAGCTGCGTGGAGGTGACCGGAGCGGCGGTGTATTCTGCTTCTCCGGTCACCTCCATGCAGCAGAGCTGGATGCGACGCTGGAGCATGCTGGATTACGCCGGACATGGAGGGTTTGTCGGGGTTAATAAATTGGTAATGAGGGTATGTGTTTGTGTTTTTTATTTCTAATAAAGGATTTTTCAGGTGTGTGTGTTTATTACTGTAATTTACAGATTAATCATGGAGGGTGTCTCATAGACGCCTGACATGATTAATCTAGGACTTATTGGCAGCTATGGGCTGCCAATAACTCCTTATTACCCCGATTTGCCAACGCACCAGGGCAAATCGGGAAGAGCCGGGTACAGTCCCAGAACTGCCGCATATAATGTATGCGGCAATTCTGGGCGGCTGCTGACTGATATTGTTAGGCTGGGGGGCTCCCCATAACGTGGGGCTCCCCATCCTGAGAATACCAGCCTTCAGCCGTATGGCTTTATCTGGCTGGTATTAAAATTGGGGGGGGACCGCACGCCAGTTTTTTTTAATTATTTATTTCTAATTTTTTTTCCAATTCAACAAGCTTTATGGGCTTGTTTGAACTGAAAAATACATGAAACAATTGTTGACAAAACTGCAGCCAAAAACGCACCTACATTTTTTGTGACATTTCCAGGCTCTCTCTGACAAGGTGCAGTTTTGGCTGCAGTTTTGGCTGCATTTTGTGAACACGAAAAAGAAGCAGCGTGCGCATGTAGCCTAATGGGTTGCTAAGCGGAGGTCTCAAGGTCCAAAGCGTTAAAGTGAACCTGTCAAGTGCAATATGCACTCTCTACCATGAGCAGTTCTGGGTGCATATTGCTAATCCCTGCCTAACCGTCCCAGCATCTGGTAGCATGGATAAAGATCTTTTAGAAAAAGTATTTCCAAAGATCTTTTAGCATATGCTAATGAGTGAGGGGACTAGTCCCAAGGGCGTTGCTTCCCTTGCTAGTCGGCCCCTTTAGCATGTAAGCACACCCCTGTGGGCGTACTAACATGCTAATGAATGCGCAGCATCTGAAGATGATCCCACTCACTTCTCACCCGACCCCGGAGTTTGTCATGAGCACAACTTCAGGATTACGCCGGGTGTACACATCCTGGCTTCAAACTGAAGTAGTGCGCATGACCGAAACGCCAGGGTCATGTGCACATTGAGCCAAAATCCAGCATCGGGCGGCGATGGCAGCGGAGAGGTGAGTGAGATCATCCGTTGACGCTGAACATTCAGTAGCATGTTAGTCAGGAGCATGCTTAAAAGCTAATGGGGCCGACTAGCAAAGGAAGCAATGCCCTTGGGACTAGTCTCCTTGCTCATTAGCATACGATAAAAGAGCTTTACAAATACTTTTTCTAAAGATCTCTATCTATGCTAGTGTATAAAAGGATGGTTAGTCAGGGATTAGCAATATGTACCCATAACTGCTCGTGGTTCTAGGTGCATATTGCACCTGACAGGTTCCCTTTAAGGTTGTGTTGTGCAGACATAACTTTTTTGTCCTTTTTGGGTTTTTCTTCATCGTTCCTTATGGGAGACCCAGACCATGGGTGTATAGCTAGCGACCTCCGGAGGACACACAAAGCACTACACTCAAACGTGTAGCTCCTCCCTCCGGGCTATATACACCCCCTGGATGACAATCTACCCAGTTCAACGCTTTGTGTTTCAGGAGGATACACACACTTTTATTTCCTCATATTTTTTTCAATTTTATTTTAATTTTTTTAAAGTTTTGGAAGAAAAGCGGGTCCAATCTGGACTCCCGGCATGTCCCTTCACGCTCCACTCTGCGGGGTGCTGTTAAGGTTGATCTTCATAAGGCTGGAGCCTTCACATGCCGAGCTCCTTCGCATCCTCTGTCGAGGCTCTGTTTGAAGTGGGAGCCTCCACGGTCCTCTCTGCTTGCAGGAGGCCGGCTCCATCCACAGCCCTGTCTGGTCCCTGCTGGAAGGAGCGTTAACCCCACTCAGGGACATGGCCCTGCGTCTCCAAGCTAAGTATTGAGACGTTTTTTCAGGGGTCCCGGGTGCTTTTATTATGGGGGCAGTATGTGCTTTAGCGTTACTGTTAATTTCGGCCGGTTCTGGGAATTTCCCATGAGAACCGCGCCGACGGTGCCTGCTCGTCGGCCGCACTTTGAAATCTAGGCCCCGGCTTCAGTTTGGGCCTAGTTTCGTTTTTGGCTTCTGCTGTATGTTTTGCATACAGCGCCGCCCACCGCCCGGCCAGCAGAGGGGAGGGCACTTCTCTCTAAGGAGATGTCCCCTCCCCTGTCTACCCCCCTGTATCTCTGTGCTTCTGTTTTCCCGCTCCTGGGCTTATACACGCCCCCCCTCCTTCTCCCAGCGCCATTTTATCAGCGTTTTTATCACTGAGAAGCGCTGGATGTTGCAGCTGCATACTTTTTGGAAAGCTGTCACTTTACAGGGGAGCGGTGAAATCCGGAGGACACAGAGAGCAGGGCTGGTAAGCCACAACCTATGGTTGTGGATTTTTATACACTCAGGCTTTCTACAGGAGTGTGTTTTGGCTGCAGAGCTTCCTCCACAGCAGCATGTCTGTCACTAGGAGCAAAGCTGCAAACATGTATGCTATATGCACTGCTTGCAAGCTAATTCTGCCAGAGCCTAGCACGTACCCACATTGTGATAACTGTGCTAATATGGTTGTGTCTCAGCCTGGAGCCTCCTCAGGGGTCCCTCAGGCTGCTTCGGTCCCGGTGGCTGAACCCCCGGCTTGGGTAGCATCCTTTTCACAGGCTCTTTCCAAGTCGTTTGCCGATTCCATGGGGCAGCTGTCCCAGACGCTGCTGTCTATGCATCAGCCTCCCTCTCAGGGTGTCTCTGCGGCTCCGAGCTCTGCAGAGCCCTCAGAGCAGGTCCTAGGACCCCGTCCCCCTAAACGGAGACGCACGGACCCTTCTCCTTCCTCGTCCCACGGCTCTGATTCACAAGCCGAGGTGCAGGGCGAGGAAGATTCCTTTACTGTGGGCTCAGACGCTGCCTCTATGTACCCCATTGATTTGTCTGAGGGTGATGCGGACGTTAGTGACTTGATTGCGTCCATTAACTCCGTACTGAACCTCAACCCACAGGAGTCAGAGGATCAACCCTCTCTGGTAGAGGTACACCAGTTTACCTCTCCTAAGAAACCTAGGAGTATGTTTTTTAACCACTCCAGCTTTCAGACCACTGTTAACAAGCCTAGGGCCTGTCCTGACAAACGTTTTCCGAAACGTAGTTCAGATGACCGTTTCCCGTTTCCACCGGAGGTAGTTAAGGACTGGGCCCAGTCCCCAAAGGTGGACCCTCCAGTGTCCAGAATCTCAGCCCGCACAGTAGTTGCGGTGGCCGACGGCACTTCTCTTAAGGATCCCACTGACCGCCAGGTTGACCTTCTGGCCAAGTCTGTATTTGAGGCGGCAGGAGCCTCCTTCTCTCCGTCTTTTGCGGCGGTGTGGGCTCTTAAGGCTATCTCTGCCTCTCTGGCGGAGATTCATTCCCTTTCCAGGGACTCTATTCCTGAGATGGATGCCTTAACTTCCCGAGCTTCGGCTTTTGCGTCCTACGCCATGTCTGCCATCCTGGAGGCTTCTCACCGCACGGCAGTGGCTTCCGCTAACTCCCTCGCGATCCGCAGGATCTTGTGGCTTCGAGAGTGGAAAGCGGACGCTTCCTCTAAGAAGTACCTTGCGAGTCTCCCCTTTACTGGGTCACGGCTGTTTGGGGAACAGCTGGATGACATAATTAAGGAAGCTACTGGCGGGAAGAGTACTTCCTTGCCACAAGCTAAAGCCAAGAAACCTACCCAGGGCAGGAACCAATCGAGGTTTCGTTCCTTTCGTTCCTCTAACTGGTCATCCTCTAAGCCCACAGTCTCGTCCACTACCGCCAAGGATCGCAAATCCAACTGGCGCGCAAAGCCGCGTCCTCAAAAGACCGGAGGAGCCGCTGCCACCAAGGCAGCCTCCTCGTGACTATCTGGCCGCGCCAGCAACGTCCTTGGTCGGGGGCAGGCTCTCCCACTTTGGCGACGTGTGGTTGCAACACGTCGCCGATCAGTGGGTGCGGGATATCATCACCCACGGCTACAGGATACCTTTTTCCTCCAGCCCGCCAAACAGATTTTTTCTGTCCACCCCCCCCTGCTCCAAAGCCGCCGCCTTCTCTCAGGCCGTGGCATCCCTGCAGACCAACGGTGTAATTGTTCCGGTCCCCGCCCGGGAACGGTTCAGAGGTTTCTACTCAAACCTCTTTCTAGTTCCCAAAAAGGACGGTTCCTCCCGGCCCATCCTGGATCTCAAGCTTCTCAACAAGCATGTTCAGGTGCGGCACTTTCGCATGGAATCTCTAAGATCGGTCATTGCCTCAATGACCCAGGGAGATTTTCTGGCATCCATCGACATCAGAGATGCCTATCTGCATGTGCCTATTGCGGTTTCACACCAGCGCTGGCTACGCTTTGCGATCGGAGAGGAACATTTCCAGTTCGTGGCTCTTCCCTTTGGCTTAGCCACGGCCCCCCGAGTGTTCACCAAGGTCATGGCAGCAGTGGTTGCGGTCCTGCACCTCCAGGGGTTGGCAGTGATTCCTTACCTGGACGACCTTCTAGTCAAGGCCTCATCCAGTGTAGACTGTCAGCGGAGTGTCTCGCTCACTCTCGCCACTCTAGTCCAATTCGGGTGGCTTGTCAACCTCCCCAAGTCGACTCTGACCCCGACCCAGGCACTTTTGTACCTAGGGATGCAATTCGAGACGCTGCCGGCACTTGTCAAGTTGCCCTTAGTCAAACAGCAGTCCCTTCGTCTGGCAGTGCGCTCTCTGCTCAGGCACCGCCGTCATTCCATCAGACACCTCATGCAGGTGCTGGGTCAGATGGTGGCGTCCATAGAAGCGGTTCCCTTTGCCCAGTTCCATCTGCGTCCCTTGCAGCTGGACATTCTCCGCTGTTGGGACAAGCGGATCTCTTCTTTGGACAGGCTGGTGGCTCTGTCATCACAGGCCAGGAACTCCCTTCAGTGGTGGCTTCAGCCCCTCTCCCTTTCACAGGGACGGTCCTTCCTGACTCCGTCCTGGGTGATCCTCACCACGGATGCCAGTCTCTCCGGCTGGGGAGCGGTGTTTCTCCATCACCGAGCACAGGGCACTTGGACTCCGTCCGAATCGGCCCTCCCGATCAATGTGCTGGAGATCAGAGCCGTGTTTCTAGCTCTCCTAGACTTTCACCACCTATTGGCGGGCAAGCACATTCGGGTTCAGTCGGACAACGCGACAGCGGTTGCCTACATCAATCACCAGGGCGGGACTCACAGCCGTCTGGCGATGTTGGAGGTTCAACGAATCCTCCAGTGGACGGAGGACTCAAAGTCCACCATATCCGCAGTCCACATCCCAGGCGTGGAAAACTGGGAGGCCGATTATCTCAGCCGTCAAACCGTGGACGGCGGCGAGTGGGCACTGCATCCGTCAGTGTTCAGGTCAATTTGCCGCAAGTGGGGCACTCCGGAAGTAGATCTAATGGCTTCCCGGCACAACAAGAAGGTTCCGGTTTACGTGGCTCGCTCCCACGATCCTCAAGCCTTCGCAGCAGACGCACTGGTTCAGGATTGGTCTCAGTTCAGTCTGGCCTATGTGTTTCCCCCTCTGGCGCTATTGCCCAGGGTTCTGCGCAAGATCCGAATGGAGGGCCGTCGAGTAATACTCATTGCTCCGGACTGGCCCAGGCGAGCCTGGTACCCAGACCTGCTCCGCCTGTCCGTAGGGGTGCCGTGGCATCTTCCGGACCGCCCAGACCTTCTCTCTCAAGGTCCGTTCTTCCGCCAGAATTCTGCGGCTCTCAGATTGACGGCGTGGCTCTTGAGTCCTGGATCCGAACGGCTTCAGGCATTCCCTCTGAGGTCATCTCCACCATGACTCAGGCTCGGAAGTCTTCCTCGGCTAAGATTTACCACAGGACTTGGAAAATTTTCCTGTCCTGGTGTCGCTCTTCCGGCCATGCTCCTTGGCCGTTCGCCTTGCCGACCATCCTGTCTTTTCTACAGTCGGGTCTACAGTTGGGTCTGTCCCTCAATTCACTTAAGGGACAGGTGTCGGCTTTGTCGGTATTGTTCCAGCGGCGTATCGCCCGACTGGCTCAGGTGCGCACCTTCATGCAGGGCGCATCTCACATCATTCCTCCTTACCGACGACCCTTGGATCCCTGGGACCTTAATTTGGTCCTCACGGCCTTACAGAAACCCCCTTTTGAGCCTCTCAGGGAGGTTCCTTTGTCTAGACTTTCACAGAAAGTTGTCTTTCTAGTAGCCATAACTTCTCTCAGGAGAGTTTCTGATTTGGCTGCGCTCTCTTCGGAATCCCCCTTTTTGGTGTTTCACCAAGACAAGGTGGTTCTTCGTCCGACTCCGGACTTTCTCCCTAAGGTGGTGTCTTCCTTCCACCTTAACCAGGACATTTCATTGCCCTCTTTTTGTCCGGCCCCTGTGCATCGCTTTGAGAAGGCGTTGCACACCTTAGATTTGGTGCGGGCGCTCCGAATCTATGTGTCTCGCACCGCCGTTTTTCGGCGGTGAACCTCACTTTTTGTGCTAACCACGGGTCAGCGCAAGGGCCTTTCGGCGTCTAAACCGACCTTGGCTCGTTGGGTTAGGTCGGCTATCGCCGATGCCTACCAATCTTCTCAGGTGCCTCCCCCGTCGGGGATTAAGGCGCACTCGACCAGAGCTGTCGGTGCCTCCTGGGCTTTCAGGCACCAGGCTACGGCTCAGCAAGTGTGTCAGGCTGCCACTTGGTCCAGTCTGCACACTTTTTCTAAGCACTACCAAGTGCATGCTCATGCTTCGGCAGATGCGAGCTTGGGCAGACGCATCCTTCAGGCGGCTGTCGCCCATTTGTGAAGTTAGGTTTTGCCTACTTCTCCGTTTCGTTTATTTCCCACCCATGGACTGCTTTGGAACGTCCCATGGTCTGGGTCTCCCATAAGGAACGATGAAGAAAAAGAGAATTTTGTTTACTTACCGTAAATTCTTTTTCTTATAGTTCCGACATGGGAGACCCAGCTCCCTCCCTGTTGCCTGTTGGCAGTTTTTTTGTTCCGAGTGCTTCACGGCTGTTGTTAGTAGACAGAGTGCTGGTTTTGCCGAGTTTTACTCTATCTCTACTTATGGGTGGATGTCCTCCTTCAGCTTTTGCACTGAACTGGGTAGATTGTCATCCAGGGGGTGTATATAGCCCGGAGGGAGGAGCTACACGTTTGAGTGTAGTGCTTTGTGTGTCCTCCGGAGGTCGCTAGCTATACACCCATGGTCTGGGTCTCCCATGTCGGAACTATAAGAAAAAGAATTTACGGTAAGTAAACAAAATTCTCTTTTTTTTTTTAAAAAAAAACAAAAACAAAAAACCCCAAACTGATTTGAACTGAATCAATTTTCTTAACCTTGGAAGTGTATAGAAAACCGATCCATTATTTAGCCTTCCATTTTTCTTTCATTTTGAAAAGGATCCATTTTATTTTGCTTACTGGATCCATTTCAATTCTGATATAATGGCTGACGATTTAACATATCTGTTTTCTATAGACTTCAATGATAAAAAAACACAAAAAAAAAAATTCTATGAAATCCGTTTATTTGGGGTTTTTTTTAAAAAAAAACTTTTGCGAACACATTGTTGCTGGATCAATTCTAACAGAAGATTAGTGGACATCTGATCTTGGCCTAAGCTGCATGTCGGCGCCTTTGTCCTGTCCTTTCTTTTTGGTGAGGAGTCTGATGTATTCAAGAGTCACAGGCTCTACCGCTACTAACTGACCGCTCTCTTACTGTCCATTCAGAGGTGACTGATCAACTGGAGTCTGTGGGTTATTATACCGCAAAGCTCTGCAGCAAATAAACTACCGTATTTTTCAGTTTTAGAAGATGCTTCGGATTCTAAAACGCACCCCAAATTTAGAGGAGGAAAATAGGAAATATATATATATTTTTTAACATTAAAATGAGGTTAAGGCCCTGTAGATCACAAGTCTATAATTCCTGCAATGATATGCAGTTAGTTCAGGAGCCGCTAGAGGGTCTAAAGTTTTCTGGATAAGCTTCAATGTTTTCTTCTTGCTTTTATATACCTATTTTATATAGCATATGATTGCATTGGGCTTATGTTAACTAATATAATATGTTGAAATTTTATATAATTCAATAAAAACTACAGTTATTTAAAAAAAAAAAAAAAAAGAGGGTCCTTAATCCTAATGCGTACCAGAGGGGAGCAGCGGTGGTGGAGTGGCTCAAGACACTCTGGTCACAGGAGACAGGGTCAGCGATGCTGCGGGCTCAGAGGAGGGGGTGTTGCATCTCAGGAGGGTCAGTGAACGGAGGGTCGGCAATACTGTGGCCTCGGGGGTGGGGGGGGGGGGGGAAGGAGTGTTGTGGCGGGGGGCACCATTGATCTGCTGGCGTGCTGCGGGGGTGTCACTGCAGTGGAGCGACTTTGGAGGCTCACAGGCTCCATTGAATCGTTTGCAGGTGACGCGATGGACTTCAAGAGATTGGCCGTGGAGACAGTGCGTGCGCAGAAAGGACTTTGCGGCCATTTTCTTGAAGTCCATTGCTTCAATATGCGCACGCGAAGCCTCTGCAGCCAATTTCTTGAGGTTAATCACGTCAACCGCGGGCCATTCAATAGATCCCGCAGTCAGATCAGACGCCCGCTGCGACACTGCAATGACACCCCCTCAGTATCTCAGATCCTGCCTCCTGTGACCCCCCCGCTCCACCACCGTCGCCCCATAAGCCATATCCACATTGTAAGACGCACCACAATTTTACCCCCAGTTTGGGGGGGGGGGGAGTGCATCTTACAATCCGGAAAATGCACTAAGTTCTCCAAAATTCTAGATGCCCATACACCTTAGCTGATGGCTGTTCTTGACCCTAGAAAACAAAGTTCCACAGAAGTATCTCACTAGTGCATTTTGCTATTGTGAATTGTCAAACGTGCTTAACCACATCCTTCCTGCTATATCTGATTTATAGCTTCTGGCCTTATTTGATCCTTTGTCACAATCGCGCTGACCACTCTCCCTAATTACTGCTTTTCTTCAGTAAGTTGCACAAAATCTTGAACATTGAGTAACAAAAAAACAGTTGAATTGTTAAGTTCTGTGTAACCGGAAGTAAAAACGCTGCAATAATTGGTCAATCTTTTGTAGTTGACACACTGAAATCCTATAAGGGCTCATTATTTGGTGCTTATTAGTAGGGGAAAGGCATAAGCCTCCCCGATCCTCCTCTACGTCCGCCATCATTTCCAGGTCTCCTAGTAAATACAATTTCCTTGAATAACTCCCTCCCCATTGGTTTTTCCTAGGTTAATAGTAATCTCTAGTGTTACATCTGGTGCCTCTACCCTTCCGCTGCAGCAGTGACCTCCTGTCTACAGCGCTCATGACCGCTGTCGCCAATCACTGCACTCAGCGGCTCTGCCAGTGTAGATGGTACAAGCGGACTATGGATAACAAACATAATTTTTAAAATGATTTGGGATTTGTGAAGGATAATTTAAATCCAATACATATATAATTCCTCATGATGGCCACTTTTTAAGCCATAGATGGCAGCAATTGTAGGCCGAGGTATTTTCACAATGCTACCAGCGGGCATGACAACCGAGGATTGTTTCAGGATAAGAGGGTGGGTTTAGGGCTTAGGTGACATGGCTTATGCCTTACACTGATTTTTGCTCTCCCTTTCTCATCTATAGCCCATGAGGGATTTGCTCTTGACTGTGCTGATAGAAAGGAGAGTTTAGTTTTCCATCTGCTCCCCCATGTAAAGTTTTTAAAAATAACATTTTAAGTTGTGGTTTTTTTGGGGGGTTGGGAGGGGAAGGGTATGGCGGTGAAAAGTATTCAAAAAGCAAATAAGCAAAGAAAGTCCGTACAAATGTTAATAGCCAATTACATTCTATGTTGGTCACATTAGTCCCAGCCTTTCGTAAACACAATCTGAGAGGATCCGGCTGCTTCCCAAAAAAACCTATACTGTAAAAATATGCAGAGTCAAAACTTATCACGGGAACTTGGTCTAAAAGTTGTGTCTCTTGGATGGCGGGTCGTAACCCTGGTCTCTGTTCTTTCATGCCCCCACATTGGAGCAGATTTTATCAGTAGACTAGACAGTGCTATGTGCCAAATTTATCACAGGGGTTGATGCTGTTTGATAATCCTGTCTGCTTTTCAGTTTTTACCACCTTTTTGATTTACTGACTTTGTACCAGAAATGTGCACCACAATTTTAGTGCATTTTTTGGGGGCTCATGAAGTTGCATATGTCTGTTCTATAACAGTGCCCCCTAGTCTATATAGTTACCGTATTTTTCGGACTATAAGACGCACCTGACCATAAGACGCACCCTGGTTTTAGAGGAGGAAAATAGGAAAATAAAATTTTAACCAAAAAATATGGTCATGACACACTGTTATGGGGCGAGGATCTGCTGCTGATACTGTTATGGGGGTAATGTCCCCAAATTCTCTACTAAGGTACCCCATTCTGATAAGGATCCTCCTGCCTTGTATATGATCCTGCTCATATACCCCCCCATCCATCCTGCTAATAATATACCTTCCATCCATCCTGCTCATGATATACCCCCATCCATCCTGCTCATGAAATGCCCCCATCCATCCTGCTCATGAAATGCCCCCATCCATCCTGCTCATGAAATGCCCCCATCCATCCTGCTCATGATATGCCCCCATCCATCCTGCTCATGATATGCCCCCATCCATCCTGCTTATGATATGCCCCCATCCATCCTGCTCATGAAATGCCCCCATCCATCCTGCTCATGAAATGCCCCCATCCATCCTGCTCATGATATGCCCCCATCCATCCTGCTCATGATATGCCCCCATCCATCCTGCTCATGAAATGCCCCCATCCATCCTGCTCATGAAATGCCCCCATCCATCCTGCTCATGAAATGCCCCCATCCATCCTGCTCATGAAATGCCCCCATCCATCCTGCTCATGATATGCCCCCATCCATCCTGCTCATGAAATGCCCCCATCCATCCTGCTCATGATATGCCCCCATCCATCCTGCTCATGAAATGCCCCCATCCATCCTGCTCATGAAATGCCCCCATCCATCCTGCTCATGATATGCCCCCATCCATCCTGCTCATGATATGCCCCCATCCATCCTGCTCATGATATGCCCCCATCCATCCTGCTCATGATATGCCCCCATCCATCCTGCTCATGAAATGCCCCCATCCATCCTGCTCATGAAATGCCCCCATCCATCCTGCTCATGATATGCCCCCATCCATCCTGCTCATGATATGCCCCCATCCATCCTGCTCATGAAATGCCCCCATCCATCCTGCTCATGATATGCCCCCATCCATCCTGCTCATGATATGCCCCCATCCATCCTGCTCATGATATGCCCCCATCCATCCTGCTCATGATATGCCCCCATCCATCCTGCTCATGATATGCCCCCATCCATCCTGCTCATGATATGCCCCCATCCATCCTGCTCATGATATGCCCCCATCCATCCTGCTCATGAAATGCCCCCATCCATCCTGCTCATGAAATGCCCCCATCCATCCTGCTCATGATATGCCCCCATCCATCCTGCTCATGATATGCCCCCATCCATCCTGCTCATGAAATGCCCCCATCCATCCTGCTCATGAAATGCCCCCATCCATCCTGCTCATGAAATGCCACCATCCTGGTAAATGGCGTGTATCCTGTGGCACAGGAAAAAAAAAATAAACGTTTATACTTACCTTTCCTCACTCCCTGAAGCACCGATCTCTGTCTCAGCTGCAGCGCCGCTGTGTGGAGCCGTCACCGGTGTCTGCAGCATCGCGTCTTCCTGTCTGTGCCGGCGGTAAGCTGATCGATTCTGGTGGATACTAGCGGCGCGCACATGGATCTAGCTATGGATGGATGGATGGATGGATGGATCTAGCTATGGATGGATGGATGGATCTAGCTATGGATGGATGGATGGATCTAGCTATGGATGGATGGATGGATGGATCTAGCTATGGATGGATGGATGGATGGATCTAGCTATGGATGGATGGATGGATGGATCTAGCTATGGATGGATGGATGGATCTAGCTATGGATGGATGGATCTGTGGATAGCCGTATAGATGATGATTGTGTTGTTAATTTCCACTGTTGTGATTGCCTTTATAATATCTTTTGAGTAGAATAAATTGTTGTAATCAAGCTGTTCATTTATTTGTAGAAGCGGCAATGTTGTGTTTGGCCACTAGGTGGCAGTGTCCCTCCCTACAATATACATTACTTGCGCATTATAGCCATGTTTTGTCCTAGATGAGGTGCAATAAACAATGTAAGAAATTTCAGGACCTGCTGTGTATCTCCGTATCTTATGTAATTATTGCTAACCTATCTTGTGCTTTTAATTTACTGATGGTATGATTTGAAAAGAAATATTAAAGCATTAAGAGTTAAGTCGCATGTACGTCAGATAATGGTATATTTCTCTACTGCAGGACCTCTAGAGCACAGATGAGGAAGGGGGGAGCCTTTTAATACCTCAATCTTTTTCTCATGTCCATTTTTCTTTTTCTTTGGTATCCTGACAGAACCAGATAAACAGCAATCATCTCCGAAGAGCAGAGAAGGAGGTCAAGAGCCTACAAGCCAAGGTGCAATGTCTGACGGTTGAAAACAAGAGCCTGCACAGTCAGCTGACGGAAGCGAAGAGGCGGCAGGCAGAGATCGAGTGCAAGGTACTGCGGAGCATATAGAGAGGTCAGGGAGCGCTGGACGTGAAGCCGGCGACTATAGTCAAGCTTCATGCTTTCTATTTCCATATTGGATTAAAGAGGATCTTTCACTTGCCATTAATAAGTAATTTTTTTTTTTTCTTTTTCTTCCTGATTATGGCGATGATTTTTTTCTTGTTCCTGCCCCTTTCCATTCTTGAGATATGGCGCCCTCTTCATTATATGTAAATCAAATCCTTTTGCCAAGCGGATGTGCTCCTCACATTTTCTTTATGGAATCTTTTGGATCACAACCTATTGGCCAAAATGAGTATATTTATATACAGGGAAAATGGGCCCATATTTCAGGAACAGATAAAAATCCCGTCCGATTCAAGAGAACAGTGGCATCTACACCAAGGATAAAATGCATTTCTATAGCAGATGGATTACATAGGGGCATTGTAAGGAAAAAAGAAAACCTACACTCATACCATACTAGTGTATTTTCTGTGGACCCCTGTGAGATTTGCTTCTGTATGACTACACATTTGTTTATAATGAACCTTTTCATTTAAAACTACTGTCACGGTTGATGGACAACCCTGTGGTGTCTCGCTGCAGAAGATCGCTGCGTTTTGGCTGCACAAACTGCTCCTTGATAGTCCATCCTTTCCTCTGTGGTGTGAATGAAGTTGTGTGTCTTCTGTAAGGGTTTACACTTTCCCCTTTAGGACCCTGCAGAGATCTTTTTCCTTTCAGCTGCTAAGCATTATCCCTCACCCTCTGTGTTTTTTATTTACCTACACTTCCCCTTGGTATGATGCTGGTGATAGTTTCTATACGGTCCTTGTAATCATCTGGAGAAACGTATGTTGCGGTTCCTCTCCCTGAGTCATCTTGAAGAGGAGTTGTTTGTTTGTTTTCCCTGAGTGTTCTTTAGGTCTTGGTGGGCTTGACTAACGCTCATCCCACCCATTCATTACCTAGTGCCCTGTTCAGGGTCAGCCAGGGCCAGGTATCCTGCTCAGCACATAGGTGCAGATCCTATCTAGGGGGGCACCGGAGTAAGATGTTATAAGGGGTTACCATCTCCCTCTCCTCTAGACACAGGGTTTCCCTCTTTCCTCCCTTCCCTTTTCGACGTTTGATAGGTATTTCCCCCATACATAGCGTGTCCTCTACATTGTGAAGTCACCAAAGGTCCTTTAAACAATCTTTAACCTCAGAAAACAAATGCTAGGAAACATGAGTGGCAGCCCTGAGATATTGTGCAGTTTGTTCCGGCCCTGACTGTAATTAATGCTTCGTTTTGGAGTAGGGCTTATATTTCAAACATACTCCAAAAATCCTGTAAAATCTGCTAGGGCTTATTTTCGGGGTAGGTCTTTTTGGAGAAACACAGGTATACCACTGGTTCTCACCAATGCAGCCATGCACATTTTGGACGTTAGTCATTCATAGTGATCTTACATGTCTATTGACACCGGGTGGAGGACAAATTATTTACTTGAAAGGTATCTGGGCGCATTCATTCACAGAAAGATATTTGTGGACTCAGTACTATAGGATGATGATGATTTCTCGCTATAAGTTATGTGATTGCCCAACAAATCTACTGCAAATCCACTGCAAATCCCCTTAAAAATATGGGCCTGGGGATCTGGAATTTCTGAAAGGGGAAAAACCATTCAAAGATCTGGGACATTTGAGCCACCATTTTTAGTCTTCGACATCTATGAGGAATAAAGTACAATAGACAGCGCGTTCCTTGGTTATGTCCATTGTTGTGTTGCTGTAATGCCCAGGAACAGAAGCATTTGGTTCATTTCCCTAACAGATGATCTGCTTCTGCACAGGACTCTAGATACTTTCATGCTGACTGCTATGGGCATATGTTGCCAAGGCAAAGGTTTTGCAGTAATGTGTAAGTGATTGCTTTCACAATGATGGGACCAAAATTGGCATGGGATTTCAGTTTTTAAAGGGAACCTGTCACCAGTTTTGGGGCCTATAAGCTGCGGCCACCATGCTGTATATAAGAGCCCAGGCCGTTGTGTAGAACGTAAAAATCACTTTATAATACGCACGCTGTGGTGTAGTTGAGTCAAATGGGTGTCTCCATTCTCCAATGCCGGCTCCTTCTCTTTCGGCCATCTTTGTTGTCCTTCTTCTGAAGCCGGGGTGCATGACACGTCCTACGTCATCCACACTCACCGGCATTAAGGTCCTGCGCAGGCGCACTTTGATCTGCCCTGAGTAGGGCAGATCAAAGCATTGTAGTGCGCCTGCGCGGGACCGGCGAGTTTTGACGTAGGACGCGTCATGCACACAGGCTTTAGAAGGAGGACGAAGATGGCTGAAAGAGGAGGCACCGGAGAACGGAGAGCAGAGACGCCCATATGACCAGTCTGCACCGCCCCTTAGGTGAGTATTATACAGTGATTTTAACGTTCTACACAGCGACCTGGGCTCTTATATACAGCATGTTAGAATCCTGTATATAAGAGCCCGGTGGTGGTGGTTGCAGCTTATAGGCCCCAAATCTGCTGACACGTTCCCTTTAAGCCACACTTGAGTGTCATGGCTGTAAAAACTGCTGCCTGCAATTCTGTTTGGCCTAGGTGCTGGTGCTGGACTTCTAATGTGTATGTCCAAAAGCAACTAAAAAGATCGTCAAATCCCTTGCAGCTCTTAGGGGTACTTTGCACGTTGCAACATCGCTACTGTGATATCGTCGGGGTCAAATCGAAAGTGATGCACAACCGGCGTCTGTAACGACGTCGCAACGTGTAAAGCCTAGATGCGCCGATAAACGATTGCAAAAGCGTCGTAAATCGGTCATCTGTGTAGTGAAGGACATTTTCATAATGTCATACCAATAGGAGATACGATGTTGTTCCTCGCTCCTGCGGCAGCATACATCGCTGTGTGTGCAGCCGCAGGAGCGAGGAACATCTCCTACCTGCCTCCACCGCCAATGCGGAAGGAAGGAGGTGGGCGGGATGTTTACGTCCCGCTCATCTCTGCCCCTCCGCTTCTATTGGCCGTATGCCGTGTGATGACGCTGTGACGACGCACGACCCGTCCCCTTAGGAAGGAGGCGGGTCACCGGCCAGAGCGACGTCGCAGGGCAGGTAAGTCCGTGTGAAGCTGCCGTAGCGATAATGTTCACTACAGCAGCTATCACAAGATATCGCATGTGCGACGGGGGCGGGTACTATCGATCTCGGCATCGCTATCATCGGCTAGTAATGTCGCAGCGTGCAAAGTACCCCTTAGATTTCCAGGATTCTTAACAATCTCATGTTTCCAGTTTTTCTTTTTCGCTCTATTGGGAGACCCAGACAATTTGGTGTATAGGCTATGCCTCCGGAGGCCGCACAAAGTACTACACTTAAAAGTGTTAGGCCCCTCCCCTTCTGCCAATACACCCCCCGTGCTCCCACGGGCTGCTCAGTTTTTTGCTTTGTGCGAAGGAGGTCAGACACGCACAGCACAGCTCCACAGATTAGTCAGCAGCAGCTGCTGACTAGGTCGGATGGAAGATAAGTGGGCCCATATAGGGCCCCCAGCATGCTCCCTTCTCACCCCACTTTTGTCGGCGGTGTTGTTAAGGTTGAGGTATCCATTGCGGGTACGGCGGCTGGAGCCCACATGCTGTTTTTCCTTCCCCATCCCCCTTAGGGCTCTGGGTGAAGTGGGATCTTATCGGTCTCCAGGCACTGAGACCGGGCTTCATCCACAACTCCTGTGGAGCCTGATGGATAGGAGCCGATACCGTTCAGGGACATGGCCCTGCATCTTAAAGGTACTCTGTATCCTTATGGGGACCGCGCACGGCATCACCTCAGCTTTGCTGGGTGTGCTAGTGCACCGGGGACCGCGGCGCTGACCGGGTCTATATGTGCCATTACACACTCAGCGTCGCTGAGTGTGTTTATATGTAAGGGCTACCGCACTGACCGCCGTTGCCACGGGACACTGCGGCGCGGCTGGGACTTGTAGTTCGCCGGGGACTTTCACGCGACCGCGCTTTTACGGCGGCCGCGTTTATTACTACAGTCCCCGGCTTCATTGCGGCCTAGTTTCCCTTTTTTTCTCCCGCCCTCAGCCCTGACAGGCAGGGGAAGGGCGGGACGCTGCACGGAGCGAGCAGCAATGAGGGCTGGAGTATGATTTACATGCTCCACTCCCCTCACCGTGCACAGTGTGAGCGCCCGTTTCGCGCTCTTTCTAGGCCACGCCCACAGCTTCCTCAGCTCGTCAGGACGCCGCAGCCATTCCTGTCAGCTCCACCGACGCTGCAGAGAGGGACATATTCATGGGAGACCCAGACACGGTCTCTGGTGGCCTCACAACCGCTTAGGCGGCTGGTAAACAGCACATGTGGTGCTAGCCCCATGGTGCTGTATTGTATGGGTACATTATTTGTGTACTGTATATAATTTACACTGTATGAGCACAGTTCTTTCTGGCTATATACCCTATTGTGTTACTCAGGGAAAACTATAGCATGGCGCCCATAAAAGGCAGGGGTGCCAAAACACAGGCTTATTATGTTGCCTGCGCCGCATGTAAGACCCAGCTACAGGCAGGTTCCACTGACCCTCATTGTGTACAGTGTTTGACCCCTGTGACACTTCCTCAGCCGGATCCTCTGCTAAGAGGGGCCCAGGGGGAGCCACCTGTTGACACTGTCCAGGTGACGGGGACTGAGTTTGCAGCCTTTAAGGATCAACTCTCTGAGACTATGGCTAAGATACTAGAAGCCTTGCAGTCCAGACCGGTATCTCAGCAAAGGGACTCTGTTGAATCATTGTTCCCTGACCCCCCTCAGTTGGACCAACAATGTCCTCACGGGGTATCTCATACATCCCAGACGGAGGGTTCGGACTTAGAACCTAGCCCCAGATCGTCTAAGCGAGCCCGCTTAGAATTTCCCTCGACATCATATTGTTTAGGGTCTCAGCGGGGGGATTCTCTGGTTGATGATGCGGAAACAGCTGATCAGGATTCTGATCCTGGGAGCGCTCGCGCTCTCAATCTTAATTCTCCAGACGGGGACGCCATAGTGAATGATCTTATTGCATCCATTCATCAGTTGCTGGATATTCTTCCCTCAGCCCCTCCGGCGGAGGAGTCTGATTCTCAGCATGAAATCCATCTATGAAGCTATCGGAGCTTCTTTTGCCCCAGCATTCGCAGCCGTATGGGCGCTACAAGCTATATCAGCAGGTCAAGCGAAAATTGAAGCGGCCGCGCCACAAGTGGCTTCCATTACCTCCCAGACCTCGGCAATTGCGTCTTACGCTATGAATGCTGTCCTGGACTCTGTGAGCCGTACGGCAGTTGCGACCGCCAATTCGGTAGTAGTCCGCAGGGCCTTGTGGCTACGGGAGTGGAAGGCAGATTCCGCTTCCAAAAAAGCGTTTAACCGGTTTGCCAATTTCTGGCGACAGGCTGTTTGGCGAGCGCCTGGATGAAATCATCAAACAATCCAAGGGAAAGGATACATCCTTACCCCAGCCCAAGCAGAACCTCTCCCAACAGAGGAGAGGGCAGTCGAGGTTTCGGTCCTTTCGGGGCGCGGGCAGGTCCCAATTCTCCTCGTCCAAAAGGTCTCAGAAAGAACAAAGGAACTCTGATGCATGGCGGTCTAAGTCACGTCCTAAAAAGGCCATTGGGAGCACCGCTAACAAAGCGGCTGCCTCATGACTTCTACCTCCTCTAGTAGCATCCTCGGTCGGTGGCAGGCTCTCCCGCTTTTGCGACACCTGGCTGCCACAAATAAAAGACCGCTGGGTGAGAGACATTCTGTCTCACGGTTACAAGATAGAGTTCATCTCTCGTCCCCCGACTCGATTCTTCAGGTCTTCTCCGCCTCCCGAGAGAGCCGAGGCTCTTCTGCAGGCGCTGGGCACTCTGAAGGCAGAAGGAGTGGTGGTCCCTGTTCCTCTTCATCAACAGGGCCACGGTTTTTACTCCAACTTGTTTGTGGTCCCAAAGAAGGACGGGTCTTTCCATCCTGTCCTAGACCTGAAACTTCTCAACAAACACGTAAAGACCAGGCGGTTCCGGATGGAATCCCTTCGCTCCGTCATCGCCTCAATGTCCCAAGGAGATTTCCTTGCATCGATCGATATCAAAGATGCTTATCTCCACGTTCCGATTGCCCCAGAGCACCAGCGCTTCTTGCGCTTCGCCATAGGAAACGAACACCTGCAGTTCGTGGCACTGCCATTCGGCCTGGCAACAGCCCCACGGGTTTTCACCAAGGTTATGGCTACTGTAGTAGCGGTCCTCCATTCTCAGGGTCACTCGGTGATCCCGTACTTGGACGATCTGTTGATCAAGGCACCCTCTCTAGAGGCATGCCAACACAGCCTCGACGCTACCCTGGAGACTCTCCAGAGTTTCGGGTGGATCATCAATTTTCCAAAGTCAAATCTGACACCGGCCCAATCGCTCACATACCTTGGCATGGAGTTTCATACCCTCTCAGCGATAGTGAAGCTTCCGCTGATCAAGCAGCGGTCACTACAGACAGGGGTACAATCTCTCCTTCAAGGCCAGTCACACCCCTTGAGGCGCCTCATGCACTTCCTGGGGAAGATGGTGGCAGCAATGGAAGCAGTCCCTTTCGCGCAGTTTCACCTGCGTCCTCTTCAATGGGACATCCTACGCAAATGGGACAGGAAGCCGACGTCCCTCGACAGGACCGTCTCCCTCTCTCAGGCGACCAAAGCTTCCCTTCGGTGGTGGCTTCTTCCCACTTCATTGTCGAAGGGGAAATCCTTCCTACCCCCATCCTGGGAAGTAGTCACGACGGACGCAAGTCTGTCAGGGTGGGGAAGCGGTTTTTTCTCCACCACAGGACTCAGGGTACGTGGACCCGGCAAGAGTCCTCGCTTCAGATCAATGTTCTGGAAATTCGGGCAGTGTATCTTGCCCTGAAAGCGTTCCAGCAGTGGCTGGAAGGCAAGCAGATCCGAATTCAGTCGGACAAATCTACAGCGGTGGCATACATCAACCACCAAGGCGGCACACGCAGTCGACAAGCCTTCCAGGAAGTCCGGCGGATTTTGATGTGGGTGGAAGCCACGGCCTCCACCACATCCGCAGTTCACATCCCAGGCGTGGAAAACTGGGAAGCAGATTATCTCAGTCGCCAGGGCATGGACGCAGGGGAATGGTCCCTTCACCCGGACGTGTTTCAGGAGATCTGTTGCCGCTGGGGGGTGCCGGACGTCGACCTCATGGCGTCCCGGCACAACAACAAGGTACCAACGTTCATGGCACGGTCTCAAGATCCCAGAGCTCTGGCGGCAGACGCCTTAGTTCAGGATCGGTCGCAGTTTCAGCTCCCTTATGTGTTTCCTCCGCTGGCACTGTTGCCCAGAGTGTTACGCAAGATCAGGGCCGACTGCCGCCGCGCCATCCTCGTCGCTCCAGACTGGCCGAGGAGGTCGTGGTACCCGGATCTGTGGCATCTCACGGTCGGCCAACCGTGGGCACTACCAGACCGACCAGACTTGCTGTCTCAAGGGCCGTTTTTCCATCTGAATTCTGCGGCCCTCAACCTGACTGTGTGGCCATTGAGTCCTGGATCCTAGCGTCTTCAGGGTTATCTCAAGAAGTCATTGCCACTATGAGACAGGCTAGGAAACCAACGTCCGCCAAGATTTATCACAGGACGTGGAAAATTTTCCTGTCGTGGTGCTCTGCTCAGGGTTTTTCTCCCTGGCCATTTGCTTTACCTACTTTTCTGTCCTTCCTTCAATCTGGACGGGAAAAGGGTTTGTCGCTCGGTTCCCTTAAGGGACAAGTTTCAGCGCTCTGTGTTTTTCCAGAAGCGCCTAGCTAGACTTCCACAGGTACGCACGTTCCTGCAGGGAGTTTGTCACATCGTTCCACCTTACAAGCGGCCGTTAGAACCCTGGGATCTAAACAGGGTGCTGATGGTTCTTCAGAAACCACCATTCGAGCCAATGAGAGATATTTCTCTCTCACGCCTTTCGCAGAAAGTGGTTTTTCTAGTAGCAGTCACTTCACTTCGGAGAGTGTCTGAGCTAGCAGCGTTGTCGTGCAAAGCCCCTTTTCTGGTTTTTCACCAGGACAAGGTGGTTCTACGTCCGGTTCCGGAGTTTCTCCCTAAGTTGGTATCCCCCTTTCATCTCAATCAGGATATTTCCTTACCCTCTATTTATCCTCATCCAGTTCACCAATGTGAAAAGGATTTGCACTTGTTAGATCTGGTGAGAGCACTCAGACTCTACATTTCTCGTACGGCGCCCCTGCGCCGCTCGGATGCACTCTTTGTCCTTGTCGCTGGCCAGCGTAAAGGGTCACAGGCTTCCAAATCAACCCTGGCTCGGTGGATCAAGGAGCCAATTATCGAAGCTTACCGTTCGGCTGGGCTTCCGGTTCCCTCAGGGCTGAAGGCCCATTCTACCAGAGCCGTGGGAGCGTCCTGGGCTTTGAGGCACCAGGCTGCGGCTCAACAGGTGTGTCAGGCGGCTACCTGGTCGAGCCTGCACACTTTCACGAAGCACTATCAGGTGCATACCTATGCTGCGGCGGATGCCAGCCTAGGTGGACGAGTCCTTCAGGCGGCGGTTGCCCACCTGTAGGAAAGGGCCGTTTTACGGCTCTCTTACGAGGTATTATTTTACCCACCCAGGGACTGCTTTTGGACGTCCCAATTGTCTGGGTCTCCCAATAGAGCGACAAAGAAGGGAATTTTGTTTACTTACCGTAAATTCCTTTTCTTCTAGCTCTAATTGGGAGACCCAGCACCCGCCCCTGTTTTTTTGTGTACACATGTTGTTCATGTTGAATGGTTTCAGTTCCCCGAGTTTCCTTCGGATTGAAGTTAAACCAGTTTATAATTATTTTTTCCTCCTTCTTGCTTTTGCACCAAAACTGAGCAGCCCGTGGGAGCACGGGGGGTGTATTGGCAGAAGGGGAGGGGCCTAACACTTTTAAGTGTAGTACTTTGTGCGGCCTCCGGAGGCATAGCCTATACACCCAATTGTCTGGGTCTCCCAATTAGAGCTAGAAGAAAAGGAATTTACGGTAAGTAAACAAAATTCCCTTCATTTCTTAGAAATATGGATGAATGTGCCATCTAAACAGTCACCACCTCTAAGTACTACAACATAACCCTTGTGCAGTGATAACTGAAAGCAAAACTGCAAAGTGTAGGAGAGATGAATCATTGTAAAGTGCTATTGTGATTGACTGTAAGAAGAACCGAGATCTTACCTCTGGGGTGGAAAATATTAGTCATAGTGTATAAAGGGAAGAATTTGACAGTAAATATAGTCAAAATGGCAAAAATTTAAAAAGAAGTTCAATAAACTCTTAATTTTCTTATTTTGTAAGGACTTCACTGTCAATAATGGTGTAGCATGGTCCTAATGCAGGGCTCAACCCTGCTCCTATGACACCATTTACGGTCTGTAAAAGAGATTAGAAACCAAGCATCGCCTATTGGAAGTAGCAATCCTAAGTGTGTGAGTGTGTGTGAGTGTGTGTGAGTGTGTGTGAGTGTGTGTGAGTGTGTGTGAGTGTGTGTGAGTGTGTGTGAGTGTGTGTGAGTGTGTGTGAGTGTGTGTGAGTGTGTGTGAGTGTGTGTGAGTGTGTGTGAGTGTGTGTGAGTGTGTGTGAGTGTGTGTGAGTGTGTGTGAGTGTGTGTGAGTGTGTGTGAGTGTGTGTGAGTGTGTGTGAGTGTGTGTGAGTGAGTGTGTGTGAGTGTGTGTGAGTGTGTGTGAGTGTCTATATATATATATATATATATATATGTATGTATGTATGTATGTATGTATGTATGTATGTATGTATGTATGTATGTATGTATGTATGTATGTATGTATGTATGTATGTATGTATGTGTATGTATGTATGTATGTATGTATATGTGTGTAATAAATATGTAATAATATATAATAATATTATATTATATACACATGACCTCGGAGTTCATACCAAACTAGAAACTCCAGTTTCAGATGGGTGTTTGCCCCTCATTAGTGTAAAGCAGGAGGTCTGATTTTTTTGATTTGACATTTTCGGTCTGTGTGTTGTGCTGAAGTGTACTCGATCATTATATCAGCATATATTCAAATAGGGCTTATGAACAAGCACCTGGCTCAAGTGAGCAAAAACATAGCTTTGGAAACCGCAAATGAAGAAGGGGGACGGATTAAGATTTTGCTGGACTAATAACAGCATCTGGGGCTCAGAGGGAGGAGGAGATGAGCAGCAAAGTGATAGAAATACATGGACTGGGGAGATAGGATCTCAGGAGTTAACTCATCAAGTCGGAAAGTAACTATTGCACTCTCTTTGATAGGCCTTGTTGGTCATTCTCCTCGGCAATAGCTGAACACTATAGAGAATGAAAGCAGATTGCAAACTTGCTTTTTTTTTTTCTTCCCATAGTGTCTACCTATAGCAATTTCCTAATGAGAGTACTATTACTATTGGGTTTGTTTAAATATCAGGGTGACAGATTCCTTTTAAACTATTTTAGCTTCTTTTGTTTAATGGAATATACAATGTACTATTCACAAAAAATGTAAATTAATTCTTCTTAAGTTTACAGTGAAACAACCATCCCCCTCCCCCACACCCAGTAGCTTTTTTCTTTTTTTACCTTTCACTATTGTATGCGAGTTGAAAGTTCACATTAAAGGGATGGTTCATTACTCAACATTAGTGGCCACATCAATGTAAAACTCATAGGGAAGGTTCTCTGAACTACCTGGTGTAGTAAATTCTGCCTCTGAGTGGTCCTATTGCGTTCCGCTCATCTCAATCACGTGACCCCCGGCGCTCCATGACCCCTGAGATCCGGTGATGTCACATCAAATTCCAGTTGACCCAACTTCACCGAGACAGGCTCCAGTCTTCCTGAGTGACTGAGGTGTGGGCCGAGTTTCACCGCTCGTCACAGCCCAGCATTGCTCCTGCTTGCAACGTACTACAGTGAAGGAGAAAGCGTGTGGGAGGCTGGATTCTGGGCTGGGATGAGTGATGACTGCCAACAGCCCAGTCACTCAGGAAGACTGGGGGGCCGGCCTCGGTGAAGTTGGGTCAACTGGAAGGTGACGTGACATCGCCGGATCTGAGGTCATGGAGCCCATGGGGGGGGGGGGTCACGTGATGGGGATGAGTGGACCGCAATAGCACCACTCAGAGGCAGAATTTACTACACAAGGTATTTCAGAGAAACCTTCCCTATAAGTTTTACATTGATGTGGCCACTAATGCTGAGTAATGAACCACCCCTTTAAAGCACAACTGGAGAAGGCAGCCACTTGTATATTATTGTACCTGGACTGCTTTTTGTGTTCCCCCTATATATCCAGTAATGTGTGAATTATTCTGATTGACCTGTAAAAGATGCGCATGTAGAAAGTGATGTCCACACTGACATAACGCAATGCTGTCTGACTTGATGTTTGTACTTTTTGCAGAGCAAGGAGGAAGTGATGGCAGTGAGACTCCGAGAAGCAGACAGCATTGCGGCTGTGGCCGAACTCCATCAGCAAATAGCAGAGCTAAGATTTCAGGTAAATGATTGTTTACATTGCTGGTAAAAAGAAATACTAATGAAAATCCCGAAATCCTCATCCAAGGAGGTCCAGCACCTTATTTAGCGGTTGTAAAAGTGATGTGTTGAGGGATTCTTCAAACAAAGTGAGAAAATCAAAACTGGAAAATCTTAGTGTGTCAGCACAATGGCTGTTCAAACCAAGCACAGGCGCTCGGTACACCCTTGGTGTGGCTACAATGCTCTGTGCACCTTCCCACTTTACTTGTTTCCTTGTTTCGCCGGCATCTCTGGCTCTTACAAAGTCAGAGCTGTCGATCAAGGAAGCGCAAGGATGGGTGGAAAACAAGTAGGAGGGAAGGTGCACAGAACTGCTCAGCCACGCTAAGGTGGCACCAAGTGACTGTGTGTTGGTTTGAACAGTTATTTGTGATAGACTCCCATTACGTTTAAGAGATGCTGTATATTTTTTTATAAATGACCGGAAATCTTATACTTTCACACAATTGATGAACATCCACTGAGACACTGTGTAAATGAGCAACCTGACCCACCGGTGTAAATGTGTGGGTTGTGAGATGAAGTCAAGATGAACCATTTCCCATTCGGTAAAATTTAGAGAAGCCTAACACACTTCAGTTACTTATGGAAGAATACAAAGCGGATGGCTGACCTATTTAAAGGGGTTATCCCTCGTATAGGCCGTCAGTTTTCTGTTGGTGTGGGTCTGACTATATCTGCACCTTCTCTGATCCGCTATTAATACACGCACTTGTGACAGCGCTGCAGCCGCCTAAGCTTGCAGACTGGTTCATACTTCCATGCACTCTTACATTTTGTAGCCACTGAGCATGGAATGGCAGCATAGTATTTGGACAATGGGTGAAGCTCATCAAGCAAAAGTGCACCAGATTTGAGGTGCAACTTATGCCAAAAACTGTCTTTTCATGACTTGCACAATATTTATTCTAGAGATGAGCAAATCTATTTGCAGGGTCCTGGTTTAACGGCCTGGTCAATATATTCCATGGTGGCTGGTCAGGAGCTATGCGAACCACCTCCAAAATGACAGCATCTGCTTCTCTTTATTTAGCCGGCCTGGTGGGACATCTTTGTAGTGGCTCAAAAGCGCTCGGTGGTGCCTCAGGCCGGCTAATCAAAATAGGAGCTGCTGATGCTGTAATGTGGGAAGAGGTTCGACTAGTGGCACCAAAATAATGTCCTGCCCTCGCTTTGGAGTCCTGTAAGTTTTTCTCTTCTGTTTTATTTGTTTAAAACACTTTCTGGGCCCTGGCATAAAAAGGAGCAGAACTTATCTGGAATGTGCGCGGCATGTCATAAATGGATGTGGCCCTGCATACAAACGATGCGCCAAAAAATGCATCAGAATTTTCACATTTTATGCACAAAGTAGGACCGCTAAAAAGTGGTGTAAACTTGGACTAGACAGTCTTCGACTACAGTCAGATGTCAACATAGTGAATGATGCTGTGTGTCTTAGGCCTTACACCAGCGGTGGATGCCGTGGTCTGCACACAGTGTTAGATCATCCTTCTGCCAGTGATAATTAAACATGTCTGCACACTGATGAAGGTCATCTGACCAAAACGTTCGGGCCTCTTTAATTTCTGGATATTTAACATAGAACAAAATCACCTTTTGAGTGCCAAGTTATGCTTGATACAACATATGGGTTTGGAACCTACTTGTGCACCACTCAGCCAGAAGTGCCGTGCTATCCCGATCTTCAAAGATTCAAGTCATATTGATAGTGTGTCCTTTCTTCAGATCACATCTGTAAAAATGATATTTAATTTATAGAGAAATTGCAAGGGAAACCATAGCGGCACATTGTGCAACAACTCAAGTATCTGAGGCACAAGAACCATCTTAATCAAATTGTGGGGGGAAGGGATCAGTCGTAGATCAGGGCTTTAGGCTATGTGCGCACTTACCGGATTTTGCCGCGGATTTTCCGCGGATTTGCTGCATGTTTCGCTGCAGAAAATGTTCATAACATCTCTGCAGTGAATCACCAGCAAATCCTATGGAGAAAAAAAATCCTGTGCGCACTGGGCGGAATTTGATAGCTGCATGTTTTGCTGCAGGATTCCCGCAGCAAAAACAAGTGCATGTCAATTCTTTTCCGCACATCGCTGCGGGATTTCACTCCATTGACTCCAATGTTAATCATGAAATCCCACAGGGAATAACGCAGGCAGCAAATTCTGTGCATTTCACTGCGTTTTCCTGCGTTATTCCCTGCGGTATTTCACGGTTTACCTCCGGTAATGTACATCGCCTGTCTGCGGTTTGCAGGGAAGTGATGTCATTACAGGAAGAGGAAGCCATGCAGAGAGTAAACACACACACAGACATCACAGACACAGAACACATAGACACAGACACATAGAACACACATAGAAAGAAAACGGAAATATAGAAAACAAAGAACGTGGGCTCCGCTGTATATTCACCGTCCAGCCGAGGTAAGCACACAGCGGCGGCCCGGTCTTCTCAGGCTGGGGAGGGAGAGGGGCAGGGGTAATGTCCCCCGCCTCACTCCCCCTCCCGCAGCCGAGAATATCAGCCGCAGCTGCCCCGGCACTGTCGCATGCATTATGCGGCAGCACCAGCGTGTCCCCCGGCTCTTCCTGCCGCCGTGTAGCAGTGGCGGTCAGGGTAATACAAGGGGTTAATGATGGTGGGGGACCACCGCCATTAACTCCAGGCTTGATCATGGCAGCGTCTATGTGACAGCTGACATGATCAACCCGTAAGTAAAGTGAATAAAACACAGACACCGAAAAATCCTTTATTTTAAATAAAACAAACAAGCCTCGTTCACCATTTTATTAACCCCTCCCGTACCAAAGCTCCAGCGTAATCCACAGCTCCGGCGTAATCCACAGCTCCGGCGCTACTTACATCCAGCCGCGACTGTCACAGACACAGCGCTGAATGAAAGCAGCAGACAGCAGAGGTAATTACCGGTCATTTCCCACGGCCGGTAATGTGAACTCACTGCCGACCGTGGGAAAAGCAGCGATCTGTCCTCTATCTAGCTATCTAGCTATCTGTCTATCTAGCTATTCCTCTATCTATTCTTCTGTCTATCTATCTACTATCTCAGAATTAAATGACTTTTTTTTTTTCTTTCAATCTGCTTTATTGCATTGAATGCAATAAAGCACATCCCAACCCGCACGCGGCAAAACCGCGGCAATACCGCGAACAATACCGCGGTGAAACCGCGGCAAACCGCATGCGGTTTTCGGGTGCGGTTTGCCGCGGTTTTTTACCGCGGGTGCGGTAATCTTTAAGACCATGCGGAATTTTCTCAAGAAAATTCCATTTCCCAGTGCGCACATAGCCTTAAGGTATACAAGGAAGCATTGAAGTTCCTATACACACATGAAGTATATCTGGTTGAGAGCCAAATACCACACCTGAAGAGTCCCTAAAGGTCCAGTCACACTAAGCAACTTACCAGCGATCCCAACAACGATAGGGATCGCTGGTAAGTTGCTAGGAGGTTGCTGGTGAGATGTCACACTGCGACGCTCCAGCGATCCCACCAGCAACCTGACCTGGCAGGGATCGCTGGAGCGTCGCTACACGAGTTGCTGGTGAGCTCACCAGCAACCAGTGACCAGCCCCCAGCGCCGCGTGGAAGATGCTGCGCTTGGTAACTAAGGTAAATATCGGGTAACCAACCCGATATTTACCTTGGTTACCACCGTACGCAGCTACACGTGCAGAGAGCAGCGCACACTGAGCGCTGGCTCCCTGCTCTCCTAGTTACAGCACACATCGGGTTAATTACCCGATGTGTGCTGCAGCTACATGTGCACAGAGCAGGGAGCAGCGCACACCGCTTAGCGCTGGCTCCTTGCTCTCCTAGTTACAGCACACATCGGGTTAATTACCCGATGTG
The DNA here is from genome assembly GCF_048569485.1 of Anomaloglossus baeobatrachus. Classification (NCBI taxonomy): domain Eukaryota; kingdom Metazoa; phylum Chordata; class Amphibia; order Anura; family Aromobatidae; genus Anomaloglossus; species Anomaloglossus baeobatrachus. Next base: position 193,479,093 of record NC_134360.1, on the reverse strand, counting down.
TGCTGCAGCTAAATGTGCACAGAGCAGGGAGCAGCGCACACTGCTTAGCGCTGGCTCCCTGCTCTCCTAGCTACAGCACACATCTGGTTAATTAACCCGATGTGTGCTGCAGCTACATGTGCACAGAGCAGGAGCCGGCACTGACAGTGAGAGCGGAGGAGGCTGGTAACAAAGGTAAATATCGGGTAACCAAGGACAGGGCTTCTTGGTTACCCGATGTTTACATTGGTTACCAGCCTCCGCAGAAGCCGGCTCCTGCTGCCTGCACATTTAGTTGTTGCTGTCTCGCTGTCGCACACAGCGATCTGTGCTTCACAGCGGAACAGCAACAACTAAAAAATGGCCCAGGACATTCAGCAACAACCAACGACCTCACAGCAGGGGCCAGGTTGTTGCTGGATGTCACAAAAGTTGTTCGTTAGCAGCGATGTTGCTAGCGATGTTGCTTAGTGTGACGGGGCCTTTAATCTAGAGTCTGCTTTTTCCCCCCTCAGTTTAGAAAATAATAGTTTGTTTTCTGTCACTGTGATAAAGTGCTATTTTAACTGATTTTGTTAGTCTTAATCTCTTATTTAAGGAATCTGAAGGGTTCTGTGTATATTGTGCTTTAGTTACCTGCATTTCCTTCAGCAAGGTTCTCTCCAATCTTTGAGATTCTTCACCCCACCAACTTCCTTGATTAGCAGCCTTCTCAAGAAGGCAGTCATCGCATCCCACACAATGCTTGTTAACCGCCAAGAGCTTCTGTAAGGGTACGTGCACACGATCAGTGCTTACTGCGTTTTGAACATTTTGTCATTAATATATTCACATAGGACGAAGCAGGACCTCTTCAAATCCGATCCCAACAAAAATCTTATGGGGGAAAACCACACTCTTTACCGCTATACATAACCCCAATTTTAACTTTTAAAATAGTCCCGTCCCCCCCCCCGCCCCCCAGTAACCTTGCCCTATTGAGTGCTCCTAAAGGGACCAGGGCTGATGTCTACACAATAGATGTTGCAAAAGGACGCAATGTGAGCGGAGAAGCCAGACTCCTTTCAAGCTTCCTGCTGTCTGGAAACTTTCAGAGCCTTGTATGTACTGTAGCTTCCTTCAATACCTAATGATTATCTGTGAACAGTATCAATGCCCTTTAAAAGAGCGGAGGAGAGCAAGAGGGCAAGAAAGGAGGAATAGAAAAGGGGAAAAAAAACAAATGCCATCAAAATATTAAAACCCGTTCGTGATTGATATTCCGAAGTTGTTACCAAGCGATCATCCTCAGCACAGTGTGCCACTCAGCCTTTGCTCTCAGGTTCCTTTCATTTTGGTTTAACCTGGAAAAAAAGCATCTTTTGGAGAATTAAAGAAGAACGTTGTGTTCATAGTGCAGGATTGTCTCTGGAGTGTCTCAGGATGGTGTCATGATGCCTGTAATGGTGTATCGTGGCCAACACTGTCCAGGAAGGACTTCCAGGAGGTAGGGACCTTGTCAGTATTCAGTGTGCTTTCACTGTCTGAGGAGGTAGGGACCTTAATGGTATCCGGTGTGCTCTTTCACTGTCCGAGGAGGTAGGGGCCTTAATGTATCCGGTGTGCTCTTTCACTGTCCGAGGAGGACTTCCAGAAGATAAAGGCCTTGTCGGTATCCGGTGTGCTCTTTTTACTGTGAAGGGTGGACTTAGGGTGTCTTTTCCCAAACACATTTAATAACCAGGATTCAAACAACTCTGTGGCCTTTGCCCCTTCAGAAATGTGGGGGTCCCTGAAAAAAACTGAAGTTGTTCCTGTAGAGTCTTTTCTCCTTATCTTGCTTAAGGTGTAATGGTCCAGTAGTTTGATGTTGCTGCACATCTCTCCTGATTGGGATTAGCACTTCCTCCCTTTTCTTCTAGAGCTGTGGTTCTTTGAGGTATTGCAAAGATCTGGTCTAACTCCCGATATTTCCTCCTTTAATACCTCCCACCCACGTCATTGTCATCAGGGAGCTACATCACCCCCTAATAGCATGTATAATGTCCTTAAGGGTGGGTTCTGCAGTAGTGTGTGCATACGTGCCTGAATCGTTGGAGATTATCAGCATTCCCCCCCATTCCCCATCCTCCAGCCCTATCTCTGGCTCATTTATACGAAGTAAAGGGAAAAAAATGGGTGCCGATCCTCATGCTTCTTTGTCCCTTCTCTCTGCTCTGGTAAACCTTTCCATCTTAGTTGTGTCCTCTCTGGTGCGGTCTTCTCAATGCCGACTCTTCTTCATCTTCCCCCTCATCATGACTGGCATCTCTCCTCCCAAGAAGATGACAGGAACGTCCCGAAATGCCAGGGCACACTTTCCGGTACCCTGAACTGTCCAGCGGGTAACAAACCAAACAGATTGCGTATAAAAGAAGGGTCTCTGCATGGAGCTCCCCAGGCGCACATCTGCCCGTTGCTCTCCGGCCAGGCCCTCCACAAAGTTATTTTTATTGACCGTAACTTATTTTCTCAGATATTTTGGTTCTTGAGCTTAACCACATGATATTTTCTATGTCTCAGAAATAACTGTGATTAGTGCTTGATATTTAAAAATATGGTTTTAGAACTTGCCTCTGTGGTTTCTCCTACGTAGTGCACCGTAGTGCGACTAAACCAGAATGATTGATTCCGTTTCAAGCAGCTTGTTGAGAGAATTTGTTGCATGTATGATCTCTCAATCAATTTTCAATTTCCCACAGTTTCTACTAATGTCAGCAGCACATTCTTACATTTTTTTTTTTTTTTTCTTTTTACACAAGATGTGCTGCTGACAATGGCAACTTTTATGCAGACAATAATTAACGACCAACGGGATTTTTTTTTTTCCCCTCAATTATTGGACATGTTTCTATAGAGCAGTGATCTGTAGCAAAAGATTGTAGGGAACACGACTACACATAGAAAGCTGTGCCTTGTCATAAGACAGCAGTGGTTTTTATGTGCAGACATGTTCCCTAAAAGCTTGGTTCTTTCTCTGGGGTGTAGATAAAGCCCTGTGTATTTCCTAAGTGTTTCGAAAGCTGCCCTTAATGTGAATAGAGAGAAAAGACACAACTTAAAATAGGGGCAAAGTATTTTGCAGTCGCATAACACAAAGTAGATTTAAAGAGTAAGATTTTTCGACTTTTTTTTTTTTTCTAAAAAAAAAAAAATCTTAAGCCCTTTAATCACCTGCAGATTGGTGGGGGTCTGAGACTCGAGAACACGACTGATGAGATCTCACGAGTCGGGCTTTCAGGACTTGGACCACGACAAATCTGCAGGTGACTAAAGGGCTTAAGATTAATTTTTTTTTTAGAAAAAAAATGAAAGTTTACTTTTTAAATCTTAGCGGTCTGTGTGTAAAATATGGATATAGAAAGAGACAAATCTCTATCGATCTATCGATCTCTCTCTCCATATATATATATATATATATATATATATATATATATATATATATATATATATATATATATATATATATATATATATATATATATATATATATATATATGTATGATAATCTCACAAACTTTTATTTTTTTATGAGCCACTTAAAGGTGTTGTCCATTCTAAAACTATACGCTTGCAGTCATTCTGTGACTGCCGACTTGTGAATGCTCAGATCTCGCTCACTGAGAGGATCCTCCAGTGCATACTTGCGGTCACATGCTCATTTTAAATGAGCGCAGACTTTGTATTGAGCGAGGCTGGGTACAGTCTAGTCAGAATGTGGTATACTTCAGGGCACATGACCGCCCGCTCCCAGTTCTCAAGAATCCTCAGTGCGCAGTACACACACTGTGAGAACTCACAAGTCTGCAGTCACAGTGACTGCAGACTTGTATATAAAAGCTGGATAATCCATTTAAAGAGTAACTACACTTTTTTTTAACTTTTTTTTTTAACTTTTTTTTTTTTATTTTTAAAGACCTTTTAACTGCCTGCAGATTGCTAGGGTTCTGGGACCTGAGACCCTGACAGATTGTGAAAAAGGCTTCTGAGAAGTGCGCAGCTCGGGAGGCAGGAGTAAACAGGGTGGATTCAATAGAAAGTTATGAGCATTCTATTATATCTGCAGCTGTGTAGGTAGAATGGTGTGCAGATTTTGTGGAAAGCCTATAACTTTCTATTGAATCCACCCTGTGTGCTCCTGCCGCCCGCTTTGGGTTTTTCTTCCAGGTAGAGTGTCACACTGCGGTTATTAGGATAAATAACTCTCCCTGTAATAAAAGTAGACTGTAAAATAGACACTTGTCCTGGCAGACTCCGATCTTTATCATAAGGGATCGTCCCGAACGTATGACCTGTATATCACGTGTCCAAAATCTTCATGAGAAAACCCCTTTTAAGCTTTGCCATCTCAGTAGGAAAAATGTACATGGTTGTGAAAGATCTCTGATGCTGCTTAATGGGAAATCGTCAGCAAGACCATGCTGTACAAACTATAAGCCACATGTTATAGAGCAGGAGAAGCTGAGGATATGGATATACAGTCATATGAAAAAGTTTGGGCACCCCTATTAATGTTAACCTTTTTTCTTTATAACAATTTGGGTTTTTGCAACAGCTATTTCAGTTTCATATATCTAATAACTGATGGACTGAGCAATATTTCTGGATTGAAATGAGGTTTTTTGTACTAACAGAAAATGTGCAATGTACATTTAAACTAAGTTTGACAGGTGCAAAAGTATGGGCACCCTTATCAATTTTTTTTATTTGAACACTCCTAACTACTTTTTACTGACTTACTGAAGCACTAAATTGGTTTTGTAACCTCATTGAGCTTTGAACTTCATAGGCAGGTGTATCCGATCATGAGAAAAGGTATTTAAGATGGCCACTTGCAAGTTGTTCTCCTATTTGAATCTCCTATGAAGAGTGGCATCATGGGCTCCTCAAAACAACTCTCAAATGATCTGAAAACAAAGATTATTCTACATAGTTGTTCAGGGGAAGGATACAAAAAGTTGTCTCAGAGATTTAAACTGTCAGTTTCCACTGTGAGGAACATAGTAAGGAAATGGAAGAACACAGGTACAGTTCTTGTTAAGCCCAGAAGTGGCAGGCCAAGAAAATATCAGAAAGGCAGAGAAGAATGGTGAGAACAGTCAAGGACAATCCACAGACCACCTCCAAAGACCTGCAGCATCATCTTGCTGCAGATGGTGTCCATGTGCATCGGTCAACAATACAGCGCACGTTGCACAAGGAGAAGCTGTATGGGAGAGTGATGCGAAAGAAGCAGTTTCTGCAAGCACGCCACAAACAGAGTCGCCTGAGGTATGCAAAAGCACAGTTGGACAAGCCAGTTGCATTTTAGAAGAAGGTCCTGTGGACTGATAAAACAAAGATTGAGTTGTTTGGTCACACATAAAGGCGTTATGCATGGAGGCAAAAAAACACGGCATTCCAAGAAAAGCACTTGCTACCCACAGTAAAATTTGGTGGAGGTTCCATCATGCTTTGGGGCTGTGTGGCCAATGGCGGCACCGGGAATCTTGTTAAAGTTGAGGGTCGCATGGATTCAACTCAGTATCAGCAGATTCTTGACAATAATGTGCAAGAATCAATGAAGAAGTTGAAGTTACGCAGGGGATGGATATTTCGGCAAGATAATCATCCAAAACACCCCTCCAAATCTACTCAGGAATTCATGCAGAGGAACAATTACAATGTTCTGGAATGGCCATCCCAGTCCCCAGACCTGAATATCATTGAACATCTGTGGGATGATGTGAAGCGTGCGGTCCATGCTCGGCGACCATCAAACTTAACTGAACTGGAATTGTTTTGTAAACAGGAATGGCCAAATATACCTTTATCCAGGATCCAGGAACTCATTAAAAGCTACAGGAAGCGACTAGAGGCTGTTATTTTTGCAAAAGGAGGATCTACAAAATATTAATGACACTTTTATGTTGAGGTGCCCATACTTAGGCACCTGTCAAATTTTGTTTAAATACGGATTGCACATTTTCTGTTAGTACAATAAACCTCATTTCAATCCAGAAATATTACTGAGTCCATCAGTTATTAGATATATGAAACTGAAATAGCTGTTGCAAAAATCCTAATTGTTATAAAGAAAAAAGGTTAACATTAATAGGGGTGCCCAAACTTTTTCATATGACTGTATAGGATTATAGGAAAATATTATGCACTGAAATCGCCTCTCGCTCTGTTCTGAGCAGTCAAGTGGGCGGTTCTCTGAGCGGAGTAGTCAAGTGGGCGGTCCTAACCAGTGGTTTGACATCGATCTCTAGCATATTTTGTACAGAGGTGGTCAGTCACCTTAAGACGACAACCTATTGTCTGCCAAGCCTATAAATAGCAGGGATTTCAATACCTAAAAATACAATTTATACATAATATTGTCCTGCAAACTTGGATATATCTGTTCATCTCCTCCTGCTCTATAACTCGCCATCCATAGACGACAAGCTCAAAAATGCACCGTAATCTACTTTTAAATTCTGGGGGCAAAAAAAATCCAAACTCTTGCCCCCCATCACCACCACCTTTTTAAGTAAGAATAGTTTTACGTTACATCATGTATTTTTACTTTTTGTATCAATTAAATGTTAAGTATATGGAGGAGAGATCATTTTAGATATTTTATTTTTTTTTTGTACCTATCGAGAAATTTAACAATTTCCTGTGGGCAGCTGTATTGAAGGCACTTGAATCCTTCCTGTCGGAGGGTGTAATGTGTGCTCTATGGCAGCTTTTAGTGAATCGGATAGTAGGTGGTGAAATGTTACACGAAAGCTCCAAATGTTGTGAGGTTAACCAGTTTACGTTCATTGACACTATAAATTGAAGTTTTCCAATCCCCCTGATTTCAGTGTATGTAACCAAGTATTGTAGACGGGGGTGTTGCACTGCAACCACCTCCAGCATGCCTGACTGCTCTGCTCTCCCATTCTCTTCTCTCGGTGTTAGACCTCATTCAGACCTCCTGCATGCTTGACTGCTCTGCTCTCCCATTCTCTTCTCTCGGTGTTAGACCTCATTCAGACATCAGTGCTGCACATACGTGTTGTATCCATTTTTTCAGATATAGCAAGTATCCATTATAATATATGGTGATCTTCACATGTCTGTTTTTTTTTTTTTTTTACAGACTGTGTTTGTGCAAACAGACATGTCAGATTTTTTTTTTTTTTTTTTCCCTGGCAGCACGGATGAAAAAGCGAATACAAAATAAGCCTATATGGGTAGGTGATAAAAAGAAATGGCATCCATACACCATCAGTGTGCTTTACGTATTTAACATTCAGGAGAAAATTTATTTAACCATCCATGGAAAAACACTGATACAAAACACAGTACTATATTTTTCACATTTGTGTTTGAACGTGGACATGTTAATGAGGCTTTAAAGATGGCAGAAGGGTGAGGGCTTTACATAGATCTGCACAGTGTGGGCAAGAAAGAAAGCATGTAAGGTCTCAGGGAGGGCAGCAAATACAGGCTACAGATAAGCAGGAAACTCAATGTACAGGTAGAAAGTGCAGGATATTAAGATAATAAAGATAGCAACAGACTGGATATACAGACATACATCCAGATTTTTGTCGCACAAGCTGTATACAGGGAATGGGTGGAAAATGTCCAGTAGCCACAATTAAAAACTGTTCAAGATTCTGGGATGGGTTTTCAATAAGTATGTGAAAAATGAGTTTGTTTGTTTGTTTTTTTTTTTTTTTAAATTATGCACTTATGGTGGTCACAGACATAACTAGTGGTCACAGACTGCTCCATGACGGTGATTCTGCGACCTTCGCTGTTGTGATATCAGCAGGGCAGCTGCTTCTCTTCTACCCTGTCACGGTGTTGATGACAATATAATGCTGATTGACAGCCAGCTCCCCGCTTTCTAATGGCCGGAGCTGGCTTTCAATGCACATGTCAGCCATCGCACCCCATCAAAAGAGCAGCACGAAAGAAGAAAAGCTGCTCTGTGGACGTGAAGCAGCAGAAACGCCGACCGGAGCGGTCCATGACCATTCTAATTGGCAGTGGGCTGAACCAGTTAGCAACTACCTGCCTGTCAGTTCTTAGGCCCATTGTAAAGCAATAAAATAGTCCTGGATAACCCCTTTCTAAGAAATATACGGTGTGTATATAGACATAGAGGGAGAGAGCGATTCATAAAGATCGATACTTCTTTTCTTTATGCTTCATGATTGAGATTATGGCTGGTGAACGTTTTTGAATTTGTATACTCCTTTGGGAATTAAACTGCAATAATCTGATCACTTGAAGTAATATACAGTATTGCAGTATATACAGAGAATCAGACTCCTGTGACGCTAAGCCACATTCTGGAATTCACAGGACCACAGTCATGGCAGGCATGGGAGCCTTCAACAACAGTCACGGGTTGTGAGACATGTGCGGCTGGAGCTGAGACTGTCAGTCATTACATGTCACACTGGTCACTTCCCCTTTCATTGATAATAGTCTCTGGAGGCTGATTCTGGGATCTGTGTCTGGCCCATAGATCTTAATAGCTCATTTACATATTAAGAAAATGTGGATTTCTCTGGAATAAGACATCGGATCACCGATATCAAGGTATCTTCTTATTCTGCTTTCTTTGATTTACATGCCCATATAGATGCTTAGGAAGGTAATCCTACTGATAGATTGCCTTTTTAAAGAGGTCTTGTGCTGACTACATTGACATAATTCCTGAGCCAAGTGATTGTCTGCAGCGGTCACAAATGTTCACAGGTTGCAGCAATGACATCATGACCACAGCAAAGACTGGGAACAGTGGCAGAGATATATCACAGGAGCAGTGGAGAAGGAGTATTGCTGATTTTAATATTACCTAAATTGATCCGATAGGGTTTTAGAAGATATTCATGTACAATGCATGTACAAAGAAATTAAGAGACTGGAGGCTAAATGACTTGCAGGTTACACACACACACACACACACACACACACACACACACACACACACACACACACACACACACACACACACACACACACACACACACATATTTTATATATATTTTATATATATTATACACATTATATATATATATATATATATATATATATATATATTGTACACGCGCACACACACACGCTGATTGTGTGGTGCCTCTTATTATCCTGCACATCTGTATTTAGTTTGACAAATTAATTCAAACTATAGATATTTATCCTATTTGCTATATAAAGCCACACATCTATTCTATAAAATTCATTGCTAACCCTCCCTTCCCTTTATTAAACCCATATTCACAGTTCTGTAGAAGTCTGTGATTACACCAGAGGTTTGATACCTTGAATGTTCTTCCTGTGTACTGAATCACTGGACCTGATCATGTCTGACACCCCTAAATGGAAGTGCAACCACCCAAACAGCTGGCCCCTACATGGTGGTCCCGTATTTTACGTATTTCACTGTCCAGTGGGCGTACTTGGCACTCTTTGGATCACCTATACAAGCGAGGGGAGATGGCCATGCACATCAGTCTTGCCATTGAGAATATCCAGCAGTGCCCCAGTCTTGATATAGATGTACAATGTGCACCTATCCCAACAGATGGCCCCTACGTGGTGGTACCGTATGTTACATATTTCGCCGTCCAGTGGCTGCACTTGGCACACTTTTTTTGGTTCGCCCATACAAATGAGCAGAGATAGCCATGCACATCAGTTTTGCCTTGGAGAATACCCAGCTCTGCCCTAATGTTGACAAAAACGCTGAATTTCAGGAAAGCAAAGTTTGATCAACTTAGAGAAGACCTTCGCCAAATTGATTGGGACAATGTCCTCAAAAATGGGAGCACAGAAAATAAGTGGGAAATTTTTAAATCAGTATTAAACACCCACTGCGAGCTAGCCATACCATACAGAAATAAAAGGGCTAGGAACAGGAGAAAACCAATGTGGCTTAATAAGGATGTAAAAGGGGCAATGAATAATAAGAAAAAGGCATTTAAAAAGCTAAAACAAGAAGGCAGCGAGGAAGCATTAAAAATATATAGAGAAAAAAATAAAATGTGTAAAAAACAAATATATTTAGCAAAAGTAGAAACTGAGAGACTCATTGCTAAGGAAAGCAAAACAAATCCCAAACTATTCTTTAATTATATAAACAGAAAAAAGATTAAAATTGATGGTGTTGGCCCTTTAAAGAATAATGAGGGTAAAATCATAGAAAGCGATGTGGGAAAAGCAAATGTTTTAAATACTTTTTTCTCAACTGTGTTCACACAGGAAAAGCATATGCCAGGGGAAATGCAGAGTGATCATGTAAATGCCCCATTAAGTATGACCTGCCTAACCCAGGAAGAAGTGCAGAACCGACTTAGTAACATTAAAATTGACAAATCACCAGGCCCTGATGGCATTCACCCTCGGGTATTAAGGGAGTTAAGTAATGTGATAGACAGGCCTCTATTCCTTTTATTTAAAGACTCTATAGAAACTGGGTCTGTTCCACTGGATTGGCGGCTAGCAAATGTGGTACCAATATTCAAAAAAGGGTGCAAAAGGGAACCTGGAAACTATAGGCCGGTAAGCTTAACATCTGTTGTGGGTAAAATGTTTGAAGGGTTTTTAAGGGATACTATTATGGAATGTCTCAATGTTAATAACTGTTTAACTCCATATCAACATGGATTTATGAAGGATCGCTCCTGTCAAACTAACCTGATCAGCTTCTATGAGGATGTAAGCTCTCACATGGACCGAGGAGAATCATTGGATGTCATTTATCTCGACTTCGGTAAAGCATTTGACACTGTCCCACATAAAAGACTGCTAAGTAAAATGAGAAAGCTTGGGCTCGGGGAAAATGTGTGTAGATGGGTAGGTAGCTGGCTTAGTGGTAGAAAACAAAGAGTGGTTATTAATGGTGCATACTCAGATTGGGCCAGGGTTACTAGTGGGGTGCCACAGGGGTCTGTATTGGGCCCCCTACTATTTAATATAATTATTAATGATCTGGTGGATGGTTTACAGAGTAAAATATCAGTATTTGCAGATGATACAAAACTATGTAAGGTAGTTAACACAAAGGAGGACAGTTTGCAATTACAGATGGACTTGAGTAAATTGGAGAATTGGGCTGAAAAATGGCAAATGAGGTTTAACACAGATAAGTGTAAGGTTATGCACATGGGAAGGAGAAACAGATGCTACGATTACTTACTAAATGGGAAACTGCTGGGGAAATCAGACATGGAAAAAGACTTAGGCATCTTAGTGAATAAGAATCTAAATTGGAGTGCCCAGTGTCAGGCAGCAGCCACTAAAGCAAATAGGGTGATGGGATGCATTAGAAGAGGTCTGGGGGCACGAGATGAAAACATCATTCTCCCTCTGTACAAATCACTAGTCAGACCACACTTGGAGTATTGTGTGCAATTTTGGGCGCCGGTGCTGAAGAAAGACATTACTGAACTTGAAAGGGTTCAGAGGCGGGCTACTAAAATAATAAATGGAATGGGTGCATTACAATACACGGAAAGGTTATCAAAATTAGGTCTATTTACTCTAGAAAAGAGAAGACTTAGGGGAGACCTAATAAATATGTACAAATATATCAGAGGGCCATATAGAGATCTCTCCCATGATCTGTTTGTACCAAGGACTATGACAAGAACAAGGGGGCATTCTTTTCGATTGGAGGAAAGAAAATTCCTACATCAGCATAGAAGAGGGTTCTTCACGGTAAGAGCAGTGAGGCTCTGGAACTCTCTTCCTGAGGAAGTGGTGATGGCCAACTCACTGAATGAATTTAAGAGAGGAATGGATGCATTTCTTGTTAGCAAAAGTATAGAAGGTTATAAATAGCATAATCTTACAGGTAGATAGAGCGACCAAGATTATTAGAGGAATGGGTGGGCTGCAATACCAAGACAGGTTATTAAACTTGGGGTTAGTTAGTTAGGAAAAACAAAGGCTTAGGGGGATCTAATCACAATGTATAAATATATGAGGGGACAGTACAGAGACCTTTCCAAAGATCTCTTTACACCTAGGCCTGCGACTGGAACACGGGGGCATCCGCTACGTCTTGAGGAAAGAATGTTTAATCATAATCACAGATGAGGACTCTTTACTGTACGAGCAGTGAGACTATGGAGCTCTCTGCCGTATGATGTTGTATTGAGGGATTCACAAGTAAAATTTAAGCAGAGCCTGATCGCATTAATTGAAAAATATAATATTACCAGTTATGTATATTGGATTTTATGACAGGGTGTTGATCCAGGGAACTAGTCTGATTGCCGTATGTGGAGTCAGGAAGGAATTTTTTCCCCATTGGAGCTTATTTGACACATTGGGGTTTTTTTGCCTTCCTCTGGATCAACATGTTAGGCTACAGGTTGAACTAGATGGACTTAGAGTCTCCCTTCAACCTTAAAAACTATGAAACTATGTACAACGTGCACCTATCCCAACAGCTGTCCCCTACGTGGTGTTACTGTATTTTACATATTTCGCCGTTCACTTTCCATACTTGTCACTCTTTGGATCGCCTTCACAAATGAACAGAGATAGCCATGCACGTCCATTCGAAATGGAGAATACCCAGCAGTGCCCCATTCTTGATTATAGATGTACAACGTGCACCTATCTCAACACATGGCCCCTACGTGGTGGTACCGTATGTTACATATTTCGCCGTCCACTTTCTGAACTTGCCACTCTTTTTGGATCACCCATACAATTAAATAGAGATAACCATACACGTCCATCTCGCCATTGAGAATACCTAATAGTGCCCCGGTCTTGAGATTGATATACAACGTGCACCTATCCCAAAAGCTGGCCCCTACGTGGTGGTACCGTATGTTACATATTTCGCCGTCCAGTGGCCGCACTTGGCAGTCTTTGGATCGCCCATACCAATGAGCAGAGAGCCATGCACATCAGCCTCGCCGTGGAGAATACCCAGCAGTGTCCCAGTCTTGAGATTGTGCACCGATCAGTCACGGTGCAACCACTTTTTAAGGAAATATCCTTTTAATTTTTCATGGGGTACATTGACCTGATAACATTTCCAGGGGCCACCCTTGTATGATGAATTTCTACAGCTAAGTCTTTAACGGAAACCGGGGATCACTTCCACGCTGGTCACCAATGACACATAAAGGATAGCATTCCAAGTCATTTATTTGAAGCATAATACAGGTTTACGTGTTTCAGGGGTCTCTGCCCCCTTCCTCAGGACAGTATATTAATGACCCGGATCTTCCATGGAATAATCTTTCATGTCATTGGTGACAAGCGCAGCAGTGATCCCCGATTTCCGTTAAAGACTCATCTCCACAATTGCGGGTCTGCAGCTGTCTCCACCAGCGAATGTGTTAGGTGTTGTGACCTCTTCACAACATCTATAGGTGCGTGCGCCTTGTAATTTACACCTTGATTAAGACCCCATGCGCCTGTCTTTCCGCCACAGTATTGATACCGAATTTCTACAGATGTAAAACCTGAATATGGTACTTTGAAAAATTAGTAACTTTGAAACTGCTAGTGGTCCCGACTCCCACCATGCTGCAGCGTGAAGCAGCCATCACAAACCCCGAATTTCTGCTGTGATTATGTTGGTTACAATTTGCTGTAAATTGTATTTCTTGTACTTTGCAAAGAAGCGAGAACATTTGTGCGGTGTGGAAATAGAGGCAGCAATGGCAGACCGACCCTTGTGATTTTCACTTGTGTTTTTACACCTTGGTCTTTAAAAATACCCATCGCTCTGCCCTCCGATACTAATGGTGCGTGGATTTTAGGAGATGCAATGCTCAACATTGAATTTCTTATTTACCCAAATCAGTGCCCGGGTTGGTTCTATATATTTCTGTGCTCTCTGATGGTTTCTTACACCCCTTGAGGTTTGGGTCTATTTTCCGTCCTCTGCAGTACAGGAAATGCTTTTTTTTTTTTATTTTTTATTTTTTTTTATTTTTGTTAGTCTTCTTCTAAATCAACCGAATGCATTGTTAACTTTTTTTTTTTTCGCTAGCACTTAAAATGAGTCACCACAGTGTCACTGAAAGGACACCTCACCACATGTTCTATACCCTTTTTTTTTTTTTGTCATTTTTTTTTTTTTTAAAAATCTGGTCTCCATCTCAGAAAACCACAGAGAAATATAAAGACGTATATATAGCGAGAGGTAATTGTGTGGTCTACAATTTTTGCTAGTTTGTGAATTACTAATCGCAGCAACCATTGCTCTGAATTGTATATAAACTCCATTGTGCAGATTTTCCTTGTATAAAATAGAAGAATACATGACCGCTTTTATCTAGAAACACTTTAGGCAATGAGCTATACATGGTGTCAATATCAACGTAACCTAAACAAACTTTCCTATCCTATCAGTTCCATGATGAGTGACACATACGTTGTGGCTCCTCCCCCCTTCTTTGTCACATGACTGATTTATTTATCTTTCTGGCACAGACGCGCCTCCGTCATGCGCTGCCTCCTCCCCCCTGCGGCCCGGGCCTGGGCGGGTCCCTGTGCTGAATGTGGGAATGAAGTCACTTCCTTCTCACGTTCATGACCCGGGGGCTCAGTGTGTCCTGCCGTCGGGGGGCGTGGCAACATGACGTTGCGCGCGCCGATTTGCTTATGGGCCCTTTCACTTCTTTACTTAAACCCTTCACTCATCACTCATAGCCACGCCTCCTGACGAAGCCTTTGGTGAAACGCGCGTCAAGGCCCCGCTCCCACGCCTTGACATATCCACCATTCCTGCTCTGACATGACGCAAGGTAACACTTCCTAATCGTTTATGCCCTTCAGTTATTGGGACCTATGTGAGATTCTACAGATCTCCCCTGTATACAATTAACTTTACCCTGTTCCCAATTGATCTTTTTACGGGCTCTTTCACTTTGTTTAACCTCTTATTACATTGCTGCCTGTCATCAGGTTATTGCCATCTGGTGGTTTGTCCTGGTATTGCTGTGGGTTGTTTCTGGCAGGCTTTTTCCATCTAGCCTGCAACTACTGTGCACCCTATATCACCTTTCTTATATTTAATAAATTTTGTATTCCACCTTGACTATTTGTGGTCCTTTCTCTCTGTATCCCCCCTTCTATGCAATTTATTGGTATTTTTGGGGCTACATAATTTTAGGTTTATATGGTGTTAAGATCAGCCCATTCATCTAGCTTTCACACCCCCTCCCCCCACCTTTTTTTTTTTTTCCTTTTTTTTTCTTTTTATGAAAGGAATCGGTCAGCAGGTTTTGGCTTCCTCATCTGAGAGCAGAATGATGTAAGCCAAGATATTTCAAATCCAACAATGTATCACTCGCATTACTTTAGTGGTTCTGACAGATTTTAGAAGGTCTCGCAGCAGAGCTGAAAAAGCTGGCCCCACCCACACAGAGGTCTGTATATACAATGTTTATAGACAGTGAGCTACTAATCACAAAAGGGGGCGAATTAGAACAACATGGCACGAGCCAGCTAGTCAGCCTTCATAATGGCTTAATGATAAAACATGCAGTTTAAGTAAACTGCACGAGAGCTTAGTATGTGACACATGGTTGAATTTTGTGTTTTAACGCCTACCGCATGCTCTCCTTAGGTTACATAGCAAAAACCTCCTGACAGATTCCTTTTAAATGAATGTATTTTTTTTTTTGCTTAAAATTTGTAGATTTCAGTAAAAATTAAGACTTGTGTGAACTTGGGCAGTAACCTTTTGAAAAGATTTGTCTATATTCAATAGAAGTTGTCTCAATAGATTAGATTAAAGTTTGCACAGTACAAAAAAAAATAAAGTCCTTTATTACAAGTATTGTCCCACAATCAGTTTTATACAATCTGGGTTGCTGAAGCTGTGGCCTGCAGTGCCATCCATTTTGGGCAACCTCATACCATCTGATGACATACACATTACACATGCTGGTCTGGTGACTGCTCACAGACCCAGGTATTGGTACTAATGGTGCATTGTGTGACCATCAGTGGAATAGTGTTGGGTTTGGCCCTTGTATAGGATTCCAGTAAGGAGTAGGTGAGTTGAGGCCTTGCCTGTGTGCAGCAATCTTCATTGTAATTATGGAGTAGTATAACTTTCAGCCATGTAACGTGGAAAGAGCTGCGTGTATGGCCTCTTCCTTTTCTGACTTGCAAACAGAAAAAGGGAACATCTATTCTTCTAATGGATTTTAGTCCTCCGTGGGGAACCAGCGGAACCAGCATATATTGACATATCAGAAGGTCATATCCCAAGTAAAAGAGGGTATACGTACAACAATCAACAGTACAAAACAGACTGGTATAGGAGGAGAGAGGACCCTGCCCTCGAGGGCTCAGTCTATAGGGAATGGGTGATGGTACAATAGGTGAGGACAGAGCTGGTTGCGCAGTGGTGTACTGGACTTAGGGCTATTGTAGGTTGTAGGCTTGTTGGAAGAGGTGGGTCTTCAGGTTCCTCTTGAAGCTTTCCACTGTAGGGGAGAGTCTGATATGCTGAGGTAGAGCGTTCCAGAGTATGGGGGAGGTACGGGAGAAATCTTGTACGCGATTGTGGGAAGAAGAGATAAGAGAGCAGTAGAGCAGGAGATCTTGTGAGGATCTAAGGTTGCGTGCGGGTAGGTACCGGGAGACTAGGTCACAGATGTAAGGAGGAGACAGGTTGTGGATGGCTTTGTAGGTCATGGTTAGTGTTTTGAACTGGAGTGTTTGGGCAATGGGAAGCCAGTGAAAGGATTGGCAGAGTGGCGAGGCTGGGGAATAGCGAGGGGAGAGAAAGATTAAGCGGGCCGCAGAGTTTAGGATAGATTGGAGGGGTGCAAGAGTGTTGGAAGGGAGGCCAGAGAGCAGGAGGTTGCAGTAGTCGAGGCGGGAGATGATGACATGCACTAATGTTTTTGCTGATTCTTGGTTAAGGAAAGCACGGATCCGGGAGATATTTTTGAGTTGTAGTCTGCATGAGGTGAAGAGGGCTTGGATGTGTGGCTTGAAGGATAGAGCATAGTCGAGGGTTACTCCAAGGCAACGAGACTGGGGAGAGTGAGCAACCATCAAGTTTGATGGAACGGCTTGTTGGAGGAGATGAGTGAGGAGGAGGAAAGACAATGAACTCTGTTTCGTCCATGTTAAGCTTTAGGAATCGTGCAGAGAAGAAGGATGAAATAGCAGACAGACATTGTGGAATTTTGGTTAGTAGAGAGGTAATGTCAGGTCCAGAGAGGTAGATCTGAGTGTCATCGGCATAGAGATGATACTGGAAGCCGTGGGACTCTGAGCTGTCCCAGGCCGAAGGTGTGGCTGGAGAACAGCAGGGGTCCAAGAACTGAGCCTTGGGGGACACCGACAGATAGGTGGCGAGATGAGGAAGTGGTCCCCTTTAAAGGGATTTTGTCATTACGGTTTTTACTACCCCCATCTGAGAGCAGCATAATGTAGTGGCAGAGACCCCAATTCCAGTGATTTATCACTTAGTTTTCTGTGTGCGGAAATTGTGGTGGAATCACAATTTTCTCTGCTGCAGACCTGGCAGTACTCTAAATGCTGAGAAGTGTATATAATTCTGCCCACACAATTGATTGTCAGCTTTATTTGTACACTATATACTGACAAAAATTTGCTAATAGGTGCTGGGAGTTGGGTGGACCAGAAGGCATGTGACCCTTAGGGGTACTTTGCACACTACGACATCGCAAGCCGATGCTTGCGATGCCGAGCGCGATAGTCCCCGCCCCCGTCGCAGCTGCGATATCATTGTGATAGCTGCCGTAGCAAATATTAGCGCTACGGCTGCTTCACATACTCACCTGCCGTGCGACGTCACTCTGGCCGGCGAACCGCCTCCTTACTAAGGGGGCGGGTCGTGCGGTGTCACAGCGACGTCATACGGTAGGCGGCCAATAGGAGCGGAGGGGCGGAGATGAGCAGGATGTAAACATTCCGCCCACCTCCTACCTTCCGCATAGCCGGCGTGAGCTGCAGGACGCAGGGAGATGTTCCTCTCTCCTGCGGCTTCACACACAGCGATGTGTGCTGCCGCTGGAGCGAGGAACAACATCGGACCGTCGCGTAATAATGGAATTCGCCGACGCTACACCGATATTATGATGCTTTTGCGCTCGTTAATCGTATCATCTAGGCTTTACACACTACGATGTCGAGAGCGACGCCGGATGTGCGTCACTTTCGACATGACCCCACCGACATCGCACCTGCAATGTCGCAGTGTGCAAAGTACCCCTTAGTCTTCTAGTGATAATCTCCTAATGGTACTGCACTGTGTTT
This sequence comes from Anomaloglossus baeobatrachus, assembly GCF_048569485.1. Taxonomy (NCBI): domain Eukaryota; kingdom Metazoa; phylum Chordata; class Amphibia; order Anura; family Aromobatidae; genus Anomaloglossus; species Anomaloglossus baeobatrachus. Next base: position 193,460,844 of record NC_134360.1, on the reverse strand, counting down.
CAAGTGCCACATCACTGGAATCTGGGTCTCTGCCCCTACATCATGCTGCTCTCAGGTTAAAAAAAAACAAACTGATAAATTCCCTGAAAATACAGTCTTTTGACAGTAAGACTATAGTTGTATTACTAAACCTTTGTGCAGGTTGTCGGTCACTTTCAATGGTGCTTTGATGCCCTGTGTCTTGTACATCATCGATCAAATGTTATAACAAGTTTTAAAAATGAAAATCTGACATTTCTAAGTGAAACGAGCACTATTGTTGAATTGCTTGTGATCGAACCGCACGTTCATGTTGACACCTGTTCTAGGAATTGCATTTTCTCTTTTCCTTCTCAAATGATGTTCACATTGTGGCTGCAGCCCCCTAAAGACCCCAGACACCTGTATTTCCTTTTAAGAAAGCTCTGCGTTTAGGGAGCTTTGATTGCTTTTATGTGTTGCCAGATGAAGAAAAAGCACAGGATGCTAATTTAAAACCTTTGCTTCTCAAGAAAATCTCTTTTAGCGCTTTACCTTAGCGATTGCAAGCTCTTCACCACAATGTGCTCGTAATGACTGTTTTGCAGAGTTACTTAATTCCTTCTGCAATTGCTTCACTGTACGGCAGAATTGCATTTGTGTTTATCTGATTGGATTATGCCATTTGTTTCAGCAATGACAGCTTCTGCTTATGGTTATAAAATGTTAAAAGCAGATTCATATTTCTTGTGAGATTGTGGCCAGCTTGGTCCTAATCGCTCAGCATTGGGATAGAGTCTCACACAGGTTTAGTTCCCTTTAAAACACGAATTTTATTGATTACTAGTTAAAAATATCCAAAAAACCCTGTGCAATTATAAATGAAAAAGAAAGGGAGGAAGGAAGGATTCTCACCCTAACCGATGAACCGCCCTCCTGTCCACTACCTACCGCGGGGGTCGGCACCCTAATATATACGAAGCTGGCGCCCCCACTCAGCGGTGGCTGTCCCCATAGAATCCCTAGTAGACCCTCAAAACAGTCATGAAAAATAGAGTAGGGGGTCATGGGAAGGGACATTCAAATTATGTGGACAGAAAATATGGGAAAACCCACATATGACTATCAAACTCAGACTAACCTCATTAATTCTGGTATATCCTGGGATAATTATAAGACAAAGGTATCCATGATACTTAGATACATCAAAAACCAGGAATATCCACCATAATTATATACACACAGTTAGTGCTCTAATGGCAATCTAGTACGCATATTTGATAAAGTGCAAATGGTCATCAGGTTAAAGTGCATAGCGCCATGTAAAGTGCAAAAATTCGGTCTTAAAAGGATCCCCCGCAGAAATGATGGTCTGGATCATAACCTCACTGATGACGAATTTTTGGCGTTGCAAGATCTTGAGAAAAACGAGAGTTTAATTCTAAAGCCTTCGGACAAGGGTGGCAATCTCGTGATTTTGAGTCATGAAAGATATCTAGAGATGTGTCACCGTGTCCTAAAAGATAGGCATATGTATGAAGCGCTCACCTCCAATCCCCTTAACGAGTATAAAACATCATTACTTATGATATTAGAGGAGGCAAGGAGGGTTGGTTTGCTGACGAATAATGAATTTGACTTTCTGAAACCCACATGTCCGGTTATGCCGACCTTTTATACCTTACCCAAAGTCCATAAAGGGCTTGAGGTGCTGAAGGGCCGCCCCATTATATCGGGTGTGAATTCGTTTACACAAAACAGCGGTATTTATATCGATTAAGTTTTGCGTCCCTTTGTCACCTCTCTTCCGTCCTACACACGTGATACGGCCGACCTACTAGGAAAACTGGATGGTATTGAGGTTGGAGAGGACGTCCTTCTGGCCTCAATCGACGTAGAGGCTCTATACAGCAACATACCTCATGCACTAGGATTGAAAGCAACCGAGTACTACCTCAATACACGTACCAGGGAATATAGGGATCATAATCGATTCCTGTTGAATTTGCTGGACTTCCTATTACATCATAACCTCTTTAAATTCGACGGTAAGTACTTCCACCAGCTCAGGGGGACAGCTATGGGGAGCCCCTGTGCTCCCTCGTATGCAAACCTCTTCCTGGGCTGGTGGGAAGAAACCGTCGTCTTTATGGATGGGGACCACTGGTGGCAACCACATATATTGTTGTGGTCAAGATACATAGACGACATATTTGTCTTGTGGTCGGGGTCCAGCACATTATTCACGAGGTTCGTAGAATCATTAAATGTCAATGAATTAAATCTTCATTTTACATTTGAGGTGGACATGAATGAGTTGCCTTTTCTAGATGTGACCATCAGGAAGGAGCCGGACGGCGTCCTCTCCACGAGCACTTATCGCAAACCTACGGCAACTAATAACATTCTGAGGTGGGATAGCCATCATCCGTTTCCATTAAGGAATGGCATCCCCAAAGGCCAATACCTTCGGCTGAGACGGAATTGCTCGACCATAGAGACCTTTCATTCTCAGGCTAAGGACATGACTAGACGTTTTACAGATAGAAGTTACCCCCCCAAGGTGTTGCACTGTGCCAGAGATTATGCAGAAAAACAGGATAGGATGGTACTTCTGCATGGTTGTGGCAGGAAGAAAAAAGAGGAGGATGAGATCACCAGATTGATTGGCACCTTTGACTGCCAGAACGAAAGGGTTCGCAGGGTGCTCAGTAAACATTGGGATATCCTTACTTTGGACCCTGACCTGAGGCATATGATTTCGCAAAAACCGAGCATCACGTACAGGAAGGGCAGGTCTCTTAAGGACAGATTGGTCCATAGTTGTTACACCAGACCCAAACATCCTGGTACGTGGTTGGATAGGGGCCTATGTGGATTCTTTAGGTGTGGGGACTGTTCATACTGTAACTCAATGAGACCTGCGAAGTCTGTAAGAAGTGCTAAGAACGGGAAGGAATTTTTCTTAAGGTCCTTTGCAAACTGTAAAACGACAGGAGTGGTATATGTGGCCACATGTTCATGTCCGATGGACTACGTGGGTAAAACTAAGAGAGAGCTACGAAGGAGAGTGGGAGAACACCTTGGCGATATACGCAACCAACGGGACACCTCCTTAGGGAGGCATATGAACTCTCACCATGGGGGTAGGGTCCACGAAGTAATGTTTCAGGTCTTGGAGGTGGTTAAGAACAATCCTAGGGGTGGTGATCATGATAAGGCCCTTCTAAGAAAAGAATGTGAATGGATTTTTAGGATGGAGTCTGTACACCCTGGGGGTTTGAACGAGCAGATTTCCTATGCCTGCTTCCTCTGAAGCCCCGGATTGATGTTTCTGGTTCCTGTGGATTGTTGGTTTGAATCCCGCAATAGGGAGGATTTTTCTCTGATATATGCTACAGTTAATGTAGTAATAATTAATAGGTGTCTGATGTGGATTGCCCCGCCCCTCCGACCGGTTCTGACGCCCCCATCCCCCCCTCCTTCCCCATGCATGTCTGGCCCCTCCTGACCCCTCACCACTTCTCTGTCCTAAAGGAACTTCCTCCCCTTTGTGCATTTATAATGACAGTGTGTAAGGGTTGCACACTCCAAAGGTGGAGGCTGATTTCCTAAGGAATCACATGGCCTTTATCTTGGTCTGTGTATTTTAAGATGACTAAGTGACAAATGTACAATAGGGTAACACATATTATACCGAGAGGGCACCCGGGTCATGGTGATGCTCCTTGGCGTGGAGTATTACCGTACTCTTGATTCTTTACATTTGATGGTGGCTTTGTTTATTTGGCTGTGTGCGACCGCTTGGCGCCGCTTCCGGTTTCGCGTCGCTATGCGGCTGTGGAACGCAAGCGGTGTCCAGCCATGGAACGCGATCCGGGGGGTGGTCGCACGCTGTCACACGTGGCTCCGGATCTGAGATCACGTGAACGGAGCCTGGTGTGTCACTCGTGTGACGCCACTTCCGGTTTCGCGTCATGGCGCGTATGTGGAACGCAAGCTGTGTCCGGCCATGGAACGCGATCGGGGGGCGGTCGCACGCTGTCATACGTGGCCCCAGATCTAGGATCACATGAGCGGAGCCTGGTGTGTCACTCGCGTGACGCCACTTCCGGTTTCGCGTCATGACGCGTATGTGGAACGCAAGCGACGCCCGGCCATGGAGTCTAATAGAGGGGTGTCCCCAGACCAGATCATTGCCATTACACGTGATCTTGGAATCCAGATCACGTGAATGGAATACGGGGTGTCACTTACTTATATCTATTATTTGCTATCCCCAGACTTTGACATGGGAGTATCATATCATATTATATGTACTTGGGGATTAAAATGTGTTATCAAATAGATTGAGGGTATGAATCGGTATGGATGGGGGCGTGTTTGTGGGTGTGTGGGGGATGGGGTGATCTGATTGGTTGGGGCGGGGGGCGGCCCACACCAGATACAATAGAAAAGGAGACCATGAGGTATCAGGTCCTCCCCTTTATCCAGACATTATGCTGTCCTGAGAGCTATTGGCAAGTTGTATATCAAGCCTCCTGATGATCCATTGCTGGAGAAACGCGTTGAGGCGATTCCGGGGCATCTCTGGGACGCACATATGACTCCTTACACGATAAGTGTTTGACTACCTCTTTATGATTAATTTATTGAACTTTTTTGGCTAATTTTTGGTACGCATTTGCACTTTGGTTATGCATTGACACTTTATTATTAGACTGAATTTTTGCACTTTACATGGCGCTATGCACTTTAACCTGATGACCATTTGCACTTTATCAAATATGCGTACTAGATTGCCATTAGAGCACTAACTGTGTGTATATAATTATGGTGGATATTCCTGGTTTTTGATGTATCTAAGTATCATGGATACCTTTGTCTTTTATAATTATCCCAGGATATACCAGAATTAATGAGGTTAGTCTGAGTTTGATAGTCATATGTGGGTTTTCCCATATTTTCTGTCCACATAATTTGAATGTGCCCTTCCCATGACCCCCTACTCTATTTTTCATGACTGTTTTGAGGGTCTACTAGGGATTCTATGGGGACAGCCACCGCTGAGTGGGGGCGCCAGCTTCGTATATATTAGGGTGCCGACCCCCGCGGTAGGTAGTGGACAGGAGGGAGGTTCATCGGTTAGGGTGAGAATCCTTCCTTCCTCCCTTTCTTTTTCATTTATAATTGCACAGGGTTTTTTGGATATTTTTAACTAGTAATCAATAAAATTCGTGTTTTAAAGGGTTATATGATTTTTGGTATTTAACACTCCCTTTGTTAATAAGTACACAGGTTTAGTTCCCCATGGGGAAGCCATCCTTACCCAAACATGTCTGAAGCCTGTGATAAATGTGCTGCAAGGTATTTTACACCGCATCTTTGCACATGTTGAGTCAGAATTCTGGCACATTTATCTTGGTAAAATCTGCCCCATGACTTTGGTATAGGGGAGTTCCGGTGACCCCTACTTCACCTATCCCCCACCCCCCCATATTAACTTCCCAAACATTACCTTCCCCCTGAACCAACTTACTCCCAGCCATAACCACTAACTCGGGAGCACCAATGTAAAAGAGGGGGAGGAAGACCACCACAGACTGGAGCCGACAATGTATAGCCGGCGTTCCCCCCCTAAATCACCAGACCACCCACCAAACCAAGAAATTAAAGGGATCCACATCTCCCTGGACCTTAATCCAATTTACACCAACTTCGAGGACCCGCCACAGCCGCCATGACCCTGCAACATACAATAAGGGAGGGTAGGCGGGACAATCTTCAGGGAACTGCGGGCCAAAAGATCCCCACCCCCCCCCCCCCCCCAGCTAAACCTTATATACCCCAACGGTCCCTAACACACCACCCCCTCCCCTGGTCACCTCCCCCCAGCGAACGTCATGTCAGCCTCCACCCACACTTGGGGGGCGGGGGGTTCCAGCCGTATACTTTTTTCATTTCCAAAAGTTTTGAGACTGATTTAAAAAGTTTTTGGCTTTCAAAATGTTTGCTGCCTGTGAACACCCGCTGTCCATTAAATTTAATCTGTCACAAAATAACCTGCTTACATCATTTTAGTGATCTGGTCGTTTGCTCACAATAACGTTTTAACGAGGACAAGGCAGCTGATTTCAGTCTTCATGCTGATTGAATTGTAATAAAAGCTTTAAAAGGGAGCTGGTGCTTGAAATCTCTCTATTTCTAGTAATCATGGTTACCTCCAAAGAAACGTGTGCATTAATTGTTGCTTTGTATCGAAGGGCTTTACAGGCAAGGACATTGCTGCTTGTAAGATTGCTCCTAAATCAACCATTTATTGGATCATCAAGAACTTCAAAGAAAGGTTCAGCTTCTGTCGAGATGGCTTCAATAAAGGCCAGCAAGCATCACGACTGTCTCCCAAAGAGGATTCCGCTGCAGGTTCGGTTTAAAGGGAACCTGTCGCCACTTTTTTGGCCTATAAGCTGCGGCCACCACACCGGGCTCTTATATACAGCACTCTAACATGCTGTATATAAGAGCCCAGGCCGGGGGTATAACATAAAAAACACTTTAGAATATTTACCCAACGGTCGCGCTGTGGGCCTAATGGGCGTCTCCGGTGCCGGCGCCGCTGCTTTTGGCAATCTTTGTTCTCCTTCTCTAGCCGCGGTGCATGATGGATCTGACGTCATCCACAATCACCGGCATTCAGGTCCTGAGCAGGCGCACTTTGATCGTAGCCGCGTCATGCACCCAGGCTTCAGAAAGAGGACGAAGATGGCCAAAAGAAGAGGCGCCGGCACCGGACTACGGAGACTCCTTTTTAGGCCCACAGCGCGACCATTAGGTAAGTATTATAAAGTGTTTTTTATGTTATACCCCCGGCCTGGGCTCTTGTATACAGCATGTTAGAATGCTGTATATAAGAGCCCGGTGGTGGTGGCCTTAGCTTCTAGGCCGAAAAAGTGGTGACTGGTTCCCTTTAACACCAGTGCAGAGCTTGCTCAAGAATGGCAGCAGGCAATTGTCAGTTCATTTTAAATATTACAATAGTTTACTTTAATATAGCACCATCGTATTCTGCAGAACTTCTCTCTTCAGTGGGCCTTTCAATCTAAATTTCCTAGAAGTATGTCTTCAGTGTGGGAGGAAATCTTAGAACCAAGACAAAACCCACACAAACTGGGAGAGAATATACAGACTCCTTGCAGATGCTCTTTTGGTGGGATTTGGCTTAGGAATCCAGCACTTCAAGGCTAATGTGCTAACCACTGAGCCACCATGATTGCCCGCACATATGTGCCCCAAGGCATGAAGGTTTTTTGAGACTGCAGGAGATACAGGGCTTGGACTACAATTATTTTATCTGATGAAGCCCCCATCAGACTGAGAAATCGAGAAGAATGATTGCCCAGAGAGAAAAAGGTGAGGGCAACAGTAAAGCCTCCAGAGACCATTCATGTGTGGGGTTGCTTTCATCCATGGAGGGAATCACTCACAATTTTGCCTAAGAACATTGCCATGAATAAATAATTGGAGCTAAACATTTTCCAGAGCAACTTAATCACAACCACCCAGGAGCAATTAGGTGATGGAACAATTCTTTATCCAACTTGATGGAGACCATAAGGCAAAAGTGATGACTATCTTTGTGAACCAAAACTTGAAAGTTTGGGTTCAAAGGCAGGAAACTCCCCAGATCTTCATGAAATAACAAACCTGTAGTCAATCCTCCCAAAAAGCAGTGAGACAAATGAAAACTCAGAAATTGTGATAAACTCCAAGCAATGATTAGGCAGGGATGGGTTGTGGATTTGGCCCTTATGCTGATATCCAGGTGCCAGGACAAATTGAGGTATTGCAAATAGCAGAAAATGGCAAGGTCATGAAGGGGTTAAAGGTTGTTTTCCCGATTTGTGGTGGCGGTGGGGGGTTCTTTGTTGTTTTTGGGGGGTTTTTTGTATTTTTCCACACACCCCCACACACCCCCAGTCGGGTATGCTTTTTTTTTTTGTGGTTGATGGATTTTGAAAAACAGTAATTTGAATATGAAATGACCCCACTATTAAAATTTCTCTTTCTAGCTTTTTTTTGGGTCAATTTAACCAAGTATAAAACTTGATATATAACGAATAGGTTGTTCTGTAAAAATATTTTTAAAAAAAAGTGTTTGGTTGAGAAGAGGGATCAGGAAGGGAAGAGGCACAGAAAAAATGAGAATGATGGAACGCAAGAGTTGTTACACATGTGATATGGTAGAATATTAATCAAAGGATAGATTAGCCGTTGACCGGTGTAGATGAGCGTATGTTATCAATGGGTCCTAAATTTTGAAAAACTCAACCCGAGTGTCATTGGTGACACACGTAATTTTCTCATTCATCATAAATATCTACATGGCCTAGGAATACTGGTAATGGTTAGTGATGAGCGAGCACTACCGTGCTTGGTACTCATAACGAGACTCATGTCCCAAGTATAAAGGACATCAATGGGAAACTTGAGCATTTTTCCAGGAACTCTTCTATTGACTTCCATTATATTCTGTTACTTGAGTGGCACTTTTTGAACACCAACTGCTCGTTACGTGTACCAAGCACCCGAGTTTGGTAGTGCCTACTCATCGCTAGTTACTAGTACAGAGCACCCGAGCTTGGTAGTGCCCACTGATCACTAGTTACTAATACAGAGCACCCGAGCTTGGTAGTGCCTACTCATCGCTAGTTACTAGTACAGAGCACCCGAGCTTGGTAGTGCCTACTCATCGCTAGTTACTAGTACAGAGCACCCGAGCTTGGTAGTGCCCACTGATCACTAGTTACTAATACAGAGCACCCGAGCTTGGTAGTGCCTACTCATCGCTAGTTACTAGTACAGAGCACCCGAGCTTGGTAGTGCCTACTCATCGCTAGTTACTAGTACAGAGCACCCGAGCTTGGTAGTGCCCACTGATCACTAGTTACTAGTACAGAGCACCAGAGCTTGGTAGTGCTCACTCATCACTAGTTACTAGTACAGAGCACCCGAGCTTGGTAGTGCCTACTCATCGCTAGTTACTAGTACAGAGCACCCGAGCTTGGTAGTGCCCACTGATCACTAGTTACTAGTACAGAGCACCCGAGCTTGGTAGTGCCTACTCATCGCTAGTTACTAATACAGAGCACCCGAGCTTGGTAGTGCTCACTCATCACTAGTTACTAGTACAGAGCACCCGAGCATGGTAGTGCTCACTCATCACTAGTTACTAGTACAGAGCACCCGAGCTTGGTAGTGCCTACTCATCGCTAGTTACTAATACAGAGCACCCGAGCTTGGTAGTGCTCACTCATCACTAGTTACTAGTACAGAGCACCCGAGCTTGGTAGTGCCCACTGATCACTAGTTACTAGTACAGAGCACCCGAGCTTGGTAGTGCCTACTCATCGCTAGTTACTAATACAGAGCACCCGAGCTTGGTAGTGCTCACTCATCACTAGTTACTAGTACAGAGCACCCGAGCATGGTAGTGCTCACTCATCACTAGTTACTAGTACAGAGCACCCGAGCTTGGTAGTGCTCACTCATCACTAGTTCCGAATGCAGAGCACCCAAGCAATGGTAGTGCTCGCTCATCACTAGTTGTGAGTACGGAGCATGGTAGTGCTCATTCATCACTAGGTACTAGTACCGATCACCAGGGCATGGTAGTGCTCGCTCATCACTAATAATGATATATGCATCTATTTCCAATCATAGACTATCATTTACTTTTCCTATCATTTTGCTTTTAAGAGAAAAGCAGTCTGTACCAGGTGAAGTGAGTGTGGATGCTTTGTGACACAGCAAAGTTTCCCATGGTTTTGAATAAGGGAAGTATGGATGATTTTACTGGCAGGAAGTGAACACTTATGAGCAGAAGCGAGATCCCCATGGACAGATCCACCACACGTGCAGTAGATCACCTTTTGTGGCAGACCCTCAAAAAACTGCAGGATAACCAGGGGTCGTTGGCTATCCAAGCAGAAAGAATGTGCCAGTGCATGAGCACTACATATGCAGATTCCAGTGCTACTTGTGCTCTCACCATTTAATTTTAATGTAGCATCAGCTGATATATAGAGAACATATAGTCTCATTTTAATCATTCAGCTTTTTTGTCCTTGTTTTTTTTTTTTTTTTTTCTACACCCACCAGATTTTAATTTAAAAGTATTTTAATATTTCTATGTCAGTCCCAGCCTTGAGAAAAGCACAGCCCCTTACTCCCCCATGCCACAAAAGTGCGGTTACTTGTCTCCGTACCCTCTCTGACAGCAGATGGGTAACCTACTCCAGAAGTGCAGAGCGGGCATCCCTCTGCAGGAGCGGCCCTACCTGCCAAATTCTCTCGCCTTGTGGCTTGCACCTGTCTATGAAGGAAGTCTGTTAACTGATGGCCTCTGATAAAACGCATATGTGGAAAAGACTTGTGGCTCACTTTACTTTCTCATGAAAATATTGGGAAATGACTAGAAGATTGATGAGCCACAAATGTCTCTACACTGAAAATTCACATAAGAAGGGAACGTTCTCTCATGGGACACTTGTGACATGTAATGTCATTGCTACAAAATGGATTTGTAAAAAAGCTGAGTCCTTCCTTCGAAAAGGGTGGAGTAGTTTTTTGTAATACTTTAGTTCTTTATTGTAGAATTACATGAGTAAAGTTTCTTAATGTTTGTAATATTCCCATGAGTTGTTTTGTTTATTTTTGTTTTTCATTAGTTCCTTTTCATAAAGTGGCCACCCCTGATGATTTTCTTTTTCTGATGGGATTAGATAGGGCTTGAAGCATTTGGCTCTATCATCTGGCCTATAAAACATCTTACACTGATTGGTCATCTAGTAGCGTCTCGGCCGTACAGCCCTATATGTGCTAGGGTGAGCGATATTCTATACCGGACACTAAAGAATCCCCCTGTCCTCAACTTAGTCAAGTCAGTTATTTCTGCATTTGCCTGTAATTTTTCATATTTTTTTTTTTTTTTTTTTGTTTTTACTTTTTGATCTTTGGAGTAAATGCTTACATTTCCATAGCGTTTTCAAGTTACAATGGTTTAAGTAAAGTCGCCCGCAGTTAAGTGACAGCTGAATTTATAGTTATTGCTCCTGACCACCATATACACATGCACATTCAGTCCAGCCAAGAATGTATGTATGTATGTATGTATGTATGTATTTATATAGGGAGAAGGAAAGAAGTTGCTGTTGCCAGACACCCCGTATGCCCGCTAACCTCATTAAGCATATGTGGAAATATGTTTTTTTTAAGATCTTCCAATGTTTTTCTAGTTAAAGTCTCTTGTGGAAGAAGCCTGTGCCGATGCTGCTTCTCTGAAGATTTTGCTGTTGTTGTCAAGCATGTAGAGATGGCTTTTTCAAAAGTCGCCTGAAGGGTGAGCGGGGCCGCCTTCCGAAGGGTGAGCGGGGCCGCCTTCCGAAGGGTGAGCGGGGCCGCCTTTTCGAAGGGTGAGCGGGGCCGCCTTTTCGAAGGGTGAGCGGGGCCGCCCTTTCGAAGGGTGAGCGGGGCCGCCCTTTCGAAGGGTGAGCGGGGCCGCCCTTTCGAAGGGTGAGCGGGGCCGGCCTTTCGAAGGGTGAGCGGGGCCGGCCTTTCGAAGGGTGAGCGGGGCCGGCCTTTCGAAGGGTGAGCGGGGCCGGCCTTTCGAAGGGTGAGCGGGGCCGGCCTTTCGAAGGGTGAGCGGGGCCGCCTAATTTATTCATTTCAAGGTTTCTTTAGCATGAAAAAAAAAAAGTGACCATAGGACTGAACAGGTGCACACAGCAGTGTCTTTGTGTAATTTCTGTGAACTATTTTTTGTTTTTTGCTGCGCATTTGCAGCTCTTTCTCAGGTGGGGGCCTGGCAGAGTCTGCCTGAATAAATTCTTTGTGCATATACCCGTAAACCACAAAAGGATTGGGCATTGACATGATGCTATCGGGATAGTTTGGAGGCACTACATACACATTATATGATCAACTAAAACCCAGCTTATTCTGCTGACCTGCTGTATCCCTTTTTACAGTTGCGATCATAGAACCAATTGATATAACTAGTGATGGGCGGACTCACAGATAAAACGTGACCGGTGGATCTAACCGGATTTTAAAAAAAAAAAAAAAAAATTCCAGTTCCAGGCCAAATATCTGGCCGGACCCCAGTCCCCATATAAGTCTATGGGGACCAGAATCCAGTGGTAGAAAGGATAGGTGATTGGAGCAAATGTCCCCACACAGCTGTGACTGTTCCCTCGGCCACTCATATTTTTTTTTTTTTCCAGGACTGCTCATTATTACTCATCCATATTCACTGCTTCCCCCGCCCACCCAGTGACCCGCAGACAGCGTTTGTGATTGGTTGCAGTTAGATGCTGTCATACAGGCTGGGGGAGAGTCTGACTGCAACCAATCTCACACGCCAGGATGGCCTCTGCATGGGGAAATCTGTGCATATGGATAAGCAATAATGAGCGGCCGTCGAAGGAGTGGCCCGGAAGCAGTTACTGCCGCACCGGTGCCTCTAAGTAGTAAGCACTTGCTTCATTCTTATTTTCTTTATATTATTTATTTATTTTTACCACCAGAGTTACCGGACCCGGATCACTAGATGTGAATTCCGGGACCGATGCCGTCACTCAAGTACGTTAGAAATCGTGTGGATCCGGACTTTTACAGTCTGGGTCCGCCCATCACTAATTGTGACTGGAGGGACCAAAGGATGTGGACTTAATGTACAATACCAGACCTAATGTTGTGGCTACCTGGTTAGGAACGATTGCAGTGAACCCCTGTAAATATGATTGACCGCTGCAGGCAGTGCACGTTTTTGAACTACAGTCATTCTTAAGAAAATAAACACGTTATGCAGCAGAGATTCATACAAGAAAAATCCAGCTTCCTTTCCTTGTGATATATCACCATGTTTCCGGTTGTAGTCTCACACGGTGAGGTCAGTTTTCCTTTTTCTACATTTACAATCAGTCTTAAAGGAGCCAAAGCCTTAAAGGAATTGCTATTTCAGTTTTATAAGTGTTACTCAGTCATGCTCCTCGGTCATTGTTTATGCATAGCTGACTTGCCGCGGTGTGCTTCGTTGGCAGACCACTGAACCATCTTTTTCCTGTTTTTTTTGCTTTTTGTATTCTTTTATATAGAAAGAAGAAGGTAAAATTCAAGGACAACTCAACAACTCCGACTCCAGCCAGTATATTCGTGAGTTAAAAGATCAAATTGAAGAAATGAAACAGGAGGTAAGTGTCTATAGAAACTGCTTCTTGCTAAACACCCTCACCCTCCGTGCAGGTAGCAATGTGTTGTAAGGCCAGGACGCTGTCTACCTGCAGTATATGTATTACCAGTTGTACCACTGTTTACATTTTATTTATTTATTTTTTTCAGATCAGTTTGTATAGAAAATTCTTCACTACACATTTAAAGGGAACCTGTTACCAGGTTTTTGCCACCTAATCTGAGATCAGCATAATGTAGAGACAGAGACCCTGATTCCAGTTATGTGCCACTTACTGGGCTGCTTAGTGCAGTTTTGCTAAAATCACTGTTTAATGGGCAGGAGATTATCATTAGAGGACTATTTGGTGTGATGCAGGTAGTCCAGCATATTCATGAGCTCTGTAGATCTGCAGCAGAGAAAACATTGATTTTATCAAAATGACAGCAAATAGCTCAGTAAGTGACACATCGCTGGAATCAGGGTCTCTGTTATGGTGCTTTCAGATGGGGAGAAAAAACCTGGTGACCGATTCCCTTTAATAAACAGTTGAAAAATAGGATTTTTAAAGCGGATCTGTGTCCAGATTTTACTATGCAGACTTCATACTAGATACATCTTAAACCTGATGAGGCTGGCGTATGTACTTTGAAAATCCATGTAGCCCTAATCGTTGCATAACTCTGATTTTAAAATGATTTTAACATTAGTCAAGGTAAACTTTAATTATAAAGCCATTCTGATTTAGCTTTTTTTATTATAATTATTATTAGTACACCAGCCTCATAAAGTCTCAGAAATAAATTTAATTGTTTTTATAGTTTACATTCTGAAATCTGAGCGTATTCTCTCTCCCTGGAAAAAGATTTGACTGGTCCTGTAGACTTGCTCGTAGACTTTGCTGCTGCTTTTGTGTGCAACATTACTTAATAATTCATATATATTTTCAAACCAGCATTGGCATCACAATATTGGTATTTTCAACTTCACCAGGAAGTATGCATTGGTATTAGTTTAAATGAAACCTTTGCATTTCTGCTGTTTGGACTCTCCACTTGATTTTGGCTTAGAAATACTGGTGCAAATACTGACCTAAATACTGCTGTGTGAAAGTGGCTTAAATGTGATCAATTACACAGGTATTGCTAAGATACTGCTAGAAATCATACACTGTACTGATTTTACACCCTTTAGTTTTATTAGTGTTCCTAATACACCACAGCCCATGTTCACATTACGTTAAACAGGACCTTTAATTTGCTCAAAAATAAATTGTTAAATACCTTGTAAAAATCCCTGAACTCTACTGATTCTGCCACACTTTTTTTTTCTTTTTCCATTTTGCACTGCGTGCTCCATTACAGCGGTATTCCTGTTTGAAGCACTGTATGTGAAATCTCTGCTTGTAGGCCAACCGGGTGTCTCTTCGGAGTCTTCTCCAGGAGAATGCTTTGATTGGCAGCATCTGGGGATTAAAGGTTGAAGCCGCATTCTCCCGGAGAAGACTCTGAAGAGACATCCGGTTGGCCTACAAGCTGAGATTTCACATGCGCTCCGAAAACAACAAATGTGAATATCTCTGCAAAATAAGTGCGGCAGAATTAGACTCTAAAGGGGGCTTTACACGCTACGATATCGTCAATGTTTTATCGTCGGGGTCACGTTGTTAGTGACGCACATCCGGCGTCATTAACGATATCGCAGCATGTGACACGTACCTGCGACCTTAAGCGACCTCAAAAATGGTGAAAATCGTTCACCATGGAGAGGTCGTCCCAAACTCAAAAATCGGTAAGGGTTGTTTTTCGTTGTGGTTCGTCGCTACTGCGGCAGCACACATCGCTCCGTGTGACACCGCAGGAGCGAGGAACGTCTCCTTACCTGCCACCGGCCACAATGCGGAAGGAAGAGGTGGGCGGGATGTTTACATCACGCTCAGCTCCGCCCCTCCGCTTTGATTGGCCGGCCACTTAGTGATGTCACGGTGACGTCGCTGTGATGCCGAACGTCCCTCCCCCTTGAGGGAGGGATTGTTCGGCAGTCACAGCGCCGCCGCCGACCAGGTAAATACGTGTGACGCTGCCGTAGCGATAATGTTCGCTGCGGCAGCGATCACACGATTTCGCTTGCACGATGGGGGCGGGTACTTACATGCTCGATATCGCTAGCAAGTGCTAGCGATGTCATAGCGTGTAAAGCCCGCTTAAGGGTCTGTTGACATGTTGCAGATTTGTTGCGTGGGGGGACTTTGCGCAAATTTGTCATAATTTCCTGATGACAGCAAAGTGAAATGAGAATCCTAAAGTCTCATGCACATGAATATTTATTCCTTGTAGATTTGGTGCAGATTTAAATCTGCAGCTTGTCAATTCTTTCAGAGTTTTTGCTGTAGATTTCACTCATACTAATTGAGTGGGGAAAAAAAGTACTGAAAATGCATGGACACTTCTTTTCCTCTGCATTTTTCATGCCAAAAAGATGCAGAAATTACACCAAATACTTAACACATGCACGTGCTCTTAAAGAGGAACTGTCACTTTCTTAAAAAAATTAAGCTTTACAAAACCTTTTAAGAATCCCTATGTTTGGCATGTGCAGAAAATAAAGCGCCTTATTAGTGCAAAATAGACGTTTTCTCCTCCAGCAAGTATTGTCTTGTTTGTGTATGTATGTGTGTATGTATTTGTGTGTGTGTGTGTGTATAATATAATATATATATATAATATTTTAATATTAATAATTTGTATTCCGCAGGTAAATGTAAAATTTTATTTTTAATAAAGTGGTATCCTCCTCCGTGGGACATGTGGGACATTTTTCTATGTCTGACCTATACATGCATCCCTTTTAAAATCTGATCAGTGTCTCCTGTCTGTGAGACTCGGTGTGACTTATTCTCATCTGTTGTGCGGCTTAGATTTGGTCATTTCAAGGGAATCTGTCACCAGGTTTTTGCTCCCCCCATTTGAGAGCAGCATAATATAGCAACACTCTTGTTCCAGCAATGTGTCATTTACTGAGCTGTTTGCTGTCATTTTGATAAAATCAATGTTTTCTCTGCTGCAGATCTAGCAGTTATACAGAGATTATGAATATGCTGGACTACCTGCAGCATATCAAGTAGTCCTCTGATGATGATCTACTGCTGATTAAACTGATTTTATCGAAACTACACTAAGCAGCCCACAAAGTGACACGTCACTGGAATCAGGATCTCGGTCTCTACATTATGCTGCTCTCAGATTAGGTGGCAAAACCCATGTGAGAGATTCCCTTTAAAGTCTGTGGGGATCTGTGTAAAACAGATGAAACCTAAGACAGGCTGATCCCCATTCATTAAAGCCATTTCCCCAGAATTCTGGCGTAAATTGCTTTGAATAGTCACAACATTTGGGCGCAACTCAGAGTTGCACCAAAACTTTGCAACTTTTGTTGTTTTCACACCAGTTTTCCCCAGCTACTATAAAATGGGCAGAGCTGGGGCTTGACCAGTTAAACAGGAGCAGATTTATTGTGTGTGCTCCTACGGGTGCAGGAGCTGAATGCAGATTACATGACTAGTGTGTTCCAGCTTATGGCGATCTTTCCCACATGCACCTGAGGTTTCTATGGAAAATGTCTCATCTGGACTAGCGCATATGCTAACAACAATTGTCTCTGTGCGCTCCGTTGCACACTCGCGCTGACCTCCCCTCGCGCTGACCTCCCCTCGCGCTGACCTCCCCTCGCGCTGACCTCCCCTCGCGCTGACCTTTGCCTTATTGATAAATAGAGGTGATTTCTGGAATGTGAGTCTCCGGTGACTCTCGTTTCCCGCACATCTTCACACCTGACTAGATAAATAACAATAAAATAACAGTTTGGCTGATTCTCTGGAGAGCTTTTTAGAGCAATTGTTTGTACGATGCTGTTTGCCTTTAGCTTCAATCCCTGTTGAGGTTTATGTGAAACTCGTGCTGTTTTGCCTAAAGCACATGTGCAGATTTGTGGTTACTTACCGTTGTGGAGAAAGTTTGTGCGTTGTGCTGGTATGACCGAGATTGCAAAAAAAAAAGGATACTTGCCTAATGTCAGTTAAACACTGAATTAGAAAGTAGATTTGTACATAAATGTTATATAACTCCTGTAACCGTTCACCTCATTGACTGCGTTACTCAATAAGGCATCACTGTGGGGCTGTGATAATTACTCTGGTCACGTAGTATTTCCCAAGAGCGCACACTGTATGCATGGGACCAGGTAGTGGTTTATGTTTTCAGTCTTCTCAGCCAGGTCATGTTATCTGCTAATTATTACTTGGAGCAAATGCATACCTGCAATGGCACTATAGTGAGGCCAGTATGTGACCACTCATCTGAACCCCTTAGTCTAACCTTGCTGGAGTCTTAGGCCCTGTGCGCACTTGCTGGTTTTTGCCGCGGTTTTGCTGCATGTTTCGCTGCATGTTATGTTCATAACATCTCTGCAGTGATTCACCAGCAAGTCCTATGGAAGACAAAATGCTGTGCGCACTATGCAGATTTTGACAGCTGCATGTTTTGCTGCGGGATTCCTGCAGCAAAAACAATTGCATGTCACTTCTTTCCGCAGGTCCCTGCGGCATTTCACTCCATTGACTGCAATGTAATCGTGAAATCCCACATGGAATAACGCAGGTAGCAAATTCTGGGCGGTTCATTGTGTTTTCCTGCGTTATTCCCTGCAGTATTTCGCGTTTTCAAACATATGTTCATCACTGCCCTGCCTTTTCCGCAGGTCCCTGCGGTTTCGAGGGCTGGCAGATCAATCACCCGCCCGCTGACTCTGGGTCGGCGGAGGATTGATCCCCGGTATCTGGCCAGATGCTGCTACCCATATAAAGTTTATGGGGAACAGAATCTGTCCCAAAGGGGTAGGAGCAAGCGCTTCATACTCACCGATGAACGGGCGGTTGTCGCACTGCTCCCGCGGCAGCTCTTTCATCTTCCAGAGCTGGCTCATTATTCAATCTCTTATTCACGCCTTCCCTGCTCACCAGTGGCTGTGATTGGTTGCAGGCAGACACGCCCCCACGCTGAGTGACAGCTGTCTCAGTACAACCAATCACAGCCGCCGGTGGGCAGGTCCTATAGCGTACAGTAAAAAAAATAATTAAAAAAACTGCATGCGGTTCCCCCCAATTTCTTCAGCGCTCTATTGGGAGACCCAGACGATTGGGGTATAGCTACTGCCTCCGGAGGCCACACAAAGCACTACACTAAAAAGTGCAAGGCCCCTCCCCTTCTGGCTATACCCCCCCGTGGTATCACGGGTTCTCCAGTTTTCAAGCTTTGTGCGAAGGAGGTCAGACATCCATGCATAGCTCCACAGATTTTAGTCAGCAGTAGCTGCTGACTATTTCGGATGGAAGAAAAGAGGGCCCATATAGGGCCCCCAGCATGCTCCCTTCTCACCCGTTGATGGTGTTGTTGTAAGGTTGAGGTACCTATTGCTGGTACGGAGGCTGGAGCTCACATGCTGCTTTCCTTCCACATCCCCCTGGGGGGCTCTGAGGAAGTGGGATCCTGCCGGCCTCAAAGCTCTGACGCCGGGCTCCATCCACAGACCCATTTGAACCTGCTGGATACGGAGCTGGAGTACCGTTCAGGGACATGGCCCTGCACCATTACAGGTACTCTGTGTCCCCGTACACACAGGCACAGCACACTCCAGACTTGCTGGGTGTGCTAGTGCGCCGGGGACAGTAAAGGGTTACAGTCACTGCAGCTTTGCTGAGTGACTTTGTGTATTGGGAACTACCGCGCCGGACGCTCCGGGAGCGGCGGCGCGGCTGGGACTTGTAGTTCGCCGGGGACTGGGCGCCGACCGCGCTTTTACGGCGGCGGCGCTTATAAATCCAGTCCCCGGCTTCTGCGGCCTAGTGCCGCTTCGTTCCCGCCCCCTCCCTGTCACTCAGGGAAGGGGACAGACGCTGAGCAATCAGCAGCGCCGAGGGCTGGAGCCTTTTTACATGCTCCAGCCCTCTCACTGCACACTGTCGGACGCCGGATTCCCGCTCTGACTTGGGGCACGCCCACGGCCCGCCCCTCCTCACACGAGCTGGGGAAGACGCCGGCAGCCATTACTGCAGTCCGAGCTCGGACTTTCGGCAACCAGGCAGGACGGTGGCGACCATACACCCGCTTATAGGCGGGCGGTAAGCGGCACACATAGTGCTGACCCCAATATATACTGCAGTGTGTACATGTGTTTTTTAACTGCATAGGTCGCTATATGCCCGCTTGGAGAGCGACACATCAGCAGCAGGAAAGCAGGTGTGCTAAGGCACAGGCTTTCTAGGCTGCTTGTATTGCACGTACTGAAGTGTTCATTTGTGTTTATGCTTGTATGCTATACACTGCACTGTACAGTCGCTAGTCTTAGCTATATTCTCCTGGAATGGCTAGACTACAGCAGCAGAAAACCAAGGGTGCTGGGGCACAGGTTTTTTTCTATGCTGCTTGTATTGCATGGGCTGCAGTGTGCATTTGTACTTGTGCTTGTATGCTATACATTGCACTGTATGGTCACTCTTCTGGGCTATATTCCCCTAGATGACTAGTCTACAGCAGCAGAAGAGCAGAGGTGCCAGGGCACAGGCTTCTATGCTGCTTGTATTGCTTGTGCTGCAGTGTTCATTTGTACTTTATGCTTGTATGCTATACATTGCACTGTACGGTCACCATTCTTGGCTATATACTTCTAGATGGCTAGTCGGCAGCGGCAAAAAAGCAACACAGATTTTCAGTGCTGTTTTTTACTACATGGGATGCTGTTCATGACACCGTCCCATTGTGTGCATGCTCCCCTGTAGCACTTCGTCTGCCGGGGTCTCTAGCACTTCGTCTGCCGGGGTCTCTACTAGTCGTGGCCAAAGAAACCACCTGTCATCCCTGTCCAAGGACAGGGACGGAGTTGCAGTTTCGACAGATATATTGTCATAAGATAGAGACTTGCAGTCCAGACAGGCCATGGGCAATCTTCCTGACCAACCTCATTTGGAACGGGGGGGTCCCAGGAGGACTCTCTGTATGATAAGGCAGCTCTCCAGGACTTTGATCCTGACATCGCTATCAATCCGAATACACCGGATGGTAACGCCATACGGAATGATCCTATAGCGTCCATCAATGGAAGGTTGGATTTTTCTCCCTCAGCTCCCCCAGTGGAGGAGTCAGCTTCACAGCAGGAGAAGTCCCTTTTCAGTATCTCAAACGGATATTGAGTATTTTTCTGGCCACGCTGACTTCAGAGAAGCAGTCCAGAAACACCACGCTTACCAGATAAGCGTCTTCTCCAAACGTTTTTAAGATACACGTTATCCCTTTTCCCCTGACGTGGTCAAGCGCTGGACCCAGGGTCCAAAGGTGGATTCTCCAATCTCCAGGCTTGCGTCTAGAGCCATAGTTGCACTGGAGATGGGGCTTCACTTAAAGATGCCATTCACAGACAGATGGACTCTGGTTGAAATCTGTCTAGGAGGCTATCGGCGTGTCGGTTGCTCCGGCATTCACAGCCGTATAGGCAACCTAACCTTTTCAGCTGTTCTTGCGCAGCTGGCCTTGAGCACATGTACATCTGTACCGCAGAGGCGTCCGTAACTCCGCAATGTCTGCACTGCGACTTACCCTATTAATGCTGTCCTAAGAGTACAGTCGAGGTTTCGGTCCTTCCCAAGCTCGGGCAGGTCCCAATTGTCCTCGTGCAAAAGGGCTACAAAACCTCAGACGGGCTCAGATTCCGGCCGGGCTCAATCACGCCCAAGGAAGGCAGCTGGAGGAACCGCTACCAAGGCGGTCTCCTCATGACTCTCAGCTCTCTCTCTCTCTCTCCGCATCCGCGGTTGATGGCAGACTCCCCCGCCTTTGGCGACATTTAGCTGCCACAGGTCACAGACCGGTGGGTGACGGACATTGTGCTCACGTGCACAGGACAGTGTTCTGTTCTCGTCCTCCGACTCCATTCTTCAGAACGGCCCCACCTCCCCACCGAGCAGATGCCCTGCTGCAGGCGGTGGACGCTCTAAGAGCAGAAGGAGTGGTGATCCCTGTCCCCCCTCAGGAACGAGGGCGAGGGTTTGTACTCCAATCTCTTTGTGGCTCCAAAAAAGGACGGCTCCTTCCGTCCTGTTCTGGACCTAAAACTGCTCAATAAGCATGCGAACGCCAGGCGGTTCCGGATGGAATCCCTCCGATCCGTCATTACCTCAATGTCTCGAGGAGACTTCCTTGCCTCAACAGACATCAAAGATGCCTATCTCCACGTGCCAATTGCTACGGAGCACCAACGTTTTCTACGTTTTGTGATAGGAGACGACCATCTTCAGTTCGTAGCTCTGCCATTCGGTCTGGCGACAGCCCCACGGGTGTTCACCAAGGTCATGGCAGCAGTGGTAGCAGTCTTGCACGCTCAGGGACACCCGGTGATCCCTTACTTGGACGATCTACTCGTCAAAGCACCCTCCCTCGAGGCATGACAACGCAGCCTGAATGTTGCGCTGGAGACTCTCCAGACTTTCGGGTGGATCATCAATTTGGCAAGGTCAAATCGGTCACCGACTCAATCACTAACGTATCTCGGCATGGAGTTCACCCTCTATCAGCGATAGTGAAGCTTCCGCTGAACAAGCAGCGTTCACTGCAAACAGAGGTGCAGTCTCTCCTTCAAGGCCAGTCGCACCCCTTAAGGCGCCTCATGCACTTCCTAGGGAAGATGGTGGCAGCCATGGAGGCAGTTCCCTTTGCGCAGTTTCATCTGCGCCAACTGCAAGGGGACATTCTCCGCCAATGGGACGGGCAGTCAACCTCCCTGGACAGGAAAGTCTCCCTTTCCCAGACGGCCAAGGACTCTCTGCAATGGTGGCTTATTCCCACCTCATTGTCACAGTGAAGATCCTTCCTACCCCCATCCTGGGCAGTGGTCACGACAGATACGAGTCTGTCAGGGTGGGGAGCAGTTTGTCTCCGCCACAGGGCTCAGGGGACGTGGACTCAGCAGGAGTCCACCCTTCAGATCAATGTTCTGGAAATAGGGGCAGGGTATCTTACCCTACTAGCTTTCCAGCAGTGGCTAGAAAGAGAGCAGATCCGAATCCAGTCGGACAACTCCACAGCGGTGGCATACATCAACCACCAAGGAGGGACGCGCAGTCGGCAAGCCTTCCAGGAAGTCCGGCGAATCCTCATGTGGGTGGAGGACACAGCATCCACCATATCCGCAATTCACATCCCGGGCGTAGAAAACTGGGAAGCAGACTTCCTCAGTCGCCAGGGTATGGACGCAGGGGAATGGTCCCTTCACCCGGACGTGTTTCAGGAAATCTGTCGCCGCTGGGGGGTGCCGGACGTCGACCTAATGGCGTCTCGGCACAACAACAAGGTCCCGGCATTTATGGCACGATCGCGCGATCACAGAGCTCTGGCGGCAGACGCCTTAGTGCAAGATTGGTCGCAGTTCCGGCTCACATATGTGTTTCCACCTCTGGCACTCTTGCCCAGAGTACTGCGCAAAAAATCAGATCCGATTGCAGCCGCGTCATACTCGTCGCCCCAGACTGGCCGAGGAGATCGTGGTACCCGGATCTGTGGCATCTCACGGTCGGCCGACCGTGGTCACTACCAGGCTGGCCAGACTTACTGTCCCAAGGGCCGTTTTTCCATCGGAATTCTGCGGCCCTGAACCTGACTGTGTGGCCATTGAGTCCTGGATCCTAGCGTCTTCAGGATTATCCCAAGGGGTCGTTGCCACCATGAAACAGGCTAGGAAGTCCACCTCTGCTAAGATCTACCACAGAACGTGGAAGATTTTCTTAACCTGGTGCTCGGCTCAGGGAGTGTCTCCCTGGCCATTTGCATTGCCTACTTTTCTTTCCTTCCTGCAATCGGGGTTAGAAAAGGGCTTGTCGCTCGGCTTCCTTAAGGGGGAAGTCTCGGCACTATCCGTGTTTTTTCAGAAGCGTCTAGCACGTCTTTCTAAGGTGCGCACGTTCCTACAGGGGGTCTGTCATATCGTACCCCCGTACAAGCGGCCGTTAGATCCATGGGATCTCAACAGGGTATTAGTTGCTCTCCAGAAGCCGCCTTTCGAGCCTCTGAAGGAAGTTTCCTTTCTCGCCTGTCACAGAAGGTGGCGTTTCTCGTTGCGATCACATCGCTTCGGCGAGTGTCTGAGCTGGCAGCTCTGTCATCCAAGGCTTCCTTCCTGGTGTTCCACCAGGACAAGGTAGTGCTGCGCTCCATTCCGGAGTTTCTCCCTAAGGTCGTATCCTCATTTCATCTTAATCAGGATATATCCTTGCCTTCCTTTTGTCCTCATCCGGTTCACCGGTATGAAAAGGACTTACGTTTGTTAGATCTGGTGAGAGCACTCAGACTCTACATTTCCCGCACGGCGTCCATGCGCCGTTCCGATGCACTTTTTGTCCTTGTCGCTGGTCCGCGCAAGGGGTTGCAGGCTTCTAAAGCCACCCTGGCTCGATGGATCAAAGAACCAATTCTAGAGGCCTACCGTTCTGCGGGGCTTCCGGTTCCTTCAGGGCTAAAAGCCCACTCAACCAGAGCCGTGGGTGCGTCCTGGGCATTACGAAACCAGGCTTCGGCTCAACAAGTGTACCAGGCAGCTACCTGGTCCAGTCTGCACACTTTCACCAAGCATTATCAGGTGCATACCTATGCTTCGGCGGATGCCAGCTTAGGTAGAAGAGTCCTGCAGGCGGCAGTGACACCCCCGTAGGGGAGGGCTGTTTTGCAGCCCTAACATGAGGTATTTCTTTACCCACCCAGGGACAGCTTTTGGACGTCCCAATCGTCTGGGTCTCCCAATAGAGCGCTGAAGAAGAAGGGAATTTTGTTACTTACCGTAAATTCCTTTTCTTCTAGCTCTTATTGGGAGACCCAGCACCCGCCCTGTTGTCCTTCGGGATGTTTTTGTTGTTTGCGGGTACACATGTTGTTCATGTTGAACGGTTTTTCAGTTCTCCGATGTTACTCGGAGTTAATTTGTTTAAACCAGTTATTGGCTTTCCTCCTTCTTGCTTTGGCACTAAAACTGGAGAACCCGTGATACCACGGGGGGGTATAGCCAGAAGGGGAGGGGCCTTGCACTTTTTAGTGTAGTGCTTTGTGTGGCCTCCGGAGGCAGTAGCTATACCCCAATCGTCTGGGTCTCCCAATAAGAGCTAGAAGAAAAGGAATTTACGGTAAGTAACAAAATTCCCTTCTTTGATACCAGCCAGGATAAAGCCTCACAGCTGAGGGCTGGTATTCTTAGGCTGGGGAGCCCCACGTTATGGGAGCCCCCCAGCCTAAAAATATCAGCCAGCAGCCCGCCCGGACTTGCCGCATCCATTAGATGCGACAGTCCTGGACTTTTCCCGGTTCTTCCCGTTGCCGTGATGCGGTGGCAATCGGGGTAATGAAGGAGTTAATGGCAGCAGCCCATAGCTGACATTAAGTCCTAGTTTAGTGATGGCAGGCGTCTATATGACACCCCCTCATGACTAAACTGTAAATGAAAGTAAATAAGCACAAACACCTCAAAAATCCTTTATTTGAAATAAGACAAAAAAGCCCCCTTTTTCACCACTTTATTAACCCCTAATAGCAGCCCTCCAGGTCCGACGTAATCCACAAGATGTCCCACGACGCTTCCAGCTCTGCTACACCAGGCACTCAGTGAGCGCCATAGACCATGACTGCTCACTGTGAGGGTCAGGCGACAAGTGAAGTGAGCCGTCTGGATCAGCGGTGACTTCACTGATGTGCTTTGCAGTGACAGGTGGAGAACTCCTGCTGTCACTGCACATCAGCTGACTGAAGTCACCGCTGATCTTATACTCTCCTTCTCCTGTGAGGCTCCCTCCGGACACTGCTCTCCTGCTTCCAGGCCGACTCATGCATATGCAGTGCACAGCTCACCCGCAAACAGCAGAGCATCTGAGGCAGCCGTGCGGGACAAAAGCACTGCCCGGAGACTTCAGCACCACAGACAGCAGGAGCGAGGAGAACTTTGAAATCCTGCAGGGAACAACCTGCGGCAATTCCACATTAAATCCGCACCAATACGCAACATGCCGCATACGGATTTCGCTGCAGATGTTTTGCGTTTTTTTTTTTTTTTCCGCAGGTGCGGAAGCCTGCGTTTTCCAGTGCGCACAGGGCCTAAAGCTTGCCGTGGAAAATAGATGGCTGGTGGTCGAACGGTTCTTTGGCTGATCGTGTGACACACAGACATGTCAGCCATAAACACTCAGGCTCGTTCGGCCAAGTGTTCCTGTGCTTTATGAGAAAGTTGCCGACTGTCATGTTGGCCAACAACTTTATCTCCAGGAGAACAATGTAATTTACAGTCCCGAATTGGAGATGCGAAATCTACAAATCTCCCGACTATCTGTTGGCCTGTGTCCCCATACACAGTAGACTGTCGGCCATAACCATCCACATCGGTATGTTCGTCCGACATTAGTCATAGATCTGGGTGAACCTGCAGTTTTTTGGGTTTGGCAAGTCCAGCTGTACTTGAGGGGGTAAAAAAAAGTTTACCGGACTTGACCCCAGACGCCGAACCCCTTGCTGTTAATAATAATTGCTGTGTACACGCACACACATGGCTCTGCACACGCACACACATGGCTCTGCACACGCACACACATGGCTCTGCACCGCACACACATGGCTCTGCACCGTACACACATGGCTCTGCACACGCACACACATGGCTCTGCACCGTACACATGGCTCTGCACACACATGACTCTGCACCGTACACGCACACACATGGCTCTGCACACGCACACACATGGCTCTGCACCGTACACGCACACACATGGCTCTGCACACGCACACACATGGCTCTGCACCATACACACATGGCTCTGCACCATACACACATGGCTCTGCACCGTACACATGGCTCTGCACACGCATGACTCTGCACCGTACACGCACACACATGGCTCTGCACACGCACACACATGGCTCTGCACACGCACACACATGGCTCTGCACCGTACACGCACACACATGGCTCTGCACACGCACACACATGGCTCTGCACCATACACACATGGCTCTGCACCATACACACATGGCTCTGCACACGCACACACATGGCTCTGCACCGTACACATGGCTCTGCACACGCATGGCTCTGCACCGTACATGCACACACATGGCTCTGCACACACATGGCTCTGCACACGCACACACATGGCTCTGCACCGTACACATGGCTCTGCACACGCATAGCTCTGCACCGTACACGCACACACATGGCTCTGCACACACATGGCTCTGCACCGTACACGCGCACACATGGCTCTGCACACGCGCACACACATGGCTCTGCACACGCGCACACACATGGCTCTGCACACGCGCACACACATGGCTCTGCACACGCGCACACACATGGCTCTGCACCGTACACATGGCTCTGCACACACATGACTCTGCACCGTACACGCACACATGGCTCTACACACGCACACACATGGCTCTGCACACGCACACACATGGCTCTGCACCGTACACGCACACACATGGCTCTGCACCGTACACACATGGCTCTGCACCGTACACATGGCTCTGCACACGCATGGCTCTGCACCGTACATCCACACACATGGCTCTGCACACGCACACACATGGCTCTGCACCGTACACACATGGCTCTGCACACGCACACACATGGCTCTGCACCGTACACATGGCTCTGCACACGCATGGCTCTGCACCATACACGCACACACATGGCTCTGCACACGCACACACATGGCTCTGCACCGTACACGCACACACATGGCTCTGCACCGTACACACATGGCTCTGCACACGCACACATATGGCTCTGCACCGTACACATGGCTCTGCACACGCATGGCTCTGCACCGTACACGCACACACATGGCTCTGCACACGCACACACATGGCTCTGAAACCCCCCCATCCCCATCGGGAACACATGTGGAGTACATACTCACCCGTCCTCGGTCCCCGCCGCTCCTGCACGTTCGTCCGCTGTCTGTGCTCTCTTCAGCACAGTAGTGACGTCACCGCTGTGCTGCAGAGCGCACACAGCGGGAGGAACAGTGACTTCTCATCAGCACTTTCAAATGTACCGGCATCGGTGATCTGTGATGCCGGTACATTTGAATGTGCGATCCTGGGCAGGGGGCCCGGTGCTGGAACTGACACTACGGCAACTGCCGCCAGGCCCCGCCCCCAGGTCACGGACCCCCACAGCAGTGCAGGGGGAGGTTACTGGAGGTGCGGGGGGAATGTGTGGGAGGGTGCAGGGAAGGGGGCGGTGACTCCTCGCACTGTAGTCGCCCAGCAGGGAGGCACAAGCTGTTCCACATTTGCATGTCAACATGGCCCTGCCCATGTAGACGTGCAATGACCGGAAGCAGCAAAATCGCGGCAGGAGCGGTCACATGACCGCTCTGAGCCGGGGGAGAGGGGCTGACAGCAGGGCAGGTAAGTGGTCTCTATCTACTTACCTGCCCCAATGTAGCCCAATAGGGAAATAAAAAAAAAAAGTCAAAGAAGCCGGATAACCCCTTTAATTGTTTTGATGATTTAATAATTTATTCTGGCTATCCTCTTTTTGCCTTTGCTAGAATTTGGTTCTATTACAATTGATTTCTGTTTTTAGACTTTTTTTTTTTTTTTTTTCTTTTGGTCTTCTAATTGGTGTCAAGGGAATTTATTAATTATTTTGTAGGTTATAGTTAACAGTTTAGATCCCTTTCAGGCATTAATGCAAAGAGGCAGAATATGAATGAAATAAGTTATTTTTACTACCTAAATATTTCTAACATCTGACCAGGCCAACATAACTGGCAGCCTTTAAAGGGAACCTGTTACGTGTAAAAATGCTATTAACCGGTCTGTGAAACCTGCCTGTACATTGAAACCCACTGCCGGGAGGAAATTAAGTTTAAGCCTCCCGAAAGCGTTTGGCTTTCAGTTATGGGGGTGGCCCTGGTGTGATTTCAGTCACTGCTCTGTGTATAAAGAGCGCCTATCTTGCAAATGCTTATCGTGACTGATGCAGCAGGGTGTCAGCTGTAGTGTACAGCCGACAGCTGCTGCATGTTCAACCGTCTGGAGAGGCTTCTCACATTTATCGCAGTTCAGTAAAGGTCACTATTGGTGGTCACTGAGGGGTTAAGCTGTTTACTGATTTTTGTACATTAGGTGGCTTTGAGGTGACTATAATTAAAGTAGAACTAAAGAGGTTTCCCGCTATTCTTTTGCTAGTGGTGGCGACA
Organism: Anomaloglossus baeobatrachus; assembly: GCF_048569485.1. NCBI lineage: Eukaryota > Metazoa > Chordata > Amphibia > Anura > Aromobatidae > Anomaloglossus > Anomaloglossus baeobatrachus. Next base: position 193,432,369 of record NC_134360.1, on the reverse strand, counting down.
AGTTCTCAGATGCTGCCGGAACACAGCAGCTTTGCCATTTGTGTAGTGTCTGCGGCTGGGTGCTGCAGATCCACCCCATATTCATTTGACTACTTTGGAAACGACAGAACTGCTGTGTTCTGGCAGCATCCAAGAATTTCCGGCCTCCGCCAGTAACAGCTGATTGGCGAGATGCCAATTGTCGCACCCCCAGCAATCAAATATTGAGGGTCTATCTTAATGATTTACCATCAACAAAGAAAAAGGTGGCCAATAAGCGTCAACCTCATGTTCATCTCTTATCAGCGCTCAATTTGTGTTTAAACCGGGAGAGGAGCCAGCTCTGCCAGACTAGTTTTGCTTAGGGTTATCTCCACTTGAAACAGAATTATTGGGCATTGACATCCCCACTGCCTGATCCTTTTTTCCCCTCCACCATCTGTCAGGAGGTGGAGGCCTCCAAACACCTCAGATAGTCGGTCAATCCTGCCAACGTTGGCCGCCCCATACCACTCAGATGGTCTGCCTATCCTGCCAACCTTGGCCGCCCCATAACCCTCAGTTGGCCGGCCAATCATGGCCACCCCATAACTTTGGCCGCCCCCACCCCCTCGGTTGGCCGATTATCCCAAACTTGGCCACCCCCATACCCCTCAGTTGGTCGATCTCTCCTGCCAAACATTGGCTTCCCCCATACCCCTCAAATGGTCGGCTGATCCGGCCAACCTTGGCCACCCCATACCCCTCAGATGGTCGGCCAACCTTGGCTGATTTCTTGTTTCCATCCAATGTGAATTGAGGCCTTTACAAGAAGATATGTCCTATTTAGTCTAACATATTTTTTTTTTGGGGGGGCAGCTGAGTCAACCTTTCCACTGTTCAGTAGAAATCTAATCGGATACTTTCGGGATGCGCTGTACCACTTGATCAGGTTTTCGGTCATTAATCCATTGGTGAAAGTTATTTTGAAATGGACTGGTTTGATAGAGACTTATGCAAATGGTAAGAAGATCTCCTCCTCTATGCCAAACCCTGCAACATTAGCTTCAGGCCATGAATTATACAGAGGTTTGCAATGGATCCTCAGGCATTTGTACCTTGGTAAACATTGAACTTTGCTTAAAGTGCTTCACTTGCCTCACGCACGGCTTAGATGGCCATCATGGCTGCCGTGAACAAACAATAAATGTGAGCATTTACAAATCCTCTACCAGTGCTTATATAGGAAATTCTCCAATATATTATCTGAATAACCTCTTTATATATAGCAATATTATACAAACAATCGAGTAACGGTACCGTCCCAGTGAACCCCAAAACATCCAAAATCCGCCATTGTCAGAAGTTACAGGATATTGGCTTTCATTACGGATACTAGTTTTATTTGGAAAGAAAAGGGTGAATGTAGCAGAGAATTGTGCCTGCCTATAAAATATTAGGGAATGGCTTCTTCCATTTTTTTATGTCTTTAAACCCTTTACTTTATACCTGGATCAACTACTTTGGAAGAAACAGCATGGAAGACATAATTTTCCTATTATTTCCCCGCTCGTTAGATTTCACATCCTGAAGAAATGCCACTCACTTGCTCCAAACAAAATGCAGTGTTAAATGGGTCACCTAGTCACATACAACAGACTGCGAACCACCATGATTCACTGATTGCTGCAGATCCAGGTCTCGAGACCCCTTGCAGCAGCAGTAGTGGGGGGCTAGCTGTATATTTACCTTCCTGCAGCCACTGGAGGGGAATTACATGGATGGAACATCCCCTGTATAGACCGGATATAAATATTCAGGGACTAATTTTGACCATTTTTCCTAATTGGCCAAGTCCTTATGTACAAATGGTGAAAACCTGACAATGCATGGATGTAAATGTGTAACGCTATTTCTCCAAAGAAAAGATGGCTGCGGCTACTGTATATTATCTTGTCATATACAGTGGCCTATGTATACATAGTATGTCCAGCTGACCGGATCTTCGGAGAAGTCGCCTCCACCCCCGCTCCCCTATACGATTATTCAGTGGCTGCACACTACAGAGGTGTGAATATACCGTCCTAGCTGTGCTTCCACTTGCACATTACACCTCATTCAGTGACAGAAGCGGGCCTGCATGTTGCACATATTTTAAGAGAACTGAGAGTTTTGCAGCAATACAGACTGTATCTTAATTCAGCTTTAACCACTGTTGAGGAAATACTATTCTGAATACAAATGTGAAAAACCTATGAGGGAGGGAATTTCCCATGGCCGGCCATACACTGCCTGTCATTAATGGTAATGTGCATTATTAATAAGTACAGAAGGAAAAAAAAACATCTGAACTTGTGCATCCTAATATTTCACAATCTTCCTATAACACAAGGTATATAAAACTATAAGATTGCCAGCAAAACGTGGCCGTTCTGTGAATTCCACTGTCCACTAGGGGGCACTGTTCTCTTGTTCTCTTGCTTGTCTTCGGTGATTTGCTGCCATAGTAATATATTAATGTTTCTATATTTATAGAATTCTATATGTTTATTTAGGTAACTTTAAATTTAAAGTCCAGTTTCACCCATTTTGCTATATTGTTTGTTTTTGTTTTAGTTTTAGTTTTTGGTTTTTTCTTTCTGCTCTGCTTGTGATAGAACCCACAGCGTTTTTGCTGTGATTTCGGAAAATCGTGACAAATCATTGCCATTTTTGTAGTGAAGTCCTACAACATGGGCTCAGCACATACGGCAACCTTACATTATCTGCAAAACCTACTTTTAGAAACCATAGTGTCCAATGCAGAGAGCTCGGCCAATTTATATCACGTGCAGAACTGACACTTAATGAACTCACAGGTGGTAATATGGGGTTAAATTCGGCACAGTCAAACCAATATAATGCCCTTCTGATATGACCATCCGTAACAAGAGCAGGGGGTTTACAGATGACATTTTGCACAGTTTGAACATTTTTCATTTGGTAAATTCTATTGAATATTTCTTAAATATATCATTTAAGACGATAGCATTTAGTAAAAGAAAAATGTAATCTCTGTACCCAATATAGTAATATTTGCACATATAATGTGTGTGTGTATGTATATGTATGTGTATGTATGTGTGTATATGTATATAATATATATATATATATATATATATATTATATGTGTGTATGTATATAATATATTCTAATCATATATATCATAATCATATATAATTTATATCCTAATCATATATAATAATTTATATCATTTTTTTTTTTAATTTATTTTTATTTAAAATATAGGTTTTCAACAATATTAGACTGAGATAATGTATCCATTTTGGATAGGTTTGGAGACCTGTTGTGTAGGAATACCAGATTTAAAATTGTAGGAAATAGCTAGTTTCTGTTTAAGTCACTTAGGGAAATTCTTTAAAGGGAAGGTGTCATATAAAAAAAAAAAAATTCAATAACTAAAAAATGTAAAGTATTAATATTTTACGGTTTTTTAAATATTTGTTTTTAATTGAGAAAAATATAAAAAAAATATTTAAAGTTTTTGATATTTTCAACTCTTAAACACTAACTGGAGCAGCTGCTGAAATTTTGCTGTACAACTAGCTCACATTACAACTGCAGTAAGTGGGCAGAATCTGCTCTCCTGTGTGTGATGTCTCTTCCCCCTCCCAATCTGGGTGTTTCCAAAAGGATAAGAGAATAAAGTTAGGATCACAGTGCGGAGTCATTTTGTTGGTGACCGCAAAGTGATCCTAATCTCTAAAGTGTCACTAAGGACAGCTGGCATAGTGCCGCACGCTACCCCGCACCGCACTCTCTTTATGGCATACAGGCCTCTGCAGGGTTTTTCCATACTCGTCGTATAATTCACATAGGATTTTCTAATTCTACAGACAGTTGATCTACTTTTTAATACGATCTTCTAAACCAGTGCCCTTCCATCCTACGGCTCTTCAGACGCTGTAACAGGTTGGAAACCAGTGCTCTAGACTGTTCTCATCCTTGGACTTGTACGCAACGGTCTATTTTTGTTCTAAACCATAATAAATCTCTTGTTTACCCTTTTTCCTGCACCCTGCAAACCATTGAAATCCAATGATTTATCAGCCTTCGCGCCGTCCTGCTTTTATGGTTTTCGGCGGTTGCTTGGCATCTGCCTGCTTCCTGTTGGATGTTGCAAGATCTGCCTGCTCTACCTAGATTACAGGAGTGGCTCAAGAGATTACAAGATCTACATACAGCACATATGTATCCTGCAGACCACAGGAATGTGACGCTTTACGCTGATAAAAACATCCATTTCTTTCTGTACCACTAAGGAATACATTACTCCCCTAGTAGCAAACGCCCAGATAAGTTTTATATAAGATGCCCTATCACAAAATTGCATATTTTCAATTTTTCCTTATTGGGTTATTCCGTAAGTAACAAGTTTATCCCCTTTCCTTAAACAGAAAGGTGAGAGTACAAGCAACCTCTATTATAGAGTGCATAAAGACCTCACAGAATGTTAGTCTCAAGATTTCAACTTTTTCTTGCAGCCAGGTCCTAAGGATAAGGGACAACTTCTGATTACTGGGGGTCTGTCTGCTGGGACCCCCACTGATTACCCCCCACCCCCACCCCCCGAACAAATTTTGGTTCTGAATGCTGTGAAGACAGATGCTCGCGCTCAGCCTCCACTCAATTATTTGTCTCTGGGATTGCTGGAAAAAAGAATACTGCGCCCCTTATTAGGGTTTGAGTTCCAATCCTTGGAGGATCGCAGGGAATCCCAGTGATCAGTAAGGAAATGTAAGAACGGATCCCAGCAGAGAAGTGGTGCAGACACACTTTTGTTTTTTTTGTTTTTTCTTTTAAAAAAACTGATTTCAACAGCATCTGTTTTCTTAACATTGAAGTATATGGAAGGCAGATCCATTAAATCCAGTAGCAATCTGTTCTCTTCCATTTGAAACTGATCCAGTAAGCAAAAACAGATCCTTTTCAAAGGAAAGATCAATTTTCCATAGACTTCAAGGTGAAGAAAACAGATCCAGTTGAAATTTAATTTTTTTTTTTTCTTTTTATCCAGACAATTGTTTGCACAACTCTTTGTGACTGGATTACGCTACTTCTGGATCCATTCTAACAAATGATTACTGGACGTGTGAACAGAGCCTAAGTTATTACCTACCCTATGGATAGGTGATCATTTATTTTTGGAGTGACCCTTTTACTTGCTGGGATAGCCCCAGTGAAGCTATATGATCTGTGTTATATAAACGGGGTTTTTTTTAGTTGACTTGAGTGAATACGCAGATTTTTTTATTTATTTTTTTATTTTCAGTTCAGTATTTTTTTTTTTTTTTTAAGTTCTTCTATCATGACCATGGTTATACCATGTCATATTTCATAAAAAAAAAAAAAATAATTGAAGAATCCTATATATTCCTTACCACAGTCCCCTTGTTCTGTTAATCAGTGGTAACAGGAGACCATGCTAATGACAATGGGTCGTCACCTTTTGAAAGAAACCAATTAAGTTTAGCTGTTTGCCAGGACTTTTAATAACTTGAGGGTTTTCTTACAATGTAGAAGTGAAGATCCGAGTGTTTTCTAAATGGTAAATAGTTTTCGACTCTTTGCTTGTGAAGTCTAGTTCCTCTGTAAATGACACTAGCTATTGTGGGACGCCCCCCACAAACGCACATCACTGCTCCACAGCGAATGTGAGGACAAAAATAGACCAGTTTTATGTTCACAGCTCGCTGAACTGATCACTTCTGAGAAATTATGTTTGAAGAGGTCTTTTGCACAAAAGCTGCCCAGGGCTCCATTTGGACGGAGTGATGGTTGTACCTGCGCAGAATTGCACAGTTCATAGTATAACCACTGATGGCGAATACAGCACTCGGCCATCCCATATCCATAGGTAACCTGGATCCTGGGAAAAGGCGAAGTCTTGAGACCAATATTCTGTGACACATTCAACATAATGGAGATCACTTGTACACTTATTTTTTACTTTATTGGATTTTTTCTATTTATTATTATTATTATTATTATTATTATTATTATTATTATTATTATTATTCTTTCAACTTTTTTGATTAATGAAAATAAACATCCAGAGCTCCCTCACTCCATAGCAGTCAGTCTTTCCCTGTCACGGGTGACAGTCATGTGGTTTCTGGCCGTAGAAGGTCACAGTGTTTTGCTGTGCAGAATGCTCCCTGACTTTCCATTGTTCCTGCTGTCTGTATTCATTGGTATAGGTAGCTTTTCTGCTGGATTTCTCTCCCTCTTTGAATCAAGCAGGAGGTCTACTTCCATCTAGCTTCTGATCATCAGTAATCTCTTGGTGCTTAAATACCCCTTCCTTTGCCTGGTGCTGGTGATATTTTCGGCTCATTTAAGCCTTGGTTACAAGCAGGTGGCTCGTACTCCTCTTGTATCGTTGCTGAAAACTTTGCTGAACGTCTACATGAGTAATCTGTAGATAAGTAGTTCATGCATTTTTCCCGTGTGTCCTCATTGGGTCTTCTCTAGTGTTTAGTGGGGTTCACTAAGGGCTCCTCCCACCCGTCCCCTATTTAGGGCCCACCATTAGGTTCCACTCCTATGCGCAAACAGGATACCGGACCCTATGTATCCCTATCTAGGGTTATGAGGGACCCCAGGGACCAGCAGTAGGTTTGGTCAGGGGTCACCATATACTCTCTCCCTAGACACAGGCTTTCCCATTCGCGTGGTACTTTCCCGTTCCTAGCGTGACAATCCTCTGGATATTTCTGCCTGGTATCTTGGTTATGCTCTATAGCAGGAGTGGATCATTCATGTTACAGCATGAACATTTTTTTTTTAAAATATAACTTTTAATAGTGCTTCCTAAAATGATATATAATCAATAAAAGCGTGAATATAAAATGTATTACCTGATTTTAGGTCCCCAAACGCAACTGGACCAAAAAATCAGGTACAACGCACACAAAGACATCCTCTCTAGGTCAGGCTAGTGGCCATAATACCTTACTACTCTCCAAGACAGTTATTACAGGGAACCAACTTTCACAATCTTGGAGAGTCAACAGTTTTTAGAGGAATATTGGTAATACACATTTCCATTTATTCATACATGTGTCATCTCTTCATCATAAATGACCATTGTAAAAAATGGAATAGTCTCACTACATGGCGGGCTTAATCAAAGTTTCATCAAAATTTCATCAGACGTGGAGAAATTACTGATAAGCCTCCCTGGCTATCTTATCGCTTCAGCCTCCAAGCAGACATCATGTAACTCCCAACGCGTTTCTTTCACTTCAAAATCGTCAGGGGAGCCTGTGGGCACTGATTTTTGAAAAGACCACTATGTGGAATTAAATGGTGGCATCTTGGACATGCAGAGTCTGATTAACAAAGGCTCCTCTGACGATTTTGAAGTGAAAGAAACGCGTTGGGAGTTACATGATGTCTGCTTGGAGGCTGAAGCGATAAGATAGCCAGGGAGGCTTATCAGTAATTTCTCCACGTCTGATGAAATTTTGATGAAACTTTGATTAAGCCCGCCATGTAGTGAGACTATTCCATTTTTTACAATGGTCATTTATGATGAAAAGATGACACATGTATGAATAAATGGTAATGTGTATTACCAATATTCCTCTAAAAACTGTTGAATCTCCAAGATAGATTGTGAAGGGCGGTTCCCTGTAATAACTGTCTTGGAGAGTAGTAAGGTATTATGGCCACTAGCCTGACCTAGAGAGGATGTCTTTGTGTGCGTTGTACCTGATTTTTTGGTCCAGTTGCGTTTGGGGACCTAAAATCAGGTAATAAATTTTATATTCACGCTTTTATTGATTATATATCATTTTAGGAAGCACTATTAAAAGTTATATTTTAAAAAAAAATGTTCATGCTGTAACATGAATGATCCACTCCTGCTATAGAGAATTTTGACACCTTGGAGGGTTAATTTTTCCGGTATCGTGCTATTATATTATCTTGGTTATGCAGATTTTTCAGTGGTTGTGATCAAAGGAGCCTTTGAATTGATTAGTGTCCTGTCCTCCGCTTGCAATTTTTGTGCTGAATGGTGATCCTTACTGATCTGTAGGTTGATATACTGTAGTTTAAAAAAAAAAAAATGTTAAAGCATATATGGAACAGTTTTTGAACCTTTCTCTGGTTGCTTTAGGAAATGAAATGGCTCTTCTTGCGTCATCAGGGGCTCAGTTACGGATTCCACCATATGGGACAGAACAAAGCATAGAACACTATTCTACCAGTCAAAATCAAGTGGGGTGTGGCAAGCACTGATGAAGTTAGTAGGCGACACAAATGTGTAAAGCAAATCTGTCACCAGGTTTTAGTTACCCCCACCTGGGAGCAGCATAACATAGAGACAGAGACCCTGATTCCAGCGATGTATCATTTACTGGGCTGCTTGTTACAGTTTTGGTTAAAATGTTTCAGACCTGACAGTTTTCTGAATACTGAGCTCTGTATAACTCCGCCCACACCCCTGATTGGCAGCTTTCTGTTTATGCACAGTGTACACAAAGCTGTCATTCATTGGAGGGCAGAATTACACAGCACTCCTGATTTATGGAGGACTATTGGGTAGCAGGTCTGCTAGTCCTCTAATGATGATAATCTCCTGCTGATGAAACAGTGATTTATCAGAACTACACTAAGCAACCCAGTAAGTGATAAATCGCTGGAAACCGGGTCCCTGCCCCTACATCATGCTGCTCATAGATGAAGGCCAAGTGCACACATTGAGTATGTGGTGAGATTTTTTACCACCAGTATTTGTAAGCCAAAACCAGGAGTGGGTATAAAAAAAAAAAATGCAGAAGTGGTGCCCATGTTTCTATTACAGTTTTCCTCTGATTGTTCCTCTCCTGGTCATGTATACCCTAAAAAAATAAAAAATTGCAAAAAAAACCTTTTATTTTTCTTTCTGATCTCCAAGGAAGCACAACATATATAACATTTTCATTGCATGCCCTGTTGTAATTTGCTTAGTTGTAACAATCTGTACAACCTTTTTTTAACGTCGCCTATTTCCACACATGCCTGACTCAAAGGAACAGTCAGCAGCTCCAGGTAAGGTTGCAGCCCGCCACGCTTGGGGCTCGGCTTTTCCCATGGCCGGCTTGCCGCTTTCAGAAGTAGTTATCACTGTGTACTGTACATGTTGTGTTACACAATTGGTGGGTCACTCGGGAGCTCTCACGGTCCATCTGCCCATGGTGTGTGCTGCGGTGGGGTGGGAATGTTGCCAAATGTCCTCTGTGCATGTCGCGAGGGTGACGTTGAGGCCTCAGCAAACATAAACCAACGTTCCCGTTTGCCCAAAACCTGATAAATTAGAGTACTTACATTTGTGAATGTTTCAGTGTGCATGTTGTGTGAAATATATCTTCATGCCATTGTGTCTTATCGTGGGGCCATTGAAGCTATAGTTTTGACAGTCACCACTAATGGGCAAGATTGGTGCTTGTTTTGTTTGTTTTTGGGGTTCTTTCTCCATTATCTAAAATGAAAGAAGAAAAATATATATATTTTTTTTTAATTTAAATGTTTTTTTGTTTTAACAGATACATTCTCTAAAAGGCCACAGGGGCCTCCAAGGCCAACACACTTTTGATGGGATCCATATTGTCAATCACATCATTGGAGATGACGTGTCCTACCATTCCTCTGATGAAGACCTTGCCACCAGCTCGCTACAGACGGAGGGGGTTCACTATGGCCTGGCCAAAAATCACAGGAAGCTGGTTTTGGTTCCTTCTGATTTGGACAGCAGTGATAGCGATCCAGAAGAACTAGCCATCATTACAGATTCCAACGGAGTGGTCCCAAAACAGATGGCAAAAAGAACAGAGTCTTACTCCACGACGGTCTGAACATCACTGTGACTTCTTTATTTTTTTCCTTTTCTTTTTTATTTCCAACCAGACGGTCATGACAATGAATTGTTACAGGACGCGGATCATCTTACAATCAGACCTGACTGACCCAGCATGTATAGGACGTCCACTTGCCTTCACTTGCCTTTTGCCAAAAGTTCATCATTGCCATACGCTAGACAAGGACGTTCAATGGACATGTTTGTTATACCAGTGTTATCAGAAAAACAAAAAAAATGTTTTCTTTGAATGTTTGCAATCTAAGCAGGTGTTACATCTCATACATACCAGGTGGAGACCATTTATAGTGACGCCTCCGGTCATCCTTTTACTTTTCTTTCACCTTTTATAAAAGAAAACATGTGCAATATTTTACGCCTGTTGAACAAAATGTATTTTTTATTAATAATTGACATATCGCACATCATCTGATGATTAAACCCACCAGCTCGTCAATGTGTGAAAGGCTGAAGACTGCTAAGTTGCAAATATTAGAGAGGGGTTGGCCAAGGTAGTTGCCTGACACAAATGATCCTGACACCCCTATCAATTCAGCGTTAATCTTCCGTAAGAACCAAACGATCGAGAGGTCTAATCCCTCTTCTCCCCCTACATTATCAGAATGAATATTGGTCTAAACTCCACTATTAATACTGATCCCAGCGAAATCTGGTGTTTTGTCCGACATTGTCGTGTGAGGATACCTTTAGGAGTTGGATATAAAACTTTGCTTTTGGGCATCATATTTGCTGATTTGTATTAATTTCTCTCCTAATTTTTTTTTAACTTGTCAATAGACACTAAATGGAGTCTTGTATTGAGACTCGAACACTCCTTAAATGAAATGGAAGTACAGTATGGTAAAAGGGTAAGGGTAAGAACAGATCTTGTGGTTCATGGCTGAGGAGGTGTCCTCTCATGTATGCAAACCTCAGGAGGAGCTGTGTTTAGCTGCTCATTTCAAGAACTGCATACATACAATTGGCCAACTTAAAGGGATTGTCCAGTATTAAAACAAGTGTCTTTTTTTCCAGAAACAGCGCCACACTTGTCCATGGGGCTGTGCTTGGTATTGCACGTCATCTTCATTTCCATTGAAGCACATAGAGCTTGGCTGTGATACCGGACAGTCGTATTATTCAGCAGATCTTTTCCCAATTCTCCAATATTTAGACCAACTCCCATCTCCAGTGTTTCCCATGTCCTAGAGGTCACTAAGATTTTTATTTTTTAGTCTTACCTGCTACGGTCATCCAATCTGTCGCAGGTTATTTTATGGAAATGCATCTAAAGATCACTGTGCAGTCGCATCAAAATGTCTTAAAGCTGCAAAATGAGACCAAATGTTGTCAGTGATATATATATTTTTCTTTTTTTTTTTTAAAAAAAGCCTTTCATTTTTTTTTTTTTAGTTGTGTGTTTGATGTTATTAACAGGTCAATTAATGTTACTTGTGAGATATTTTTGTACATAAATATACATATTTCATGCAAAAGGTGCACAACGCACATCATCCTTTTTTACCTAGAATGTAAATGTTGAATTATAACTGATCCTGTACCATAAGAAGGGTAAAAAATAAACACAAATGGACGTTTCTTTGTAAATAGAATTGTTTACCGATCATGCAGAAGAACACTAATCATATCTTTGTGAAATGGCGCCAGAACCATACGTCGCATTTCACATGAGAAATGTCATCACTTAACAGATGCTTGATAAAACACTATTGATGGAAATATTTTAACATTATATATATGTATATGTAACTAAAATAAATTTTTTTCATGATTTAACTTGGTGTTTGGCCTAATATCAATTTTAACGGCTGACATTTAAAGGGAATTTGTCAGCAGGTTTTTGTTATGTACTTTGAAAGCAGTACAATGTAGGGGATGATAGCCTGATTCAATTTCATTCATGTATCTGGGTTGTGTTTTGCGGTTTCAATAAAATCCATTGTTTTATCATCAGGAGATTATCACTCCAGGACTAAAGCTGGGGTCACACTAAACGACAGCGACAACGACATCGCTGTTACGTCACCATTTTCTGTGACGTAGCAGCGACCTTGTAAGTCGCTATTATGATCGCTGCTTAGCTGTCAAACACAGCAGCCGAAGCAGCGATCATAACGACGGGCGTCGCTGTGCTGCAACATGTGCAGACAGCAGGGAGCCGCGCACACTGAGCGCTGGCTCCCTGCACTCCTAGCTACAGTACACATCGGGTTAATTACACGATGTGTACTGCAGCTACATGTGCAGAGAGCAGGGAGCCGTGCACACTGAGCGCTGGCTCCCTGCTCTCCTAGCTACAGTACACATCGGGTTAATTACACAATGTGTACTGCAGCTACATGTGCAGAGAGCAGGAGCCGGCGCTGGCAGCGTGAGAGCGGCGGAGGCTGGTAACGAAGGTAAATATCGGGTAACCACCTTGGTTACCCGATGTTTACCTTGGTTACAGCTTACCGCAGCTGCCAGATGCCGGCTCCTGCTCCCTGCTCGCTTCATTTCGTCGCTCTCTCGCTGTCACACACAGCGATCTGTGCGTCACAGCGGGAGAGCGACGACCGAAAAATGAAGCTGGACATTCAGCAACGAGCGGCGACCTCACAGCAGGGGCCAGCTCGTTGCTGGATGTCACACACAGCGACAGCGACGGGACGTCGCTGCAACGTCACAGAAAATGGTGACGTAGCAGCGACGTCGTTGTCGCTGTGTGTGACACCACCTTAAGTGTCTCGTGCCTCTTAGTCAACTGCTCTGTGTAACCGCCCCTACCACTGATTGGCAGCTTTCTGTTAATGCAAATATTAGAAATCATGTGTTTTTGCTCACTACGGTCATATGAAAAAAACCAAGCACCTGCTGTAACCAAAATGTGTGAAGACAAATAATAAAATATAACTTTTAATAATCACAGATTAAAATATTTTACACACACAACATAAATGGTTGTGAAACCAACCAATAATTACAGCACAAGGAGCTGATGTTATGCAAAGCTCCCGCTGTGTACACAGAGGACAAGAACAGTAAGAGAACCTGGTCCAAAAAAATCTCACTGTGTACACAAGTATGATTTACCCCAAATAACATCAATTGTATCCAACCGATGTCTAGAAGTGTGTGGAGGCTTCCCATAGGATGAGTGGTTGGATTTGTTTAGCTTAGAATAAAGACGTCTCGGAGAAGATCTCGTTTATATCAAATCAAATGTTTATTTTTATATAGCGCTAACATATTCCGCAGCGCTTTACATACATCAGGAACACTGTCCCCATTGGGGCTCACAATCTAAAGATTTATATGTATAAATACATATGTTGTCAATACAAAGGACTGGCACATGACCTATTCCTTCCAAAGACAACACTGAGGACCAGGGGGCACTCACTGCGAGTGGAAGAAAAGCGATTCCGACAGCTAAATAGGAAAGGGTTCTTTACAGTTAGAGCAGTCAGACTGTGGAAGGCCGACCACAAGAGGTAGTAATGGCAGACACTATAACAGCTTTTAAAAAAGGGCTGGATGATTTCCTCAGTACACACAACATTGTCAGTTGTAAATTACTTAGTGACAAAATGTATAATTGATAGAGGAAGGTTGAACTAAATGGACCTAGGTTGTTTGTTTTTTTGGGGTTTTTTTTTCAACCTCTGTAACTATATGGCTATGTTCACACACTGCGTTTTTTTTACCTGCGTTTTTGGTCCGTTTTTGCTGCAGAAATTTCTTGAGAAATTCTTGTAACCTTTCTGCAGACATTCCCCAGCCAAACCTATGGCAAAAAAATTAGCTGTGCGCACAGTTTTTTTCTTAAGAAAATTCTTTCAGTAGATTTTCTTAAGAAAAAGAATGAGCATGTCACTTCTTTTCTGCAGCTAACTGCGTTATTTGCCATAGATAATTGGCACAATAACGCAGGGAACAACCAGCGATAAAAACGCACCAAAAACGCGGCAAAAACGCAGGTGCACAATCCTAGAAATTTCTTAAGAAATTTTCTTAAGAAAAATCATGTTTCTAGTGTGAACATAGCCTATAAGTGAAACATCACTGGAATCTGGGTCTCTACATTATGAATACTTCAGATTTTTGCAATGTAATATGATGACAGTTTGCCTTTAAACATGTTTAGGACTTTTCTTACCTTGTGCCGCATTCATCTCATAATCCAAAATAAGTTTGGGGTTTTTTTGAGGGTTTTTTGTTTTGTTTTGTTTTTTTTTGTTTATTGCATGTATGTAGGGCTAAAATCATATTTGCAGTTGGGTCTCATTAAAAAATTTTGCACTGTTTTGGTTTTTACAGGCTCTTTGGTTTGCTGCACATTCAACTTTGATGTGGTCATTAATTAGCTGAAAGGAGCTTGGAAAAAGGTGTGACAAGCTCCCCGAAAAACATCATAGCGGGATAAAAAAAAGAGATTGACACTTAACGAATTTTGCAGCCGGCCATAGACAGTGCAACACCACAGCTACAAATGGCAAACAGCACAACATTTTAAATGACATCCAATTGGAAAAATACTTTTTACCCCAAATTATGTGCATTTAAGTAAAATATTTTAAATAAAAATTAGACCTTAAAGGGAACCTGTCACCAGATTTTTTTCCCTATTAAACCAAAAATATCACCTGCAGCTCCTGGGCTGCATTCTAGGAAGGTGCACCTTGTTGCAGGCCCCCCTTGCAGACCCCTAAAAGAACTTTATAAAATCTTACCATGTCCTATGCAAATGAGTTTGGTTAGCCTAATGGGCGGGCACTAATTCGGCTTCTGTCTCCCCCCCCCCCCCCTTCCTCTCAGGCCGCTGTTTGCTGTCCCCCAGTAATGATTTACACAGATGATGCCGCCCCACGCTTGCTGGCGTCTCGCACAGACGCATTTCATTGTGCCTCTATTGCGGGGCTGAGCATAAAGTTTCCCTCGCGCGAGCGCCGGTGATGTAGTTGCGCAGGTGTGAGATGATGGGCGGCGCTGTGTATGACCAGCATCATCCTCGTACCTGCCCATAATCTTGCGCCTGCGCAACTACAACACCGGCGCTTGCATGAGGGAAACTTTATGCTCTGCCCTGCGATAGGGGCACAGCAGAATGCATCTGTGCGAGATTCCAGCAGCGTGGGGCAGCATTACCCATGTAAATCATGACTTGGGGACGACTAACAGCGGCAGGAGGTGGGACAGGAACCGAATTCAAGCCCGCCCATCTGGCCAACCAAACTAATTTGCATAGGAAACGGTAATATTTCTGCAAGGGGGGCCCGCAACAAGGCGCACCTTCCTAGAACGCAGCCTAGGAGCTGCAGGAGGTGATCTTTTTGGTTTAATAGGGAAAAAACTGGTGACAGATTCCCTTTAAAGGTGAGCAACTTTAATTGATTTCATAGCTATTTCATCCACTAACAATGTATGAATTATACACATGATCTAGTTACTGTCACGCTATCATTTTCTCATTTTACTAATGTCACCGCAGCACATGACTAAAGATGATTTATCTTGTACTATGCAATTGATAAAAAAAAAAGAATCGGGGGCGGAGCTGGACATGGCCGAGTGAGGAAGCTGCTTGTTAGAGCTCCTCTAAATATCCATCCAAAGGGCCGGTTTACTATATATATAATGGGCAAATCCACCAAGAAAAACAAGCCCAACACCTCAGGGCAACTTCCTGCATCTCAGGGCACGATTGGGGTGTACCTCACCCGTTCCCGGGAGCCTGGGACTGCCTCTCAGCCTGGGAGAGAACTACAGCCTGAAGGGGCCCCTGCACCGGTGTCCGCTGGGGCGATGGGCCCGAAGACCCAGAGAAGGGGTGAGGCGGCAGGGTCCCCACATGACAAGGATGGACCCTCCAAAGAACACCCGGGGACGGCGGGAATCAGTGGACCCCCTGCGGTGGAGGAAGCGGCATCATCTGCGGCGCCATTCCAAGATGGCGGCCGCGCCATGGAGACGCCATCCAGCAGACCGGGAAGGGAAGATGGGTCGACCGCAGCAGGCGTCCTACCTGCCTCACGCCCCGCGACATCTCTGCTGGAGCCGGGTAATCCGGATGACTCACCGGCGGCCGGCATCAGGGGAGCGGAGAGTAATGCGGCGTGCGTGCACGGAGTGCACGTGTGCTCGGGCCCAGAAGATTCATCACCGTGGCAGGCCCGGGCACGGGAGAAGCAGGCGCTGCACAGGGAAGCCGCGCTGCAGGCACTGCTGCCCCTGTCTGCATACACTGGCCCGGCAGCCAGAGGAAAAGAGGGAGCAGCGATATGCCCAGAAGGACTGCTGGGAGAAAAGACCCAGGTACGGGGACCGCGGGAGGGCCTGGGGAGCGGGACTCCTACCAGAGAGGGAGGTAAAGTAACCAGCCAGGCGTATGCACCAGGGGTTAAAAGACCTGCAGGGGAAGCTGGAAATGCAGGGGAGCCACCTGAATCCTGGGTAGCTGCCAACGAATCCTGGGGGACACCTCAGAGGGAAGCAACCCCTCCCTCCCCAGATCGATGGTCCACTGGATCTTCCTGGGCTGAGAGCCCGACAGTCTCGGACAGAGAAAAGGGCATTTTGATTCCCAGGGATGGAGGGCCCAGGGCACTGGGAACACCCCCAATGCGCCATACGTCCATGCCACTAATATGGGACGATATGAAAAACCCCCAAAGCACGCAAACGCAAACACTAATATACGGTCCAGCTATACAGGACTCTTTCTATTCATACCCCAATACGTCTTGCGCTGCCACCTCGATGGGCGAGGACCGCCCGGCCTCCCTGGCAGACCTACGGTCACTGTTGCAAGCGATCCCCACCAAGAACGATATTGCAGCACTAGCTAATCAAGTGGTGGCGGAATGTAAACAAGAGTTTATCCAACTACGGCAAGATCTTTCCTCACTTACTCACAGGGTCGACACCCTGACAGAGCAACAATCAAATTCTCAGACGTCTATTCAATCTATTCAAGAGACTGTAGAAAACCAATCCAAGCAACTATTTGCCCTTCAACAACATGTAGACGACTTAGAGAATAGAAACAGACGGAACAATTTACGTATTAGAGGTATCCCGGAATCTATTGCCGCTCCTGATATACCTACTGCTCTCCGTTCTATCTTTAACAATCTGCTAAAGAGGCCACCAGGGGCTCCCCTCGAGCTCGATAGAGCCCATAGAGCCCTGCGTCCCCCGGATCCAGATGACCCCCGCCCGAGGGATATCGTGTGCAGAGTGCATTTTTTCGCTGTAAAAGAGGCCATCCTACAAGCAGCTAGGGGGAAACAAAACTTGTCGTTTAATGGCTCTACCATACGCATAATGCCGGATCTCTCACGCCACACCCTGGCCCAACGTGCGACCCTTAAGCCCCTTCTTGATGCCTTGAAGGAGAGGGGTCTACCGTTTCGATGGGGATTTCCATTCTCCCTGTCGGTGCGGAAGGACTCCCGATGGATGGTCTTGCGATCCCCAGAAGACCTCCCGGCTTTTACTAAGAGCCTGAATCTACCTACAATCCCTATTGCAACCTGGCCGACTACCCTACTCCAGCAGTGGGTACCTAGGGGACGGCCGGCCTCTTCTGGACGGTCCACACCTCCTGTGTCCGGCAGGGGGCTGCCCCCGAGAGAAAGGCGGGGTCGGGGGACGGGCCGTCCCCGGTGACCGATATAGATGTGCTCAGTGGTGGAATGTATGCTGCCTTTAAGTTTATTCATCGCCCGTACTGCATGAATATTTGATATTGTTGCCGGTTCCTGTGGTTATCTTTAATGTTTTTCTTGCATGCACGGAGCTCGGCTTGGCTATGTCTGACATCCATTTTCCCCAAATAGGTCGGGATCCTCTGTCCTGCCTAGATCAGGCGGATATGTTCCCTAGGAACAATTGTTCGGATTTAGTTTACTGTGCAAGGGTTTTTTTGCCTGATGTTCTCCCTGTTTTCGTTACTCTTTTCCTCTTCTCCCCACTATATCCTACTTGCCTCCAGTTTTCCCTTCTTTCTATTCTCGGCGGCCGGGCTGATAGTGTTCGATACCCTCTCTTATATATCTCTAATGTACTACTCTTTTATAGATGGCGGATCTAACCATTGCTTCTTTCAATGCCAGGGGCCTCAATGTTCCGGAGAAAAGGACACAGATACTGTATCATCTTCATAAACGGAAGGTGAGAATAGCGTGCCTCCAGGAGACACACTTCAAACAAGGACATGCCCCTATTCTTAAAAATAAATATTACCAGACATGGGTATCCTCAGACAACCCAGACTCCCGTTCTAAAGGCGTGGCAATAGCCATCCATAAATCCCTCCCACATCAAATCTTAAAGTGCACGACAGATAGTCTTGGAAGATATATTATACTCTCACTGAGGGTGGGAACCCACATTTTCACAATAATTAATGCTTACGCCCCAAATCAAAAACAGAACAGCTTTGTTTCCCGTCTGATTGACGTCGCGATCCCCTTGCTACAGGGCACGGTGATTTTATGTGGCGACCTAAATGTCACCCTCGACCCCACATTAGATAATTCCAAAGGGAAATCTAGTATTGCATACACCACCATTAAACGGATCAAAAAAGCTCTACTGCGCATTCAATTGTTTGATACCTGGAGAATACAGCATCCCTCGGACAGAGACTATAGTTTTTATTCACACACTCAGGACTCTTATAGTCGTCTTGACTACATACTAATTCAACATAGCGCTCTCCCATGGATCCAACATACAGGAATGGATAATATATTGTGGTCAGACCACGCGCCGGTGTATTGCACAATAGAGATCCCCTCTCTTTCGGCTCCTAAAGGGTCGTGGCGGCTGAATGAGTCGTTGCTACTGGATGAGCTTTGTGTTACTGATATTCAGACCTCTATTACTAGGTTCATGGAGGACCACTCAGTAGATGACACAGCCCCCACATATAAGTGGGAAGCATTGAAATGTGTCCTACGAGGCATTTTTATTAAACACGGGTCCCGAATCAAGAAAGAAAAGGCCCAAAGCATAGTAAAAGCTCTCCAGAAGGTCTCTGAACTGGAGCTCATCCACAAGCGAGCCTTATCGGCCACAAATTTACAAGCCCTTTTACAAGCTAGGTTCCAGGTTAAAAAACTGCTTGATTCCTCATATCAGCGTCTAATACAGGTGGGAAGGGGGAGGTTTTACGAGTTTGGGGACAAACCCGGCAGATTGTTGGCCAACGCGCTGAGAGAAGAAAGAGCTCATACCCTCATACCTTGCATCAAGAACCCACGCGACGAAATACTCTATGCCACCCCAGAAATCTCGAATACTTTCCACGACTATTATTCCAAGTTATATAATTTACCGGTCGAGCCCCCCAGGTCGAGTGATGAGGGCCCCTTAATGCCCTCACCTTTTGGACGTCTCGATAGCTCTATAATTGACAACTTGGAAAGTCCATTTATACTGGAGGACCTGCTGGCAGTGATTCGCGACACGCCTGGAAACAAGAGCCCTGGCCCCGACGGATTCCCCGCCAAATTTTATAAATCCTTTTCGGAACAATTAGCACCCCTAATGCTCCTTTCCTTTAACTCGATTTCGGACTCTGTCCCCTTCCCACCCCATTCCACCACAGCACACATCTCATTACTCAGTAAGGCTGGAAAGGACCCCACGGTGTGTGGTAGTTTTAGACCAATATCACTTCTTAATGTAGATTTAAAAATTTATGCCAAGCTTTTGGCAAATAGACTTGGTCCTTTGCTTCCTGACCTGATCCATTTGGACCAGGTTGGGTTTGTTCCGGGTAGAGAGGCAAGGGACAACACCATAAAAACCTTGGATTTAATTCAACACGCACATACTAAACAACTGCCGATGATGTTGCTATCTTTGGACGCTGAGAAGGCTTTCGACAGAGTCTCCTGGCAGTCAATTGCACAGACCTTGGACCACATAGGTTTGGGACCGGTTTTCTCATCCAAAATTATGGCTTTATACCATGCCCCGACTGCTCACCTTAAGATTAATGGCACTCTGTCGAAACCCTTCTCCATTCGAAACGGGACCCGGCAGGGATGTCCCTTGTCACCTTTATTGTATGTCTTAGTCATGGAACACTTGTTGTCGGCCATCCGGGCCAACCCGGACATAAAGGGAATTAAAATCGCCAACCGGGAGCATAAATGTGCTGCTTTTGCTGATGATCTCCTTATTTATCTATGTAACCCCATCACCTCTCTCCCATCCTTAATGGTGGAGCTGAACCGCTTTAGCAAATGGTCCAATTTTAAAATCAATTTTGATAAATCAGAAGCCTTAAATATTTCTCTACCCCAAACAACTGTGAATGTTATAAAACCAAACTTTCCCTTTAGATGGCCACCCCACGGTAATATTGGGTACTTGGGCATCAAGATCCCATCTGACTTGTCCAAGCTCTTTCAATTAAACTACCAAAGTTTCCTGTCACGACTCGAGGGTGATTTAGCCCGGTGGCACAGAGGCACTCTTTCATGGTTCGGCAGGATCAGCGCACTCAGGATGACGGCGCTGCCGAGATTGCTGTACTTGATACAGACAGTTCCGGTTTATGTTCCAGCATCCTATTGGGCCAAGATGCAGTGCATATTCAATCAATTTGTTTGGTCCGGAAGGCGTGCCCGTATAGGGAGTAGCGTCCTAACTAGGACCAAGAATGCGGGAGGGACAGGACTACCTGACTGTAGGCGGTACTACTTAGCAGCCGCTTATGCCAGGATCCTGGACCTTTTACATAATACTGGTTCTAAGCTGTGGGTCTGTATGGCACAGGATATGTGCCCCTTATCATTACCGACCCTGCCCTGGCCGCTCCTCACCAGACATAAGATTGAGATGTCTTATAGTACTAAACAAACATTGAAAACGGTCCACTCTGTGTCATCACGCAATCTCATGATTCAGCCTGGAGGGCCCCTTATGCCACTAAGCGATAACCCGGAGTTTTTACCGGGAGCGTCATCTAATAATTTTCTGGGAAGCACGAAACTGACTCCTTTAAGATTAAACCGGGTGGCTCCGGGCGGGTCTCTCATCCCACTCCTGGAGATAGTAGAGGGCCAGAATTTCAAAATGCGATTTAACTTTGAGTATGCTCAACTCAAGCATTTCCTAGCCTCTCAGGACACTACCAGGGCTCATTCCCCACCCCAAACTCCTTTTGAAAACCTTTGCACTGGGCCTTCCGACACGCGTCATGCAATATCAAGGGTGTATAAGCTTATGACTAGTGCAGCTGAGGGGTCGCTTCCTCGCTTTTGTAGAACTTGGGAGTTGGAACTCAACCAAACGATCCCCAGGAATCTATGGGAGCGTTGTTTCCGCTTGACCCATAGGTCGGTAGTTGCCACTAGGATGCAAGAAACCAGCTATAAAATACTTTCCAGGTGGTACAGGGTTCCGGCGTCTCTTCATGCGTGGTGCCCCGAAATACCGGACACGTGCTGGCGTTGCGGGGCCTCAGGAGGCACCATGTCTCACATCTGGTGGCACTGCCCGGGCCTGTCGGTCTTTTGGAACAAAGTACTGGTAGCCATAAAAGAGGTTACAGGGATCGTAGTACCCAGCCGCCCGGAGGCAGCTTTACTGTATATCTTTAACGTACCGGAAAAGGTTTTTAAAAAATCTATTTTGGGTCACCTTCTTCAGGCCGCCAAGACAGTGGTCCCACGGCGATGGAAAGACTCTACCCCCCCGACATTGGACGAGTGGGTAACAGAGGTAAATGTGATCCATCGCATGGAGATGGTGATGGCCCAATCACGAGGGCAAACAGTGGAGACAGCCACTAAGTGGTTCCAGTGGGAGTCTTTCCTGTCCAGTGAGAAATTTCTTGAACTAATTTAATCTCCGGATTGGGGGCACCCTGGCCTTTTCTCTTTTAGACAGTACACACCATCCTCTCGACTAATTTTAGCTCAATAGACAAGGCATCAGCCCCGGTCGCCTCACCCTGCTTTCTATCTCTCCCCTCTTTCCTCTGAAATACCTCTCCTTCTTTGGATTCTATGACTATCACTCAACTTAATCTCTTCTTCTTGTTACATTATCATCTAAGGTTTTAAATGTTTACCCAGGTATTATTTCTACTATCCATAGAATATCACGAAGCCTGCGAAGGCATGGTATTGCATTGACTTGGGATTTCTGATTTGTATCATTTGGTACAGCATGGATGTATGATGTATGTTTTAATTTTGTAATTCCCTTAAAATTTAATAAAATCTTAAATTGGAAAAAAAAAAAAAAAAAAAAAAGAATCGAAAAGAAAAAAAAACATGCAAATGGATAAATATATCTTTGTACCGTGTTAGCCAGTAGACATAAAAAATTGTTTAAAAGAACTGAAGTCCTCAGTGGTTGATACCTTTTAATGGCTAACTGAAAAGATGGTAATAATAGCAAGCTTTCGAGACTACTCAGGTCTCTTCATCAGGCATGGTATCATGGTATCTTACCATGCCTGATGAGACCTGAGTAGTCTCGAAAGCTTGCTATTATTACCATCTTTTCAGTTAGCCATTAAAAGGTATCAACCACCGAGGACTTCAGTTCTTTTAAACAATTTTTTATTGCAAATAGACAAATTCTTGAAGTTGGCAATATGGGGGTGAGAGGGAGTGGGTTATAATCTAGACATGGTGATCAGAAAGGACTCATATAGAGGAGTTGATAAAGGTGGGGGATTATGGGGTGCAGGGGCAAACATATATAACGAGTGCAACCTGTGCAGGTGCAAAGGAGCCAAAGAGGTTGGGGGCCCATACCTGCTTCCAAAACAGGTGGAATTGTCAATTTTGAGGTGTTATTGGACTGAAAAGGGCTCATATACTGTTCTTGCACAGGAGCTCTTTCCTGTCTGTGTCCACCAGTGATGATGTATGTATTTTTAGCTCCTCTAACACAGGGTTCCCCAATTCCAGTCCTCAAGGCCCACCAACAGTGCATGTTTTCAGGTTTTCCTTAGCATTGCACTGCTGTTGGAACCAGCACCTGGGCAGGTAATTGCATTAACACCTGTGCAATACTAAGGAAATCCCAAAAACCTGCACTGTTGGTGGGCCTTGAGGACTGGAGTTGGGGACCTCTGCTCTAACAGACAGGACACCCTAACCTAACCTGCCATGGTCCTAGTGAGCTGAACGCCAATCAGTACCCAACCCTAGAATGATCCAAGTTCAGTAGAACCGTATTGGGTCAAAATCTTGAATTACATATCACTAGTAATGAGCGAGCAGTACCATGCTCAGGGCTCGACACAAGCAGGGTGGACGCTCGGATGCCGCAACTTGAGTACTGAGCATAATAGAAGCCACTGGAAAACAAGTATTTTTCTGAAAGATCTTCTGCAAAAAATGCTAGAGTTTCCCATGGACTTACATTATAATCCGTACACTAGTCGTGCCCGTCCGGGCGTCCGACTTACTCGTTTTGAGTACCGAGCATGGTAGTGCTCACTTGTCACTAATTGTCACTAATCAACAGGCCAGGTGATGAGTGTAGTAATAATAATATTTATTTCTATAGCGACAACATATTCTGCAGCACTTTACAATTCAGAGCCGACACGTACAGACAATATTGCACATTACAGAGTTACATAATTTAATAGATACCCAGAGTATTGAGGTTCCTGCTCGCAAGAGCTTACAATCTATAAAGAAGTGGGGGAGGCACAAAAGGTAAAAAAGAAAAGTGCTTGTATTGTCTGTCCCAGCCATCAGTATAACAAATAGGGTATTAAAATAACGCTACATGAACTGATTACCAGTCAGTATACGTAAAGGTACAGGTAAACCGTGCATAATAAATGAATGGAGGCTGTGGAAACGGATGGGAAAACTGCAATAGTTAGATCCTTACATCTCTGACCTAGTCTCCCGGTACTTACCTGCACGTAACCTTCGATCCTCACCAGATCGCCTTCTCTATTCTCCTCACCTCGTCTTCCCACCATCGCATCCAACATTTCTCTCGTGCCTCCCCCATGCTCTGGAATGCTCTGCCACAACATATTAGACTCTCGCCTACCTTGACAAGCTTCGAAAGGAACCTGAAGACCACCTCTTCTGACAAGCCTCCAACCTCCAGTATCCCTCAGGCTGCTATAGCACCTCACGACCAGCTCTACCCTCACCTATTGTATCCTCACCCATTCCCTGTAGACTGTGAGTCCTCGCGGGCAGGGACCTCTCTCCTCCAGTCTGTGCCTTGTTTTGTTTGATTATTGTATTTTTCCCTACTATGTATACACTTTCACATGTAAAGCGCCACTGAATAAATGGCGCTATAATAATAAAGTGAGGTGAGGCGATAGGCCAGTCTAAAGAAATGCAGATTTAGGGCACGCTTATATGTGGGTGTTGGAAATTAATTTAATTGTCTTAGGTAGTGCATTCTAGTGAGTTGGCGCAGCTTGTGAGAAGTCTTTGAGGTGGGAGTTTCGAATTATTCAGGATGTTAGTGTTCGGTCATTAGTGGAGCAGAGGGCAGAGGTAGGGTGATAGAGATGAGAGAGGAGATGTAAAATTGTTTAAGGTGATTAAGTTTATATTGGAGTATAGGTGGGTGTCTGCGCCCTCGAGGTCTGTAGGAGTTCCACAGGTCAAAGTCCCCCATATATGGAAAGTTGAAAGTGACCACCTCTCCGTTCACTTGTAGGGGCTGACAGAAAAAGCCATTATCCATCCATAACAGTAAATATTTTTGTCTTGCATGAACACTTCCACTCCATTCTTAAGATTGTTGGGTTTCCAGGTGGTCACACCCCCTATAATCATACATTTATTACCCATCTCGTGTGGAAGTGATAATGCAATCATCTCACAAAATAAAATTATCTTTGGCTCAAACTTGCCTTTAAGTACAACTGCATCTCAATAAACTAGAATATCATCAAAAAGTTAATTTATTTCTGTAATTCAATTCAAAAATGGAAACCCATATGTATAATTTTATATATAATTTTATGTTTAATCTTTCTTTATTAAAGTAAACGAGAATTTACAGGAAGAAAAAAAAAGATTATTCAATTTATATATATAATATTTATATATGTCTTTTACACACCGAGGGATCTATTCCTATATATTATATAGTCATTGCACACAGAGGGATCTATTTCAAGTGTTTATTTCTGTTAATGTTGATGATTGTCTTATAGCCAATGAAAACCCAGAAGTCATTATCTCAGAAAATTTGAATATTATATAAGACCAGCTGAAAAAATAATTTTAAACTCAAATGTTGGCGCCTACTGAAAAGTCTGTACAGTAAATGCCCTCAATACTTGGTCGGGGCTCCTTTTGCATAAATTGCTGCATCAATGTGGCGTGGCCTGGAGGCGATCCGCCTGTTAGGCCCTGTGCCCACGGGAGCTTGCTTCTGCGGATTTTGCCGCGGAAAACCTGCAGATTTATCTGGATTTTCCAGATAAATCCGCAGGTTTCAGCATGTACAGACACTCCCCATGTTATCCTATGGGACATGGGGAGTGCTGTGTCCACGTTGCGGAATGTGCGGTTGCGGAATATACTGCGGATATCCCGCAGCCACACATAACTGCATGTCAATTATTCCTGCGGAAATCCCCTGCTTTGGCCCATACTTACCTGCCTTGATAGCAGACACCCGGTCATTTTCCCTTTGTGCACAGGTGCAGGAAGGAGGAGGTGGGCGGGGCCTGCACGAGCTCCGGTCATGTGACAGCCGGAGCTATTTCAGGCCCGTGCACCTTCTCCTTCACAGTGTAAACACGGCCGGAGACGGGAGAGAAGTGCTGCGTGATGGAGGTATGAACGCCCCGATCACTCAGCACTTGTTCTGCATTGAGGATGCAGTGCCGAAGCCATGGTACTGTATCCTCAATGCAGAATGCCCGCAGCATATCCGCACGACATTCCGCAAATAAACCGCAGCATGGAAACAAAGTTGTGCTGCGGTTTTCTGGGAGCTCCTGCAGATATAACCGCAGGACACTTTCCCCCGTGGGCACATAGCCTTACACTGCTGAGGTGTTATGGAAGCCCGGGTTACTTTGATAGCAGCCTTCAGCTCGTCTGCATTGTTGGGATTGGTGTGTCTCATAGATTCTCTTTGGGGTTTAGGTCAGGCGAGATTGCTGGCCAATACTGTGGTTATTAAACCAGGTATTGGTATTTTTGGCAGTGTGGACAGGTGCCAAGTCCTGCTGGAAAATGAAATTTCCATCTCCAAACAGCTTGTCGGCAGAGGGAAGCATGAAGTGCTGTAAAATGTCCTGGTAGATGGCTGCGCTGACTTTGGTCTTGATAAAACATAGTGGAGCTACACCAGCAGATGACATGGCTCCCCAAACCATCACTGATTGTGGAAACGTCACACTAGACCTCAAGCAGCTTGGATTGTGGCCTCTCCACTCTTCTTCCAGACTCTGGGACCGCGATTTCCAAATGAAATACAAAATTTACTTTCATCTGAAAACACCACCTTAGACCACTGAGTAATAGTCCAGCTCTTTTTCTCCTTGGCCCAGGTAAGACGCTTCTGGCGTTGTCTATTGGTCATGAGTGGCTTGACACAAGGAATGCGACACTTGTAGCCCATGTCCTGGATATGGCTGTGTGGGGTGGCTCTTGAAGCACTGACTCCGGCAGCAGTCCACTCCTTGTGAATCTCCACCAAATTTTTGAATGGCCTTTTCTTAACAATCCTATCAAGGCTGTGATTATCCCGGTGGCTTGTGCACCTTTTTCTACCACACTTTTAAGTTACACTCAACTTTCCATTAATATGCTTGGATACAGCACTCTGTGAACAGTTAGCTTCTTTAGCAATGACCTTTTGTGGCTTACCCTCCTAGTGGAGTGTGTCAATAACTGCCTTCTGGACATTTGTCAAGTAAGCATTCTTCTCCAAGATTGTGTAGCCTACTGAACCAGACTAAGGGACCATTTTAAACGCTTAGGGAGCCTTTGCAGGTGTTTTGTGTTAATGATTCTAATTTTCTGAAATAACGACTTTTGGATTTTCATTATTATTAACAGAAATAAACACTTGAAAGAGATCCCTCTGTGTGTAATGACTATATAATATATAGGAATAGATCCCTCTGTGTGTAATGATTCTATATAATATATAGGAATAGATCCCTCTGTGTGTAATGACTCTATAATATATGCGTTCCCTTTTTGTATTGAATTACTGAAATTAACTTTTTGATAATATAGTCTATTTTATTGAGATGCACCTATATGTTCGCATGCAGGAGTTTTTCAAGGCAAAACATTTGAAAACTAAATCCATCCTTATCTTAATGCTGAATTTTTTTTTATCCTTAAATAATATATTTCAAGTTCTCAAATATGTAAATGTGAATTTTAGTGTTTAATGAAGATGCAGGAAAGCCATAGTAAGAAATGCTCATTTATCAGGGTGACCAGTGTATCTACCAGACACCAGACAGACGAGATGTCATCTTGAGATAAGGATCCTTCTTTTTGAAACCCGCTTTGTCTGCCTTGTGCACGCGAGTAGCCTATCTGCGGTGACTGCTGTGCTTATTCTGCGATTTATACAAGTGCTACTGTGTGTGAAATCAGTGGAGTCTTATCACTGGGTGTTGTAATGCCAAGACCTGCTGAGGTGTTAACTGAGAAATGCGGAGAGAAGGGAAACAGGATGGAGGATCCACGGCTCCTCTTTTTGATGTTGACCTGAAGACTTAAGGTAAGCAAAATGAGACCTCCAAATTGGAGCCAAGGGTGAAGGGACGCTCATAAATTGCCCTAATCTATACTTTAGCAAAGCTCTTTTAAGGGAAATTACGTAATAAAGGTAGACAATTCTTCGTCTGTGTTCTAGAATGTAGTTTTGAAAATTCATAATGCAAATAACCCATTATACTCTAACCACCCAGTGATATACAAAAGGTTCTGGGATCTTTCTATCCTTGGATTTAAATATTACTACTTCCTAGATATTAATTTATGGTGTCCCAGACCAGTCTATTCAATACTTAAAGGGTTGTCCAAGGCTAACCCACCGATGCCCTACTTATAGGTTATTCAGCAGCATCCCACATCCAGGGCTTTGGTGTGCCACTCCAAAAATTGCTTACATCCAGGTGTTGGACCCCTACTGATCTCCTATTGATTACCTATCCCATGCTTTAGTCCCAGCCAACTCCTTTTTAATTTCTTATAACATCACAATTACCAAGAGCCCTATATTTATGAAAGAGGAGAATAAACACCATGACATCTAAGGTTTTATTCAGACATATGTGACAAGAGAAAACAATGCACTGTGTGAACTGAGCCCAAGACTGATCTTGAGTTGCACTATGTAATGTGATCATTTGACCGCT
Organism: Anomaloglossus baeobatrachus; assembly: GCF_048569485.1. NCBI lineage: Eukaryota > Metazoa > Chordata > Amphibia > Anura > Aromobatidae > Anomaloglossus > Anomaloglossus baeobatrachus. The sequence goes on along the minus strand of NC_134360.1, from coordinate 193,404,140 downwards.
ACATAATATGGCTGTATAGACATCGCATAAGCCATTGTGAGATACATCTAGAATGCACTTCAGTGCACCGACATAATGAAGTGACCTTGCCAACGTGCTACTATTTTCTGTTGGACTCGTACAAAATCTTCCAAAACATCTGGGCCTTCTTTTTAAACAGGTAGGTTATGGAGGTACAGCATAAGGGGGGTGCCTGTGATGGCTCCGTAGAATTGGAGCTCCAATAATGTAATTTTGAATATCAGTTAGGGCTCAATCCCCCTTCCCTTTGTTTTGTTCTTTTTTTTTTTCAGTAATATTTTGCGATCCTCATTCCCCATGTTCTGCAAGCAGATTTAATGCTATCCAAGGTGGAGGGCGATATGAATAATGTGTGAGATCTGTAACAGTCAGCAAAAACCTATTTCCATTACTATTTATTGAATAATAACAATGAGTAATGATGAGTGAGTTTCTAAATACTCGGATTTGCGATACTCGTAATGAGTACTGTCTAATACTCACGCATGCATTCCGAATAGTGTGTGCAATGCAAGTCAATGAGGAAAACTCGCAATGTAACGAGTAACCCGAATGCCGTACTATTCGTGCGAGTAGCAAATAGTGCGATATTTGCGTTACTCGTTACATAGTGTATTCCCCATTGACTTGCATTGCACACACTATTCGGAATACATACGCGAGTATTAGACAGTACTCGTTACAAGTATCGCGAATCCAAGTATTTAGAAACTCGCTCCTCATTAATAATGAGATCTGTAAGAAATATTCACTAAATAAGCTACCAGACTCAACAATTAGCTGGGACGGTGCTATAACATCTGCTCTTGTGGACACAATGGCATTACAATTTATCATTTCCTTTGATATATAATTTCCTTTTTCATTTAAAAAAAAATAAATAAAAAATCTGACTACTGTTCTTTTGTAATTTCTTTCAGGTTACTTCTTTCTGTAGGTTGGTCAGTTCTTCATTCTTCTCTGCATACAGTATTTTTTTTATTTCTTTTTTTATGTATAGAACTGTCACAAATCACAATATTTGGGGGGGGTTTTGTGGATTTTTTGTGTTAACTCTATTTCTCAAAAATTTCAGGGTCCGAATTGAAAGCGCCATCAATATAGCGAGATGTTCATGCAAGATAATTGTAAGAAGGATGCCACAATTGTGAGGAAAATCTGCAGGGACCAAGAAAATTATCAGTATTGTTGTGATCTCTGTCTGCTCGGTCTCTGACACGTGCACTTGGTATCCAGTGGAAATTGACAGTGTCTTAATGTTAGAAGCGCCTATTTGACCGTTTCAGAAGACTGCAATCTGCTGGCCAACAGCATATCCATGTTCTTATTCAAAATATATCTTTGTACCATTTTAGGCCTCTTTCACACATTCGTGAAAAAGCACGCACGTTTTTCACGGACGTGTCAAAGGTGCGTTTTGCCCTCCGTGATCCGGGTTTATGGCACACGTGTGTTATCCGTGATAACACACGGAGAATGGAAACTTTCTACTCACCTGTCCCTTCGCTGTCCATGGTGCTGATCTGCGGTCTCCAGTCCTGCCGACTCCCCACTGCTGCTGCTTCCGGCCACAATTAAGTGAAAATGCAATGAGCATAATGAGCGGCGGTCGGAAGCAAGTGAGAGCAGCGGCTGAGACAGCAGGGCTGGAGAAGGTGAGTAATACTTTGGGTTTTTTTTCTCGTAGACACATGTGATTTCTCCGGTGCGTGTCACACAAAACACATCCGTGTGGTCCGTTTGCGTTTCGTGTGACACCCGTGGTGTCGGAGAGAAAACGGACATGTTGCCGTGAGGAACACACGGACACAGGTTCCGTGCGTAAATACATACGTGTATCCAAGTCCATTAAAAAACCAAGGTGTACTTGTGTACGTGTCTCCGGTACGTGAAGAAACTGACCAAACACGTACCGGAGGCCTTAGCCAGTACATAGAAAAAAAATGTTTAAAAGAACTGAGAGTCCTCAGTGGTTGACACCTTCTAATGGCTAACCGAAAAGATGGTAATAAATAATAATATTTCTAGACTACTCAGTACTAATCACTACTTCTGATGAAGAGACTTAACGTGGTAGTTCACTACTCTGCAATAGTGGCCACATCCCTGTAAAACTGATAGGGAAGGCTTTTTCTAAAAACCTTCTTCAGCCAACCCTGCCTCTTGGTGCTGTTATTGCGGTCCGCTCCTCCCCATAAAGTGACCCCCCTAGGCTTCGTGGCCTCTGAGATCTGGTGATATCACGTCAACTTCCAGATGACCCAAAATCCCTGACGCCGGCCCAAGTCTCCCTGAGTGACTGCACTGTGGGTGGAGTGTCACCGCTCATCACAGCGCAGCATCGCTCTTGCTTGCCGCACTCTGCATCGAAGGGGAGAGCGTATGACCTGCTGGACTGATGAGGTGAAACTCCGCCCACAGTCCAGTCACTCAGGAAGACTGGTGCCGCCCTCGGTGATGTCGGGTCAACTGAAAGTTGACATGGCATCACCAGATCTCAGAGGTCATGGAGCCCGGGGTCACTTTATGGGGATGAGCGGACTGCAATAGCGTCACTCAGAGGCAGAATTGGCCGAACAAACTGAACAAAGTATTTAGAAAAAGCCTTCCCTATCAGTTTTACAGAGATTTGGCCACTATTGCAGAATAGTGAATCACCCATTTAAGTAGTTTTGAAAGCTTGCTATTTATTACCATCTTTTTGGTTAATAAATCGTAAAAGGTTAATGTCCCTTATGGGCAGGTGGAGTTCTCAAGCCTGCTTTACATGGTACGATCGATTGTGCGATTTCACAATCGATCGTACCCGCCCCCGTCTTTTCTGCGTCACGGGCAAATCGCTGCCCGTGTCGCACAAAGTCAGTAACCCCCGTCACACATACTTACCTCTCGTGCGACCTCGCTGTGGGCGGCGAACGTCCACTTCCTGAAGTGGGAGGGACGTTCGGCGTCACAGCGACGTCACACGGCCGCCGGCAAATAGAAGCGGAGGGGCGGAGATGAGCAGGATGTAAACATCCCGCCCACCTCCTTCCTTCCACATAGAGCCGGCGGCGGCCGCGGGAGGCATGTGAGCTGGTCATCGTTCCCGTGGTGTCACACGGAGCGGCGTGTGCTACCACGGAAACGATGATCAACCAAATTAAACGATATTATGGAACCTAACGAGCAGTACCCGACTCACGATTTGTGAGCGATACTGCGTCGCTAGGAGGTGTCACACAGGCCGGCATCGCCAGCGATGCCGGATGTGCGTCACAAAAACCGTGACCCCGACGATCTATCGCACGATAGATTGTCTGGTGTAAAGCAGCCTTCAGCGATTTGCTCTCTCTCAATCTCAGCTGTAAGTATGCCATCGGGTGCTGTGATGACATGGGATTATTCCTGTAAGAGAGACGGTGTTACTATGGGCTAACCGCCAACGGACTGTGATATAGCCGATAGGATGCCCCTGTTTTGCCTCATCTATATGTCATTGATGGATTGGACCTTATAATGATATCGGGCTAATAAATATCTTCATTTGGATATCAATCATCTGCGGGTATTTTTGGAATTATAATCCTTGCACATATTGTTTCAAGCTGGTTTGAGGGTAAATTCTGGATCAATGGCCATATGACATCGGTTGGTGCATATTGTCCTATGGGAATTCAGTTTACACTGTAATTGTTGCATTTAGTTCATATTAAATTTGGTCTAGAATATCAATTATTGCATTTTTACACCATAATATATGTGGTTTTCAGATACTAACCCGAAACACATTTACTATAGGTATAATTACTTTTCCTATATACAGTGACTGAGAGCCTTATGTATCATATTAGCTCAAATTATAAAAGTAATATAATATATAATGTCGCGGGCGGAGGAGGGGACGCTGCGCTCACCCACTGCTTGGGTCCGTCTGCTGCTGCTGCTGCTCGCTCAGTGGTGGCTCGAGCGGTGGGCCGGATCCCAGGGACTCGAGCGGCCTTCCTCGCCCGTGAGTGAAAGGGGGGTTGGTGTGTGGTTTGGGGATATTGTCCGTGACGCCACCCACGGTTGTGGTGAAGTTGTGACACCACCGCTGCTCTGGACGGGGATCCCGGGAGCGATGACAGGGAGCAGCTTGGATGTTGGTTCTCCCCTCCGTGGGTAGGGGGGTTGGTTGTCCCGGGGCCCCGGTGAGGGTTTTAGGGATGGCAGGCGGGCTACGGGGCCTGGTGAGGTGCAGGGTCGCGGGGGCAGCGCTGTGCCGCACGGCACGGTGGTACTCACTCAGCCAGTAATTCACACAGAGTCTCTGGTCAAACAAACGGCTGGATGGACGGGTCCCACAGGCGGCTGCGGTTGTTCTCCTCCCGGTAGGTTGATGGTGACTGCCTTTCCCTGCACCTGTGTTGTGTTTACGGTTCCAATGGCTTCCCACCGGTAACCTGCTCCCCAGCTTGGATGGATGCTGAGGGAGCCCCCTTTTCCCGCAGGCTCTGGCCCTGGGAACTGTAGCCTTGGTGGTGACTGTGTTTCCCTCTACGGTGTGAGCTGTTGCCTTCAATCGGGTCTTGACTGCTGGGAAACCCCGGAGGTTCCCTTCGCTAACGGATTTGACCGGTTTTACAGCGACTCCTAGCCTGGTCGGGGTCCGTAGGCCCTGCCGAGTGGTGCTGGCTTCTCTTCACTCCCCGATCCGATATCAGCGGGCCACCGCCCGTCCCCGGTCCGTACGGTTCACTCCAATCAGCCTCTCCTGCAGACGGTCACCACCGTCTGCCAACCTTGCTGTATGTGCCCGGGTCACACACCCGGACACGGTCAGTCTCCTCTACTACCACTTCATTCTACAAAACTCATCTGAAACTCTTCCCGCCTCCAGGACTGTGAACTCCTCGGTGGGCGGGACCAACCGCCTGGCCCACCCCCTGGTGTGGATATCAGCCCCTGGAGGAAGGCAACAAGGATTTGTGTTTGACTTCGGTGTGCCTAGCCGGGATGTGGGGTGTGTTGGTGTAGTACCTGTGACGACCTGGCATGTCCAGGGCGCCACATTCCCCCTTAGTAAAATGCAGACCGTCCGCGGGCTGCCCGTCCATCACCGGTTTTATTTTTGTTTAACTGCAAAAGATAGAAAACGGTAAAACATATAAAAACATCATAAACATTTTCAACGGTACGGCTTCCGCTCTTCTCCCACCCAAACAACCTGGCCCTGATGCTGCCCCTAAGAAGTGGGCAGCACCCCTTGAGCCCAGTCCAGCACCAAGTTGCCCGAGCGGGTTCTGTCTCTTTCAGGGGACCCGTGTCCATGGGGACCCCTGAACCCCCGGAGGATCGCCACCGGTTATGGTAGTGGCGGGCCTGGGCCATCCCTTTTCTCCAGGCCCATCCTCCCAAATCAGCCTCTCCGGAGGCGGTAACGGTTTCAAGCCAACAACATTTTTATTTACATTCCACTAAGTTTGTGGTTGCACTGCAAGTTCTCGGGCTTGTCCGTAAGCAGTTCGTTACGCAATGGTTGCAGACAGTCCCCACGGGAACAACAGTTGCCGGCAACGGCCGGTTCAATCAGGTAAACTTCTTCGGTTGATTATTCTTCACTTATCATTCAAAACTCTCAAACTGGTAATAACAACGGTGCTGATGGTCCCAACGGGGACAATCTTTTGGCGGGGGACCGCTGGCTTCACTTCAGGTCCACCTCACCGACCGGGGTAGAGGGCTGAGCGGGTGCTTGAAGCCCCTGGCCTACTCTCAGCCGGACACCCAGGGCGTACCATCCCCTCTCCCCACAATGTCGGGTGTAGTTGACGAGGTCACCGGGGAGCAGATTGCAGCTTGGATGGTCTTCCGGTAGGTGATCATTCACATCTCTCCGGGCCACGAAAACTTCAGCCTCCAGGCCCGGTTCGTAAATGAAGCCATACCCCCTTCGGGTATCAAATCTCCGGACCTGTCCTTCGTATCTCAGGCCCCGCACCCGGAAGGTGGCTCTTTGGAGGCGCTCTTTTTCTTCAATAGTGCGGGCCACCAGCTCCGCCTTCCTTCTCTCCCTCTCGGCAATCTCCAGGCCCAGCAGTGTCAGCTCCCTGTCCCAATACGGGGCTGCTGCGGGCCCCTGCGCAAGGGTCGGGCCCCGCGAGACCTCCTTGACGCTGCTCACCACTGGCAATCTGGGTGGAAGGTCCTGCGGTGACTTGGCCTGGGGTGCTGCCTTACAGCGGCGACCCGGCGCAACCTCAGCCGAGGTGTGGGGAACGGGCACAGGGATCCTCTCCCGCTGAGCCTCCGCCTCCTCCAGCATGAGACGGGCTGCCAGGGTCGGTACGGGGTCAGGCACGGTCACCGGTGCCTCCGGTACAGCTTCACCAACGGGCTCGGCCTTTAGTGTCTTCCAAGGGAGCGGTGCTGCACGCTCACGGGCCTCGGCTGCAGATCGGTCCGCTTGGGCGGACAGGCGGGGTACCGCTACCGGTTGGGCGGGTAGCGGGCCTAGTGGCGGGGCGGTAGCGACTAACGCCGATAGCGGGGGAGGCAGCAAACTAAGAGGGCGCGGGCCGGGCCCCTCAGCCGCAGTGGCCGATCCATCCGGAATACAGGGGCGTGGGTCTCTTACCCGCTCCTCCAAATCTTCCTCCACCTCGCGTCTCCTTATAGCCGCCACCACCTCCGCCATGTCGGCCTCCCACTCCTCCAGGAGGAGCTGCATGCAGATCTGCAGCCGTTGTTGTAGCTGGGCGGTCCGGACCTCCACCCACGCCGCGGTCCCGGGCGTGGGGGCTACGGTGCTGCGGGACGGTTGATGCATCGCTGCAGCGGCCTTTTCCAGGAACAGAAAGATGACCGCAGGGTCCTGGCGTCCCATATGCGATGCAGACTGGTCAGATGGGGGTCTCCGCTCTCCGGTACCGGCGCCTCCTCTTTCGGCCATCTTTGTCCTCCTTCTTCTGAAGCCTGGGTGCATTACGCGCCCTACGTCATCCACACTAGTCAGCATTGAGGTCCTGCGCAGGCGCACTTTGATCTGCCCTGAGTAAAGTATTCAAAGTATTGTAGTGCGCCTGCGCAGGACCTCAATTCGGCTAGTATGGATGATGTAGGACGCGTCCGGTGATTCTAAAATAATACATAGTACTTCTTGGGCTAATCATCCAGTCAAGTTTTTGTAAATGTCATATTTCTAATAAGAATACACATCTAAACATTGAATACTACGGTATGTGCCACTTTCAGCTGCTTATGTTCTGTGCCAACTCTTCATACTCCTAGTATGCGTCGTGCTCCTACAATCTGATATACAGTAGCTTCCTTCATCAATACAAACCCTACGGAATGGGTTAATAAGAGAATAGTTAAAACTTTGTAAACTTTCTGATTTAGTCTTAAGGGGAGTATCTCGCCCACCTACACCCAATATAACTGTGCCCGTATCCAGGGGAAATAAGCACTCATTATCTCCTAGCTGTTGATTTATTTTAAGACCTAAGTGTGGTTTCTTTGCCAAAAACCACTAAAGGTTATTTCAGTTTTTTTTATTACACACGTTTGTCATAAGTTTATTGTTGACATGAAAACTGCATTCTGAAATTTTTGAAACTGAAATGATTTGTGGCTGCATTTTTTTCCTTTATTTTACATTCAATCATGGCTAGTAATGTGTAGGTTTATTTGCCGTTGTTCTCAGGTGACTGAACTGGATAAACTATAGCCTCATACACAAAAGACTAAAGTCGTCAGAACCCAGATGCAGCTGACTAATGTGTATGGGCCTCCCAAATCTGCCCCTATCTATTTAATGTGAGGAGAGAGGAAGAATCGGACATGTAGAATTGTAACGAGACATGACCAATGGGTTTAGTACTATATCAGTCGTTTGTGGCCGCTGGATGTGAGTCCTGCGTTCCTGCTCCCACCTGCCAGAATCCCCCCCCCGCACATATCTGTATGCCTTACATTATCCCTATGGCCTCCTAATCAGAAGAAGCCCAAGTCAACATGTATCTTAGGGTACCGTCAGGATTGCTGCTGCGTCGCTACATGGTTGCTGGTGAGCTGTCAAACAGGCAGATCTCACCAGCGACCAGTGACCAGCCCCCAGCCAGCAGCGACGTGCAAGCGACGCTACGCTTGCACGAAGCCGGCGTCTGGAAGCTGCGGACACTGGTAACTAAGGTAAACATCAGGTATGGTTACCCGATGTTTACCTTAGTTACCAGCGCACACTGCTTAGCTTAGCGTGTGCAGGAAGCAGGAGCCGGCACTGGCAGCATGAGCGCTGCGGAGGCTGGTAACGAAGGTAAATATCGGGTAACCACCTTGGTTACCCGATGTTTACCTTGGTTACAGCTTACCGCAGGCTGTCAGACGCCGGCTCCTGCTCCCTGCACATTCAGGATTGTTGCTCTCTCGCTGTCACACACAGCGATGTGTGCTTATCAGCAGGAGAGCAACAATAAAAAAACGAACCAGGGCTGTGTGTAACGAGCAGCGATCTCACAGCAGGGGCCAGATCGCTGCTCAGTGTCACACACAGCGAGATCGCTAATGAGGTCACTGCTGCGTCACAAAAACCGTGACTCAGCAGCGATCTCAGTAGCGATCTCGCTGTGTGTGAAGTACCCCTTAATTTCTAGGCCCTTAGATAAGGAACTTGTAACAATAATCCACTTTAGAAAGTACATTGTCCTTACATAAATCTTTTGTCTTTTACAATATTGTCCAGACAGGAGAAGCATAGATAAACAGTCTGGTCTGGAGGAACAGCTTAGATTCCTCCTTTCATACATAAGTAGATGCGAAATAACGAGTACAGAGAATTAAAATTACTTCAAATATTCAGCTAGTAAAACAAGACTAAAATTCCTATAACAGTCTCATTTAGCCAACTGCTAACTAAGATGTATGGGTACTTAAGCTGCCCATAGACTAAAACTGGTGTGTTTCTAGACAGATTTCAGATCAATTAAACTATTCCAACTATCTGTAAGATTAATCGTATTTCACCTATGAAAAGGAATCCGTTTTTGCTACCCCCATCTGAGAGCCAAACAAAGGAAGAGCTCCTGATTCTACGGATGTGTTACTTACTGGGCTGCTTGTTGCAGTTTGGATAAAATTAAAGCTATGTGATGCAGATCTACAAGTTCTCTCAATGCTGAGCTCTGTATAACCCCGCTCACACCATTGATTGGCAGCTTTCTGCCTATGCACAAAAAAATGTGGATAATTTGCATGAATCTCAATACTGTAAAGTTTGTAATTACTCGGAAAATACACATGGGTGAGAGAAGAGCGAGAAGAACCCTGCTGATCATAAGAGCTTATGCTCTACAGGAGAGAGAGGACCCTGCCGATTCTAAGAGCTTACACTTTATAGTGAGAGATACTGGACCCCCATTGGCCATAAGAGCTTACACGCTACAGATTTACCAAGAGGAAAGTAACTGCTGTACAAACTGCTGCACTGGAACCGCTGATCTGTGATGGCCTAGGAACTGACCGCCATTGTACAAGGTAATGATAGTCTACTAGATGTCAGGGTATTATGAGGATCCCCGCTTGATAAAATGACGTTGGCCGCTGTCTAATGCATCTTTAGTGTGGAAAATGATGCCAGGCAAGCTTTTTTATTTTTTTGAAGGCAAAACTCAAAAAGTTCAAATTTGCGTGAAATTGTGAATTTCAGAAAATTCGACTCAAACTCAATCCACCGATGATCGATTCTGTCATATCTAGTTATCATGGCAGTTGGGGGCTTGTTGAAGCCTGCAAGCTTAGTTTTTCCTTATGAAACTCAAGCAAATGTCGTAAAAAGTCAATTACACTATGTACCCCAATACTGCACTATATGGTATATGAAGAATAATTGGAGGTACAAATCCCCTAGGGAGACTAAAAAGTAAAGTAAAAATAAAAAAAAAAAAGCTTTTAAAAAATATAACAAAAGCAAAAAATATATACATGTTTTACTTGCTACCCCTTTTCCCTGTTTGTAAATAAATAAATTTGAATATTAAGAAATAAACATATTTGGTATCTTTGTACTTGTAAAAGTCAAATCTATCAAAATACGAGATTATTTAAATTATGTATTAAGACGCCAAAAAGCAAAAATTGAATCACCAAACTTTCTGGGGGTTTTCTTTGTCAATGCAATTATCTCTTAAATATAAATTACTAAAAAAAAGTGACCAAAGTGTCAAAAGTACACAAAAATTATGTCAATATATCCTACAGGGTAGCCTTCGGATAACTCCACGAACTATAAAAAAAAGTTGTCTCAGAAATGCCAACACACAAAATATATATTTTTTTGTATTACAAGGTTATCTACAGAGCAGGAACTCTGAAACGTTAGACTGCTTTCACACATCAGTTTTTTGGCATCAAGCACGATCCGGCGAAAAAACTGATGTGATGGATCCGGCGGAAAAACGGATCAGTTGCATCCGGCGCGATACGTTTTTTAGCCGCAGACAAAAAACGTTCCCCCTCAGCAGTCCACCCAGCCTCCGGACAAGCAAATTTTGCCGGATCCAGCGAAAGCCGGATGGAACGCAAGGCCATCCTGCACAATCCGGCGCAAATAGAACTCTATGGGGGAAAAAACGGATCTGGCGGCAACAGCCGCCGGATCCGTTTTTTTCAGGTTTTTGACGGATCGTGCCTGATGGCAAAAAACTGATGTGTGAAAGCAGCCTTATTTTCTTGGTTTACTCTGCCTCAGTTTTTTCTCTCTGGAGTCCAAAGCCATACTTATGCCGCTGTGTGTCTGTTATTTAATTCTGGTTTGATAAACTCAATAAAAATGATTTAAAGTATTACAAGGTTATGATTTTTTTATTTTATATATTCATAAATCTATATCTGCAAGATTTGTTTTCTCATATTTATATTTACCCAGTTTTTCCTTTCTCCATGACAATACCACATAAGAGAAGGATCTGCCCTACAAGGACGGGAGGCCAGCACCTCTCCCCCGCATCAGGTGGTGTCCTGTCCTTGTAGGGAACCTACACAAGAAGAAGTATTATGAAGATTTTCTTACCCAGGCCTAATGGCAGTATCTGGTGTGTGTCTTCCATTGTAGCAAGTGGCAGAGCCAGTGGGGTCTCTGGCTGACGAGTGAAGAGGGTGGCAGTGGTATGTTCTGTGAGTCTGCCAGCCGCAGCATTCTCCAGGGTTGCTCACTCATATAGCCCGATGTTGAGCACACCGGCAACGTTGAACCGAGTCTGCACATGTGCAGGGTGCACAGGTAGAGGTGTGCCCCGATGACAAGTGCGCTGGCAATGTCAAATTAGGAGTTTGCATGCATGGGCTCGCCCTGTCTGTGAGCATGTTGGAGGACCTCTGACCCAGAAGGGACACCTTTCAATTCTGGGGGCTCTGGAGAAGGTGTCAGCTGGAAGAATCAGCTGCTGACCAGTCCCTCATTTTAAAATCAGGTTTGACTGCCAGAGATTAAGTATTGTTCTCCAGTATCCTTCTGGCACAGCTATGGAGGATGATTAGCAGCAAAATTGACAGCAGCAGATGCAGCATGGTACGCAAAAGCGCCAGGACAGACACAGTAGTGGCAGTCGCATGAGTGACGTCAGAAACACCGGAAGCTGTGGTAAGACCAGCCAGCAAAGCCGAGTGGATGGGGATAGATGCATGGCCTCCAGGGAACATCACTCAGGTGATTTTATCCTGCCTCCAGATCCAGTACCTCTATTAAAGCGACTGTTCATGAGTGATCTTCGTGAAAGTGTGGCGCCCTGGACTAGCCAGGTTGTCACAAGTACTACAACACACACACCCACCCTGAGACAGGCACATCAGCCAGACACAAAATCCTTGTTGCCTCCCTCCAGGGGCTGATGTCCACACCAGGTGGGGTGGAGCCAGGTGGTTGCCCCACCCACTGAGGAGTTCACAGTCCTGGAGGCGGAAAGGAAGAGAGTTTAGTTAGGAAGGAGTGAGGAGTGGAGGAGAAGAGAGGAGTAAACTGACCGTGTCCGGGTGTGTGGCCCGGGCACCAAAAGCAAGGTTGGCAGACGGTGGTGGCCGTCTGCAGGAGAGGCAGATCAACGCGGAACCGTAGGACCGGGGACGGGCGGTGGCCCACCGGTACCAAACCGGGGAGCGAAGTGAAGCCAGCACACACAGGCAGGGCCTGCGGACCCAGACCAGGCTTGGAGTCGCCATTAGAGGTCAAATCCGTCGGTGACCGGAACCCCAGGGGTTTCCTAACAGCCAAGACCCGATTGAAGGCAACCGTCCGACCAGCAAAAGGAAATACAGCTACCGCCACAGCTAGAGTTCCAAGGGCGAGAGCCTGCAGGCAAAAGGGCTCCTCCGGCACATATACACGCTGGGGAGCGGGTTACCAGTGGGAATCCATCGGGACCGAACATACACAAGGGTGCAGGGAAAGGCACCCATCACCAACCGTCCGGGAGAAGTCACAGCAGCCGGCTGCGGGACCCGTCCATCCAGCCGTTTGGTTTACCAGAGATTTTGCGTACATTTGTGGCTGAGTACAACCGTGCCATCCGGCACCGCGCTGCGCAGTCCAGGCGACCCTGCACTTTGCCAACCCTGCTGCCCCGTCACCTCACCGGGCCCCGGGACCACCAACCCCTACCCACGGAGGGGGGAACAACATCCCAGCTGCTCCCTACCATCGCTCCCGGGATCCCCGTCACCAGCAGCGGTGGTGTCCAACCTCACCACAACCCGTGGGTGGCGTCACGGACCAAATCCCCAAACCAAACTACCCCCTTTCACTCACGGGCGAGGAGCGCCGCTCGAGCCCCTGTATCCGGCCCACCGCTCGAGCCACCGAGCAGCCATCGCAGCAGCGCCGGACCCGAGCGTTAGCGAGCGCAGCGCAGCGGCGTCCTCCCTGCCCACGACAAAAGTTCACCAGAGTTACAAGCCCCTTTTTTTTCTTATTGATTGCTAGTAAAAGCCTAAGAAGTGTACTTTTAAAATTAAGAATAAGGAGTGTGCACTCTGCAGGGACAATTTACCAAGCTTATGACAGGAGAGGCTTCTTGCAATGGACCTGAAATTGGTCATAATGGCAGAGACTAATAATTCTCCAAACTCTAGAGCATCGGAAAAGAGATAAGCGGGGAACAGCTAGGTCCAGGGTAGGGTCTTCTGAGTCTAGCGAGTCAGAGACGTCTGAGGGAGAATGTAAGTCCGATACTTCCTCCTCTTCATCCTCTGATGGTGGTGCAGGGGGCTGGCCTTGCTTCCCCATCAAAAACAGAGACACTCATCAAGGCCGTAAGGACCACCACGGCCATCACAGAGGTTAAAATGACGAGAAACGTGCAGGATATTATGTTTGTTGAATTATTATAGAGGAAACCGTGTACCTTCGCGATCAATGAGAAATTACAAGCTCTCATTAAGAAGGAATGGGGTAGGCAGGAGAAAAGAAGTTTGCTGCCCTCCTCATCGAAAAGAAGATTCCCCTTTGAGGAAGAGGAGACTGGTCTTTGGAATAAGGTTCCGAAGGTAGATGTGGTGATGGCAAAGTCCTCTAAAAGATGTTAGCTGCCTTTTGAAGATATGTAAATCCTGAAGGATCTCTTAGATAGGAAAGTTGAGGGACACCTTAAACATTCCTGGCACTCCTCAGTTGGGACCCTGAAGCCGCGATCACTGCAACCTGCATGGCTAAATCCATGATAATCTGGATAGCCCAGCTGGAGAGCCAGGTAAGGAATAATGTGTCAAGTGATAAGATCCTGACCTCCCTCCCTCCCTACCTCTTATGTGAGAAGGAGTAGTTTTTTTGGTGGATGCCTCTACAGATCAGCCAGCCTGTCAACTGTAGCCCATAGGGCACTGTGGGTCAAGTGTTGCCCAGGGAATGTTCAATTGTTCAATCTAAAGCCCGCTTTACACGTTGCAATATATCTTACAATCCGTCGTTGGGGGGTCAAGTTGTAAATGACGCACATCCGGCATCGTTCGTGATGTATTTGCGTGTGACACCTACGTGTGATCAAGATTGAACGCAAAAACGATGATCGCAAACACATCGTATCTTTGTCTAGAATTGAACGTTTTGTTTGCGCGTACCTAGTCAAATGAAACGTGTGACATCCCTCATACGATTTTGGAAATACAACTTTCAGGCCGGCTTCTCCCTTGTGAGTTTCTCGCAGTAGAGTAATGTGAGAAAATCTCGCATTGGAATCGGACACATGTTAGTGATGATTCGGCTCGCATTTGCGTTTTTTTTTTTTTTTTCTCAGTCCAGATCGGACTGAGAAAAAAAATCGCAGCATGCTGCTTTTGTCGGTCGGTCACTATCTCTGTCCCTCTCTCTCTGTCCATCTCAGTCAGTCTACCCCCCTCTCTCATACTCACCCATCCCGGATCACTGGCACGGCACTGCACGGCGTTCACACTGCTCTGGCGGCTTCTCCTCTTTTGAAAAAGCCGGCCGCTCATTATTCAATCTCGTATTCCCTGCTTTCCCCGCCCACCGGCGCCTATGATTGGTTGCAGTCACACACGCCCCCACGCTGAGTGACAGGTGTCTCACTGCACCCAATCACAGCAGCCGGTGGGCGTGTCTATACTGTGCAGTGAAATAAATAATTAAATAATAAAAAAAAAACGGCGTCTGGTTCCCCCCAATTTTAAAACCAGCCAGATAAAGCCATACAGCTGAAGGCTGGTATTCTCAGGATGGGGAGCTCCACGTTATGGGGAGCCCCCCAGCCTAACAATATCAGTCAGCAGCCGCCCAGAATTGCTGCATACAATAGATGCGACAGTTCTGGGACTGTACCCGGCTCTTCCCGATTTGCCCTGGTGCGGTGGCAATCGGGGTAATAAAGAGTTAATGGCAGCCCATAGCTGCCACTAAATCCTAGATTAATCATTGCAGGCGTCTCCCCGAGATACCTTCCATGATTAATCTGTAAGTTACAGAAAATAAACACACACAGCCGAAAAATCCTTTATTTGAAATAAAAAACACTAACAAATTCCCTCGTTCACCAATTTAATAAGTCCGGAAAAGCCCTCCATGTCCGGCGTAATCCAGAATGGTCCAGCGTCGCTTCCAGCTCTGCTACATGAAGGTGACCGGAGCTGCAGAAGACACCGCCGCTCCTGCCAGCTCCAAGCAGCAACTGAGGTGAGTAGCGCGATCAGCTGAGCTGTCACTGAGGTTACTCGCGGCCACCGCTGGATCCAGCGGTGGTCGCGGGTAACCTCAGTGACAGCTCAGCTGATCGCGCGGCTGTCTTCAGTTGCTGCGTGGAGCTGACAGGAGCGGCGGTGTCTTCTGCAGCTTCGGTCACCTCCATGCAGCAGAGCTGGAAGCGACGCTGGACCATCCTGGATTACGCCGGACATGGAGGGCTTTGAGTATGAGAGAGGGCTGCTCAATTCAGTCACTCAGGAGATTAGCGGTCACCGGTGAGTCCTTCACGGGTGACCGCTAATCAGTAGGCGACACAGACAGAGCCGCGGTATGATAATGAAGTCGGGTGAAGTTCATCCGACTTCATTCTGATTGTGCGGCTCTGTCTGTGTCTGCTGGCATCTGCCATTCAGCTCTGCTACATGGCTGTCTGTGTCTGCTGTCAGCGGCCATGTAGCAGAGCTGAATGGCAGATGACATAGTAAAAATACATCCCCTACGCATTACACACGCTTGGCAAGTCAATAAATAAAAAAAAAAAGGTGCATAATGCATACGTCACAGAGCACATGATCTGAAAGATCGCACACAAAATTGATCAATTTAACATAGACTATTAACGCACGTGTGACAGCAAATGAACGACCTACGTGCGATCTCATTATATCACATATGCGATCTGGGCGTGTCACATCGCAAACACGATTGCACAACAAATTGCAATGTCTAAAGCAGGCTTAAGGCCAAATTATGCTCTATTCTGTGTGATGGAGAGTTCTGGTTTAGTCTCGTTCTGGATGACATTCTGAACAAGTCAGGGGATAGGCAGGGGAGGGAGGGATTTTTCTAACCTGTCCATGCCAAAATATAGGAGATTCTTCCGGAGAACATACAGCCAAAAGAAACCTCTTAGAGATCATAAGTAGGATGACAAGAGAATTAAGAACAGAGATTTCATGTTGGGTGGGAAAAAAAAGTCATCCCAGTGATACTGTCCCCCAGGTAGGAGGGAGACTCTCCATCTTCTTCCCTTCCTGGGCAAAGATCGCATCCAGCAATTTGATCCTGGATATAGTCAAGTCAGGGCTGAAGCTGGAATTCCGGATAATTCTTCCACAGACGTTTGTTTGAACACCCCTCAGAAGACTTTTGGAACAGCGGTTGACCCTGTAGACTGAAGTCTTGGATCTGATATGCAAGCACGTGATCACGGAGGTACCAGTGGAAGAAGAGGGAGGGGGATTCAATGCACCCAAATATTCTTGATAAGGAAGCCAGACAGCTCCTTCAGGACTATCATCAAGTTAAAGAGACTGAACAGGTTCCTGGTATACTGACTATTCATAATGGAGTCAATAAAATAGGCTATAAATCTCCTTTTTCCGGGCAGTTACATGAGTGTGCTAGGTCTAAACAATTATTACCATTTCCCAATCCACCTAATAGACCAGAAATATCTGAGGGTAGCCTTGCATATAACCAACCAGGTCTGCCTATGGCTTCAAGAGTTTTTACGAAGATTATAACGGAAATAACCGTGCATCTTCAGGAACAGAATACTCTGATAATCCCATACATGGATGATGTCCCTGTGGTCTCCAGATCAATGGAACAGTGCAACATTTGATTGTCAAGAGTCAGAGCCACCCTGGAGGAATTGGGCTGGATTCTAAATCTAGTCATAAATAGTCCCCTTGAGTCCACTCCTTTTTAATTAAGATTCACTAACACAGATGTGTTACTTACCAGAAGAAAAGAAATGCAAGATTTCTCACCTGGTGTCAGAAACTATAAGAAATCCTTCTGTGACACTCAATTCCACACCAAGCAATTACAGAAGGAGATACTGTTGGGTGAAAGGCTAAGAGGCTGTTTAGAAGGAAAGTTAAATCTTTCTTCAGTCACAACCGGGGCCCTCACATGGTGGTTGAGAGAGGAAAATTTGTTAAAAGGGGTCCCTTGGGTAAATCAGGTTGCAGAGGCCGTAACTACAGATTCAAGTCTAAGGGTCTGGGAGCTCATCGGAGGGTTGGTATAGCTGAGGGTATAAGAGAGAAGGGGTTCCTTCAACATAAAAAAGCTTCTAAAATATACTGTGAAGTATTTCATATCAATTATCCAGAACTTTCATGTCTGTGTCCTGTCAGACAACCAGACAACAGGTGCTTATATTACCCATCAGTGGGAAACAAGATCAAGGCCTCTGATGGCAGTAGCGCAGGAAATCTTCGGGCAGGAAGAAAAACAAATATCATTAACAGCACTACACATTAAGGGGAAGAAGAATGCCACGGCCAACTTGCTAAGTCACAGTCATCTGAGACAGGGGGAGTGGGATCTGAATCAGATAGTGTGTCGCCCAGGGATATGGGTTACTCTGTCCCGGGCGATGTATGTCTGGGGAACGTCACTGTGGTGGCTGTTGCCCGGTTCCGTGTTCTGGGCCCTTTTTGTAAAGGGGGATATTTACAGGGGAGTTAAGGTAATGCTCACTTGTGACGCCACTTGCAGTGTTGCGGCTATGTGTATGGAGCCGCCGCTGCACAATGTCCACTGCTGGGGCTGGTGTTAATGGCAGCCTGGATGGTAGGCCCTCCGCAAGCTGGGCAGGGCCCCAGAGGGTAGGTGATGTGACAGATGTTAGAAGAAGGAAGTCCACATAAAAGTTCAGTGCAACTGGTTTTACTCACTGTCCGGTGATGGTAACTGGTTACTCGAGGACGGCTGGTTTCACCTCCGGGTTCCCTTGTACCCAGTGCTAGTTAGTAATCTGGTGCCTTCTTCCCCTGCACCTGTCTCTGGTTAGTGGATACCCGTGGCGTAGAGCAACTGGGGGTCCCCGTCTGGTGGTGGTGTTCCACTGCTGTCCGCCTGACTGTAGCGTGAACCCTGTGGGGTTGGAGTCTTTGGTCCGGTCCCCGGTTCTCCCTTTGCTACTGAGTCTTCGGATTCTTAGGGTCAGCGAGGTCCTTGATGGTCCCCTTGCTGTGCAGGTGTTAACAAGCCTGCCTGGAGCTTCTGCTCATCCTGGGATCCTGTACCCCGTCGGTGCGTAGTTCCGGGAGTACTCCACCGGCAACCACTCTCCTGAGCACCAGGTTACTGCTCACTCACGACCGACAGTCACTTACCGTCCACCTTCACCGTCTTACTCCTACCAACTGTCTCAGTCCACAGTCTGCCCCTCCCACCTGGTCAACTAGTGGACTGGACTGGCTCCACCTCTAGGCAGCCATCCATTGGTTCGCCCCTAGCTGGGTACTATTGTATGGGGGATTGTTGGGGAAAACTGGGATTTGTGTGTGTTTGTGTGTTACCGGCACTGGGTTTCCAGGTCCTTAAGGGGGTAGGCTGGGGATGCAGTACCTTGTAGCTCCCTCATGGCTTCAGGGGCGCTACAATAGCCTTTCATCAAGTCGTGATAGACCTGTGTGACCTTCCAGGTATAGACCTATTTGCAAACAGGCAAACAAAAAGGTAAAGTTTGGTTCCTTAAATTCCACGGAGAAGCCTCATGTTGTAGATACCTTACAGATTGCTTGGAACTTTGACTTGGCTTATGCCTTTCCTCCCATAATGCTGATTCCAGCGGTCCTGAGAAAAAGCTGGGAGGAAGGAGCAGGAATAATTCTGATAGCCCCATTCTGTCTCAAAAGGCCATGGTTTTCATAAATGTAACTGTCGGTCTCCAATCCATGGATTCTTCCAGATTTCTTTCTCGGTCCGGGTCCGTTCTGGCATCCATAAGCAGCGGAGCTACATTTGACAGCTGTAAATTTTAAAGGTCACTTCTGATCCAAAGTCCCCCCCCCCCAAATTTAGTGTCTATTTTGCTCAGGAGTAAAACAAACAAACAAACAATAACAAATGAGGATATATGATAGAACCTGGAAATGGTTTTTGCCAAGTCACGGGGGTCAGCTAGGTGATGAGATTCCTGTGGGGACCATTGTAGAATTCCTTCAAAACGGGTTAGATCTGTGGTTATCCACCAGTACTCTTAGGATATCAGCCTTAAGATGGTTATATAAAAGTTACCTGGCAGACAACAGATGGGTTGCTAGTTTTATCAAGGCATGCGATAGGGGTAGGCCGGTCTATATATCTTGCTTGTCTCCCTGGGATCTAAACTTGGTGCAGGAGGCTTTAACTGGACCCCCTTTGAACCCTTAGAGTTCTATACAGTAAAATATCTTACCTTGAAAACAACATTTTTGGTGATTCTAATTTTGGCCCATTATGGTCAGTGATATCCTGTTCTTGTCAGTGGATCCCCTTTATGCAGTTGTTTGATGATAGGGTTGTTCTAAGACCAGTCCCAGCCCACCTTCCGAAGTTAGTATCTAAAGTCCATAGAAGTCAGGAGATTATACTGCCATACTTTTGCGCTAAGCCTAGCAACCCAAAGGAGGAAAAATTCCACACCTTATGAAACGCCCGCGCCGGGGCTTGCAGGGCTCGCACGGTCACCGGGCCGGTGGTATTCGGGGTCAGGCTGTGAGTGGCCCCTCCCCTTGGTTGTCATGGGGACCTGCCTGTGTCCAGCCACCTGCTCATTAAGGAGACAAGATGAGTCATGGACTCAAAACTTCATGCTGCAAAAGCTACTAACTCCTTCCTGCCCGGGAAAAATGGGGTAACATTTAATACCCTGTAACGGCCCGTTTACAGGGGCGTTACACTTACACATAAGAAGATCTGATAAATTGTTTTTATGGCTAAACCATGGAGGAGCCAGTTGCTGTTTTTCTCTTTTCAAGGCCCTTGAAAAGGCCTAGGGTTCTCAAAGGGTATTATATCAAGATGGATTTGGTAGGCCATTAGTTTAGCCTACTCTTCTAGTGGTAATTCAGTCCTGATGGGCATTCTGGCTCATTTGACTCAAGCGATCACAACTTCCTGGGCTGAGAGGGCAGAGGCGTCGATTGACCAAATACAGTGCCTACAAGTAGTATTCAACCCCCTGCAGATTTAGCAGGTTTGATAAGATGCAAATAAGTTAGAGCCTGCAAACTTCAAACAAGAGCAGGATTTATTAACAGATGCATAAATCTTACAAACCAACAAGTTATGTTGCTCAGTTAAATTTTAATAAATTTTCAACATAAAAGTGTGGGTCAATTATTATTCAACCCCTAGGTTTAATATTTTGTGGAATAACCCTTGTTTGCAATTACAGCTAATAATCGTCTTTTATAAGACCTGATCAGGCCGGCACAGGTCTCTGGAGTGATCTTGGCCCACTCCTCCATGCAGATCTTCTCCAAGTTATCTAGGTTCTTTGGGTGTCTCATGTGGACTTTAATCTTGAGCTCCTTCCACAAGTTTTCAATTGGGTTAAGGTCAGGAGACTGACTAGGCCACTGCAACACCTTGATTTTTTCCCTCTTGAACCAGGCCTTGGTTTTCTTGGCTGTGTGCTTTGGGTCGTTGTCTTGTTGGAAGATGAAATGACGACCCATCTTAAGATCCTTGATGGAGGAGTGCAGGTTCTTGGCCAAAATCTCCAGGTAGGCCGTGCTATCCATCTTCCCATGGATGCGGACCAGATGGCCAGGCCCCTTGGCTGAGAAACAGCCCCACAGCATGATGCTGCCACCACCATGCTTGACTGTAGGGATGGTATTCTTGGGGTCGTATGCAGTGCCATCCAGTCTCCAAACATCACGTGTGTGGTTGGCACCAAAGATCTCGATCTTGGTCTCATCAGACCAGAGAACCTTGAACCAGTCTGTCTCAGAGTCCTCCAAGTGATCATGAGCAAACTGTAGACGAGCCTTGACATGACGCTTTGAAAGTAAAGGTACCTTACGGGCTCGTCTGGAACGGAGACCATTGCGGTGGAGTACGTTACTTATGGTATTGACTGAAACCAATGTCCCCACTGCCATGAGATCTTCCCGGAGCTCCTTCCTTGTTGTCCTTGGGTTAGCCTTGACTCTTCGGACAAGCCTGGCTTGGGCACGGGTGGAAACTTTCAAAGGCTGTCCAGGCCGTGGAAGGCTAACAGTAGTTCCATAAGCCTTCCACTTCCGGATGATGCTCCCAACAGTGGAGACAGGTAGGCCCAACTCCTTGGAAAGGGTTTTGTACCCCTTGCCAGCCTTGTGATCCTCCACGATCTTGTCTCTGATGGCCTTGGAATGCTCCTTTGTCTTTCCCATGTTGACCAAGTATGAGTGCTGTTCACAAGTTTGGGGAGGGTCTTAATTAGTCAGAAAAGGCTGGAAAAAGAGATAATTGATCCAAACATGTGAAGCTCATTGTTCTTTGTGCCTGAAATACTTCTTAATACTTTAGGGGAACCAAACAGAATTCTTGTGGTTTGAGGGGTTGAATAATAAATGACCCTCTGAATAAACTTTTCACAATTTAAAACAAAAATAAAAAAGGAAATAACATTCTTTTTTGCTGCAGTGCATTTCACACTTCCAGGCTGATCTACAGTCCAAATGTCACAATGCCAAGTTAATTCCGAATGTGTAAACCTGCTAAATCTGCAGGGGGTTGAATACTACTTGTAGGCACTGTATGTAAGGCAACGACTTGGTCCTCTCCTTCGATCTTCTATAAGCACTATCTAGATCTGTCCTCTTCTGATGACCTTTTATTTGGGAGAAGGGTTTTGCAAGCGATGGTCCCTCCATAAGGGATTCTCTCTGTAAATTTCTCATGTAGTGCTGTCACGGGGGAAAGGAAAAGACTAAATTACTTACTGGTAATTTGATTTTCCAGAGCCCATGACAGCATCCCTATATTACCCCCCTTATCACTGGTTTGGGTCGGCACTTACTGTATTCTGAAAAATGGAGGGAAGCCAGCACTGCTTATAAGTGGCATGCAACAATGAAAAAGTAAAAAGGGTAATATTCACAAATTCATTCCTACTGTAACAGTTCAATGAGATTTTTGGCAAATAATTGATCAATGATTTGAGCCCCCCTGCCCCGTCACGGCAAATCTCTATAAGGGGGGTCCCTACACTACAGTTATAATATACATACGTACCATAAGGTCTCGTGTAATGCGCAGGACCATATGAGAACATCACCTACCTGAGAAGTGTCAGAACCGCTCCCATGCTGCAAGGGCTGACAACTGCGAGTAGAAGGGCAGTCCAGGTGCCAGTGCGTGCGGCAGAACCACACACACCAGCACAATGTCAGAACTGGCCCTCACAGTGTCAGACCAGCAAACATGGATGAAGGGCGGAACAGCCCCAGGCAGGTGGTGCTTAAGTAATAATGCCTATGGAACAGGAGGCGGTGGCTGTATGTGAACAGGCACCAACATAAATTTTGATGGCAACCGAGGAGTACACAGTCCTGGAGGCGGGAAAAGTAAGGAGTTCAGTTTTTTTTTTTAAATTCTTTATTTTAAAGCCAAACTCGTATCAAACAATACATCTCCTGCTCCCAACTGGGACGCAGGTATTATTACAGAAATGACGGTAGAATATATACAAACAATAAGCACACATATGCAATTCCCATCCCCGCTACTACTCAAGTCTGGCCCAGTTTACATATTTTATAAGCCGACCCAACCTAATGTAAGTAGGGAGAAGAGCGAAGAAAAAGAAATCAAGCCTGAAAAAAGATTGAAGGATTGTAGAGAAAGAAAGAAATAAAGAGAGGGGTAGGAGAAGAGAGCAGGAGAGAAGATCAGGGAGTAGTGTAGAGAGGAAGAAAGAGAGGGGGAGAAAGAATGCGAGAAAAAAAAAAAAAAAAAAGGGGGGTGGAGGAGGAAAAATCACAAATCCTGAGGTTCAGAGAACAAGTCCGCGTACTCCGCCGAGTAGGTGAACTTCATCCATGGGAACCATGTCCTATAAAAGTCTTCCTGGCGATCATTAATAGAGGATGTCAAATCCTCCATATACATCAGATCGTTAATCCGCGAAACCCACTGTGTCACCGTGGGGGGGGTATTAGACTTCCAACCAAGCGGAATGCAAGACCTGGCAGACATGACCAGAAATCTAAGCAAAGATCTCCTATATTTAGAGACCGGGAGTTCGGATAGCTGTAGAATGAATAGCTCCGGACCCATTTTTTCAGTAGTACCGGTCACTCGTCTGATTACCTCCCCCACTTCTGACCAATACCGCTGCAGAGAAGGGCAAGACCAAAAAATGTGCACAAAATCACCCTCCCCCTGACCGCATCTCCAACAAACCGGGTCAACTGAGGGAAACATTCTATGTAGTCTGGTCGGGACCCTGTACCACCTGGCCAACAATTTGTAATTAGCTTCCAACAGTCTGGAACTGATCGAAGTTCTATGTGCTAGCTGGAGGATGTTGTTTCTTTGTGAGTCGGATAAGCTAATCCCCAGGTCCCTCTCCCACTGCAAAAGGTAAGCCGGGGGGGGCAAATCCCCCGGATCTGATAACATGTTGTATACCAAGGATAGAGAGTGCCGCAAGACTCCCTCTCCCAGGCACAACTTTTCAAATCCCGTAGGAGGTCCGGCATATCGACTGAAGTGAGGGAGGGAGTGCATGTAGTGCCTCATCTGCATAGCCCTCCAATCCCCCAAGGGGCCCGGAGGCAAGAAGCCCCGAATATCCGCTAGTGAAAACCAATCCCCCTCTCTACCCAGATGACAAGCTCTGAATTTGCCCCCCTGAACCCACCCCCTGAAGACCGGGTCCAAGAGACCAGGACGGAATTCCGGGTCGCCTAACACGGGTGTCATAGGGGAAGGCACTGGCAAAAGGAGTCGTCTGACCTCACTTCTCGAACAACATTCAACAGTGGCGCCGATGGTAGGATGAGATCTCAGAGCAGGCAGGGAGAGGTTCAAAAGCCAGGGGATGGCCGGGAGATGTATTTCCGAGAAGCTCTGTTCTAGGGCCACCCACGGCTTTGTGCTGGAATGGCGGCACCAGTCCAATACCCTAACCATATGCGTGGCCAAATAGTACTTTTTAAGGTCTGGGATACCCAGGCCACCCCTAATCTTAGGTCTGCACAAAAGAGACCGGGAGAGTCTCGCCGGTTTGTTGGCCCAGATAAATTTGATCTGTAAAGAGGCCAGTTCCTTGAAGAAAGAGCTAGGGATCCTAATCGGCAAGGATTGAAAGAGGTATAAGAGACGTGGCAGGATATTCATCTTCAGTATTGCACATCTCCCGAACCATGTGAAGTAGCCCTTCCCCCAGTTAGCGCAGTCTTTTCTAATTGATTGCAGGAGCGGGTGAAAATTCAACTTGTAAATTTGACTAGAGTCCGCAGCCAACTGGACGCCCAAATACTTCAAGGACTGGCTAGCCCACCTAAACTCGAACGCGGATTGTAGCGATGTGACTTGCTCAGGAGGAAGAGATATATTTAGGGCCTCCGATTTTGACATATTAATTCTAAAGTTAGATAGAGAGGAGTATGTTTCCAACTCTCTCAGAAGATTAGGGAGGGAAACCCGAGGGTTGGTAATGAAAAAAAGCAAATCGTCCGCATAAGCCGCGATTTTATAAGTAGAACCAGAGATGTTAGGGCCCGAAATGTTAATGTTGCCTCTGATCCGACTGAGCAGGGGTTCCAGAGTCAATATGAAAATCAAGGGCGAGAGAGGACAACCCTGTCTTGTTCCATTGCGAATGGGGAATCTCTCTGAAAGGAGACCGTTCACTCTGACTGCTGCCGAAGGGATGCTGTACAGGGAGCATATCCAAGCAAGCATCCTACTCCCCAACCCCACAGCCCGCAGGACCTCCTCCATAAAAATCCAGTTAACTCTGTCGAACGCTTTTTCTGCGTCGGTCGACAGAAGCATCAAAGGCAGCCCATCGGATTTAGCCTTGTGTATTATGTTCAACGCCTTAGTCGTGTTGTCCCTTGCTTCCCTACCCGTCATGAACCCGGCCTGGTCAGGGTGAACAATCTCCCCAAGCAAAGGGGTGAGTCTATCCGAAAGAATCCTAGTGAAGAGCTTCAGGTCTGTGTTGAGGAGGGAAATGGGTCGGTAACTAGAGCACAACGAAGGATCTTTGCCCTCTTTAGGGATGACAACTATATTAGCAGCTAGGGTATCCCTTGGCAAGGGAGCAGCTCCAGAATGTGGGCCATGGTTGAATGCTGAGAGAAATGGGGAAATCAAAATGGAATCCAACTTTTTGTAATAGAGCAGAGGGAAACCATCCAGGCCAGGAGCCTTGCCTGTGGGGGATTTTTTAAGTGCAGACCAGTATTCCTCCTCCGAGATGGGTCTTTCCAGATCGGCCGCAGCCTCCGGCTTGAGATGTCCCAAGCCGGAGTCCGCGATGTACATCCGTATACGGCTACGCAACTCCGTCCTGGCCCTCTCAGACCGCCCCTCATCAATTGCATAGAGGGCAGTAAAGAAATCTTTAAAAGCGGAGGCAATGTCTTTCGGCAAAGTAGCCCACCTATCTCCCGCGATGTGCACCTTAGAGACATATCCTCTCGCTCTCTGAGTCCTCAGAGCTCTAGCCAGGGTCCTGCCACTCTTATTGCCAAATTCATAGAAATGCCGTCTACACCTAGCCAATGTTCCCCTAGCTTTACAGAATAGTAGGGTCCTCAGTTCCTCCCTCTTCTTGACCAAAATGGCCCCCACATCCCCTCCCAGAGACCCCTTGTGAATTGCCTCCAGCTCTCTAATGTCTGCCAAAAGGGATGTAGCCCTAGCTTCTCTTTCTCTCTTCAAGCGTGCCCCATGTTTGATAAACAGACCCCTCACCACACATTTGTGTGCCTCCCAGACTATGCCCGGGGACACCTCCCCCCCCCACTGCCACTGAAATATTCCCTCAAGGCATCCCTTATTTCCTGCATTGTCACCGGTTCATCGAGTAGCGAAGTGTTCAGGGTCCATTGACTCTGCCTACCGATGGGGTAGCCGAGGGATAGAGTTATTGTGATCAAGGCGCGATCAGAGAATGATATGCACTCGATTGAGGAAGCCACCAGAGAATGTAGATCCCCATGTTTAAGGAAAATAAGGTCTAACCTGGAGTAGCAATCATGCGCTGCCGAGTAAAATGAAAAATCTTTGTCTGATGGGTGCATCAATCGCCAAGTGTCTATTAGTTGATGATCATGTAAACCCCGTCGCAAGCGACGTAGTGCCGAATGTGGCACACTGGACACCCCTTTGGAGCTATCCCTCGGCGGCTCCAACACAACATTAAAGTCACCCCCAAAGACCAGAGTACCCTCAGAGAATTCCTCTATCTGCTCAAGGTAACGCAGCAATGTAGGGCATTGACCCGAATTTGGCAAGTAGACCGCCACAAAAGTGAAAGTCTGTGTAGCAATGCGTCCCTTAAGCATCAGAAGCCTTCCCTGATCATCCGATCGAGAGTCCAACAGTTCCCATGGGAGCGTACTGGACATTAAGATGCTCGTGCCCCTGGATCTAGAGTCAGGGGAGGGTGAATGATGCACTACAGGATACCTTCTATCAGCAAGTTTGTATGGTTTTGCCTCACAGTAGTGTGTTTCTTGGAGGAAAGCGACCTGAATTCTGTTTTTCCATAGTAGGTTCAGGAGAATAGACCGTTTCTCCGGGCTGTGAAGACCCTTAACATTCAGTGAGCCCACCCGAAGCTCGGCTTGTTTCTGCTTCGTCATACTCCGTCACTGACCTCTGGAAAAACGAACAACAAATTACACCCCAGAAAAAAAAAAAAAAAAAAAAAACGGGGGGAAGGAAAGGAGGGGGGAAACGGATGAGTGGAAGAGGGAGAGTAGAGAGGATGTAGATAAGCGAAAGCAGAGACCCCTTTAGCAGGGGAAAGAGAAAGAAGTAGAAGAGCAAAAAGTGGAAAGGCAGAGAGTGGAAAAGCAGCAGTTTTGCCGCACGCAGTACCAGGGACCAGCCCAGAAACTGCTTAGGGATAGTTAGGGACAAGAACTGACATGTGGCCAGAGCTCCAACCCGCGCCTCACTTATGTATGCTTAGTGACCCGGACCCCGACCAAACGAGGAGGGTCTGTCAACTTAACCTCCCGCGGTCCCACCCACCCAAGACGGAAATGCAAACACCCCCCCCCCCGCCCCCCCCACAAACGACCCAACGTCAACAGATTAAAGTTACATTGAACGTAAGTCAGTACGCTGTGGTCTGTTGGGCCCATCGAACGGCCAGAACCCTTGCCAGCGGAGCAAGGAGGTCAGGGGGCACCCCCAGGCAACCCCCAACCATACTACTCTCCCGACCACCCAGCCATCACTTTGGTCACTTCCCCGACCCATCAACAACCGAGAGATTTCATGACCCTCCAAGATCATCACAGTGGGAGGATTGGACGTCATCCCTCCTCCTTCACCGTCCAGTTGGGGCCTGAGGTTCCCACTCCATCCAGTCCGGGATTGAGCAGTCTGGTATTCCAAGAAAGTCATACAACTTTGAAAGCTCAGAGTGCCTCCTCAATGGGAACACGGTGTCCCCCTTGCGGACAATTAGATGAAAGGAGTGGCCCCATCTGTACGAGGTGCCTGCCTCTTTGATTTTGAGCAAAAGGGGGTGAAGCAAACGTCTCATATATAGTGTGCGGCCAGAGACATCCGGGAATAGCTTCACCACAGCCCCATCTACTTCCACAGAGCCACGCGACCAGGCTCCCTGAAGAATCCTCTCTCTGTCCCCATAGTAATGCAAGCGACATAATACGTCTCTGGGGAAGGAAGCAGATCTGGGGCCGGGCCTTGCGACCCTATGAATTCTGTCAAAGAGATAGGCGGCCTCAGGTGGGCGATCAGTGACTTGATTGAATATAGATAAGACTTTGGTGCGCAGCATATCTTGGGGCCAGTCCTCCGGAATTCCCTTCAGCCTTATATTATTTCTTCTGCCCCTATTTTCTTGATCGTCCAATAGCAGAGCAAGCTCCCTAATGCGGGCATTAGAAGACTCACAGTCCCGTTCGATCCTTTCCATTCTAACCTCCAGGGACTCCTGTGCTTGCTCTGTTGCCTCTATTCTATCTTCCAGCACCACCATTTCCTCTCTCAGGGTAGTCAGCGCCACCTGCTGGGAGGATTCTATTCTGGCCACCACATCCTCCAGATCTTTTTTGCTGGGGAGGGCCAATATAAGCTCTCTCAAAGCCTGCAAGTCATCCCGAGAGGGGCCAGGGGGCTGGTCGCCTATCATCAAGGGGTCTTCTGCTTGCCCCAGAGAAGGGGGTGTACCTGGGGTGCAGAGGGACAAAGGGAATCCCAGCACTGGTGATCCCCCGGATGTCGAGGCCTCCTCTGTCTCCTCAGTGACAAGCTGTGTGGCCGGGCCTGTGGGTCCCCCCCTCCTCCACGCCTCTATACCTTGTTCTGCAGCCGCCGGTCTCACTACTGTGGCGTTCGCTCGTTTCTCCCCTTCACCAGACGCCCGAGCTGCAGAGGCTGTGGGCGGGCGCCGGGTCGCACCAGGGGAATCCCCAGCTGGGGAACGCTGCAGAGACGCCGGCGCCATCTTGTCCTGGGCCGCCGGCGGGAGCTCCCGGCCCGGCCCCGCCAGGTATCTGGAGAGGCTCCCCTGGGACTTCTGGCTCCCTCCGGGGGATGCGGAGGTGGGGGCACCACCCGGTCTTTTCTTGGGGGCCATCCTGGATGCGGAGGGACCGCGGTAATCTGTAGAATTAAGCTGTGGGCGCAGGAGCTCTGGAGGTAAGCTTCCTCACGCCACCATGTCTAGGACACGCCTCCCAGAAGTCAAAGGAGTTCAGTTTGAGAGTGGAAAGTGAGAGGAAGGAAAGTGGTAGAGGAGCAGACTGAAGTTGGTCCGGGTGTGTGGCCCGGACGGATCAGCAAGGTTGGCAGACGGTAGTGACTGTCTGCAGGAGTGGCCTATCGGAGTCTACCGTAAGGACCGTGGACGGGCGGTGGCCCGGCGGTACTGGACCGGTAAACAAAGAGAAGTCAGCACCATCTGGCATGGGCTTACGGACCCCGGCAAGGCTAGGAGTCGCCGTGAATTTGCCAAATCCGTTAGTGAAGGGAACCTCCTGGGTTTCCCAGCAGCCAAGTCCCGACAGAAGGCAACAGTCCAACCGTGAGAGGGAAACACAGCCACCGCCAAGGCTACCGTTCCCAGGGCCAGCGCCTACGGGCAAAAGGGGCTCCTTCAGCTCCCATCCAAGCTGGGGAGCGGGTTACCGGTGGGAACCCATTGGAACCGTTTACAGTACATAGGTGCAGGGAAAGGCAGTCACCATCAACCTGCCGGGAGAAACAACACCGCAGCTGTCTGTGGGACCCGTCCATCCAGCCGTGTGTTTTACCGAGAACTGTGTCCTCATCATTGGCTGAGTGAGTACCACCGTGCCGTGCGGCACAGCGCTGCCCCCACGACCCTGCACCTCACCAGGCCCCGTAACCCGCCTGCCATTCATCCCTACCCCATCACCGGGCCCCGGGACAACCAACCCCCCTACCCACGGAGGGGAGAACTAACATCAAAGCTGCTCCCTGTCACCGCTCCCGGGATCCCCGTCCAGAGCAGCGGTGGTGTCACCAACTTCACCACAACCGTGGGTGGCATTACGGACAATCACCAAATCCCCACCATCCAATCAAGCCCCCTTTTCACTCACGGGCGAGGAGCGCCGCTCGAGTCCCCGGGATCCGGCCCACCGCTCGAGCCACCACTGAGCAGCCGCAGCAGCCGGACCCGAGCAGTGGGAGAGCGCAGCGTCCCCTCCTCCGCCCGCGACAACTTGGCGTCACGAACAGGATCCTACCGTTCAACCAACTGGTGGAAGTGCGCCTTGTGTAACCGCCGGAGGTGTCCGGCCGAAAATTTGTGAAGCCGCCATCTTGGGCGCAAAGAATTCCCACTCGTGCGTCTCCTCGAGTAGTGGAGGCGAGAAGGCCAAAACTCCGCCCCTGTAGAGGAGGAGGAGCCGGAAAGAGACTAAGGGGGACGAAATGGCGACTGGTCGCATGTGAGCGCGGCTATAAAAGCAGGGACGCCAGGACCCTGCGGCCATCTTGTTCCTGGAAGAGGCCGCCAGAAATATGTACATGCCGTCCCGTAGCACAGCAGCCCCCACGTCTGGAACCGCGGCGTGGGTGGAGATCCGGACCGCGCAGCTCCAACAACGGCTGCAGGTCAAGATGCAGCTCCTCTTGGAGGAGTGGGAGGCCGACATGGCGGAGGTTATAGCGACCGTGCGGAGACGCGAAGAGGAGGGAGCTTTGGAAGGGAGGGTGAGTGACCCACGCCCCGGTACCCCTAGTGGGTCGGTCATCGTGGCTGCGGGACCCGGTCTGAACCCGCTCGCCCTGCTACCTCCCTCGCTACCCGTATCGGTTGCCGTGACCCCGCCACTAGGCCCCGCTACCCCCGCAACTGGTAGCGGTACCCTGCATGTCCGCCCAGGCGGATCGACCTGCAACCGGAGCCCGTGACCGACCGGAAGTGCTGCCCTGGAAAGTACAGAAGCCCGAGCCGGAGGCATTTACAGAGACTTCCCCCGAGCCGGAGCCGACAGACCGCTCTGTGCTGAAGGCCCAGCGGAGGAAGGCCCCTGTGCCCATCCCCCACACCTCGGCTGAGGTTGCGCCGGGTTGCCGCTGCAAAGCAGCACCCCAGGCCAAGTCACCACGGGACCTTCCACCCAGATCACCAGTGGTGGGCAGTGTCCGGAAGGTCTCGCGGGGCCCGACCCGTGCGCCGGAGCTCGCAGCAGCACCATACTGGGATAGGGAGCCGACACCGCTGGGCCCGGAGATCGCGAAAAGGGAAAGGAAGAAGGCGGAGTTGGTGGCCCGTACGATCCGGGAGAAAGAGAGCCTCCGCCAAGCGACCTTCCGTGTCCGGGGCCCCCTGTATGAAGGGCAGGTGAGGCGGTTCGATGTCCGCCGGGGCTATGGCTTTATATATGAACCGGGCCTGGAGGCTGAAGTCTTTATAGCCCGGCGGGATGTTAATGCCCACCTGCCAGAGGAGCATCCAGGCCGCAACCTAATGCCTGGAGACCTGGTACAGTACACCCGTCACTGCGGGGAGAGGGGGTGGTTTGCGCTAGATGCGAAGTTGAGGGGCAGCCAAGAGGCCCGTGTGTGCACCGCGCCCCCTCCCCCAACCGATGCCGAGGAATCCGAATAATGGCAGCGGAGTCCCGTTGCAGTTGTTCCCCGTTGGGACCACCAAAGTGCTGTTTAAAGTTTTATGAATGATAAGTAAATAATTGATGAGAAGTTTACCTGATTGACTAACCGTGATTGAGATCGGTCGTTGCCACCACCGTTGTCCCCATGGGGACTGTCTACAAGTTTTGCATAAGGAACTCCTTATGAACAAGCCTGAGAACTAGCAGGGCAACCACGAACTTGTGGCTTGTAAAAAAATGTTGTTTTGTGTCTTTCACCGTTACCGCCTCCGGAGAGGCAGATTGGAGGAAGGGCCCGCAGTGGAGCAGGCTGGGGCCCAGCCACCACCGGAACCAGTGGCGATCCTCTGAGGGTTTCAGGGGTTCCCCATGGACGTGGGTCCCCTGAAAAGGACAGAACCCGCTCGGGCAACTTGTGCTGGACTGGGGTCAAGGGGTGCTGCCTGTTTGCTTAGGGGCAGCATCAGGGCCAGGTTGCTTGGGTGGGAGAGAGCGGAAGCCGTAACCGTTTGCAACGTTTAAAGTAAGAGTACCTTCCAATGTGGGAAGATGTTATTTTAATTGTAATCTCTGTTTTACCGTTTATCTTTTCAGTTGTGAAAATAAAACCGGTGATGGACGGGCAGCCCGCGGACGGTCTGCATTTTACTAAGGGGGAATGTGGCGCCCTGGACAAGCCAGGGGCCACAGAGAACAACACCCACACACCCCACACTCCCGGTCAGGCACACCGAAGTCAGACAGAAACCCTTGTTGCCTTCCTCCAGGGGCTGATGTCCACACCAGGGGGGTGGACCAGGCAGTTGGCCCCGCCCACCGAGGAGTACACAGTCCTGGAGGCGGGAAAAGTAAGGAGTTCAGTTTGAGAGTGGAAAGTGAGAGGAAGGAAAGTGGTAGAGGAGCAGACTGAAGTTGGTCCGGGTGTGTGGCCCGGACGGATCAGCAAGGTTGGCAGACGGTGGTGACCGTCTGCAGGAGTGGCCTATCGGAGTCTACCGTAAGGACCGTGGACGGGCGGTGGCCCGGCGGTACCGGACCGGTACACAAAGAGAAGTCAGCACCATCTGGCATGGGCTTACGGACCCCGGCAAGGCTAGGAGTCGCCGTGAATTTGCCAAATCCGTTAGCGAAGGGAACCTCCTGGGTTTCCCAGCAGCTAAGTCCCGACAGAAGGCAACAGTCCAACCGTGAGAGGGAAACACAGCCACCGCCAAGGCTACTGTTCCCAGGGCCAGCGCCTGGGGGCAAAAGGGGCTCCTTCAGCTCCCATCCAAGCTGGGGAGCGGGTTACCGGTGGGAACCCATTGGAACCGTTTACAGTACATAGGTGCAGGGAAAGGCAGTCACCATCAACCTGCCGGGAGAAACAACACCGCAGCTGTCTGTGGAACCCGTCCATCCAGCCGTGTGTTTTACCGAGAACTGTGTCCTCATCATTGGCTGAGTGAGTACCACCGTGCCGTGCGGCACAGCGCTGCCCCTGCGACCCTGCACCTCACCAGGCCCCGTAACCCGCCTGCCATTCATCCCTACCCCATCACTGGGCCCCGGGACAACCAACCATCCTACCCACGGAGGGGAGAACTAACATCAAAGCTGCTCCCTGTCACCGCTCCCGGGATCCTCGTCCAGAGCAGCGGTGGTGTCACCAACTTCACCACAACCGTGGGTGGCGTCACGGACAATCACCAAATCCCCACCATCCAATCAAGCCCCCTTTTTCACTCACGGGCGAGGAGCGCCGCTCGAGTCCCCGGGATCCGGCCCACCGCTCGAGCCACCACCGAGCAGTCGCAGCAGCAGCCGGACCCGAGCAGTGGGAGAACTCAGCGTCCCCTCCCTCCGCCCGCGACAAAACTATTATAAAAAGTTACATTTAGCACTATTTGGTTTTGATTGAAAACATTTTGAAAAATATATTTCACACATTTCCTTTTGCTTGATTATAATAACCCCCAATGTCAGAATTCTGAAAATAGAGGCTTTACTGTTCTTTTTTATACAATGTCGCAATTAAGAAAAATTACTTATACAATAAAATCTTTGGCCTGTTTCAATCTGTGGCCCTGAAAAAAAAAACAAAAAAAAAAAAACAACACTTTTTTTTTTTTTTTGTATCTTTCTCACTGGCTATGGTTACAGCAAATCTACCATTAGAAAGCTAAGTAGATTGGATATTTAAACACCCCCCCCCTCCACCCAACCTACACATAATACATGGTAAATTTTTGCTAGTTTTTGTTGTGGAATTTGCAGGGTAACATTCTGTTGCATTCACTTCAGTTATGCTGTGATGCACATGTGCTATACGTACAGTGACCTTTGGTCAGGTAACCGGTATTGCTTCTAAAGTCTCTGTCTAAGGTGACCATTGTAGTTTTGTTCAAATTTTCTCAGAAGCAGATCACACATAGAAACACTCGATAAAAAAGTTGTGAAAGTTATTTTTGCAGATATATTTTTCCTTATTTCTGAAGGATATTTAGTTTTGCACTTCTAGCAACTTTCTTGCTAAGGGGTACTTCTCACATAGTGAGATCGCTGCTGAGTCACAGGTTTTTGTGACGCACCAGTGACCTCATTAGCGATCTCGCTGTGTGTGACACTGAGCAGCGATCTGGCCCCTGCTGTGAGATCGCTGCTCGATACACACTGCTCTGGTTCATTTTTTGGACGTTGCTCTCCGGCTGTGAACACATCGCTGTGTGTGACAGCGAGAGAGCAACGATCTGAATGTGCAGGGAGCAGGGAGCCGGCGTCTGGCAGCCTGCGGTAAGCTGTAACAAAGGTAAATATCGGGTAACCAAGCGAAGCCCTTTGCGTGGTTACCCAATATTTACCTTAGTTACTAGCATCCTCCGCTCTCAGGCTGCCAGTGCCGGCTCCCTGCACAAGTAACCGGAGTACACATCGGGTAAATAAGCAAAGCGGTTTGCTTATTAACCCGATGTGTACTCTGGCTAGGAGTGCAGGGAGCCAGAGCTAAGCGGTGTGAGCTGGTAACTAAGGTAAATATCGGGGAACCAAGCGCTTGGTTACCCGATATTTACCTTAGTTACCAAGCGCAGCATCGCTTCCACGCGTCGCTGCTGGCTGGGGGCTGGTCACTGGTGGGATCTGCCTGATTGACAGCTCACCAGCGACCATGTAGCGACGCACCAGCGATCCTGACCAGGTCAGATCGCTGGTGGGATCGCTGGAGCGTCGCTAAAGTGTGACGGTACCCTAACTTTTAAAAGTGCTTGAAATCTCAATAATCTAATAAGCAGAAAATAAGGCTGATAATAAACTGACAATAGGTAGGATTTGCATTTTCTCTTGTTAGATATAAAGGCTAGTTGAGTTGTGTTCTAAATATCTTTGGTTGGAGATGAGGCCTGACCACATCATTGGGTTAGACGAGCTTGTCTCGGTGTGGGGAGATATTCTGTGAAGTCGCACACTGTTTTATAGCAGATTCCCACCCATCCCCCACCACCTATTTGCTACAATTAATGTCATGTTGTAAGGCTGCAAATATATTTATATTCACGGACTGGAAAGTAATTTGGTTTGGTTATTACAAACAATATAAAGGCAAACTGACAGGTCCCTCATGCCATCAGCATGTACGTACAAGTGCAACTCAATAAACTAGAATATCCTCAAAAAGTTAATTTATTTCAGTAATTCAATACAAAAGGGAAACATATATACAGTATTATATAGTCATTACACACAGAGGGATCTATTCCTATATATTATATAGAGTCATTACACACAGAGGGATCTATTCCTATATATTATATAGAGTCATTACACACAGTGTGATCTATTTCACGTGTTTATTTCTGTTAATGTTGATGATTGTGACTTACAGCCAATGAAAACTCAAAAGTCATTATGTCAGAAAATCAGAATATTATATAAGACCAACTGAAAAAATGATTTTAAACTCAGAAATGTTGGCGCCTACTGAAAAGTCTGTACAGTAAATTCCTCAATACTTGGTCGGGGCTCCTTGTGCATGAATTACTGCATCAATCCCGCGTGGCATGAAGGCGATCAGTCTGTGGTACTGCTGAGGTGTTATGGAAGCCCAGGTTGCTTTGATAGCAGCCTTCAGCTCGTCTGCATTGTTGGGTCTGGTGTCTCTTATCTTCCTCTTGACAATACCCCATAAATTCTCTATGGGGTTTAGGTCAGGCGAGTTTGCTGGCCAATCAAGCACAGTGATACTGTGGTTATTAACCAGGTATTGGTACTTTTGGCAGTGTGGAAAGGTGCCAAGTCCTGCTGGAAAATGAAATTTCCATCTCCAAAAAGCTTGTCAGCAGAGGGAAGCATGAAGTGCTCTAAAATTTCCTGGTAGATGGCTGCACTGATTTTGGAAGTGATAAAACACAGAGGACCTACACAAGCAGATGACATGGCTCCCCAAGCCATCACTGATTGTGGAAACTTCACACTAGACCTCAAGCAGCTTGGATTGTGGCCTCTCCACTCTTTCTCCAGACTCTGGGACCGCGATTTCCAAATGAAATGCAAAATTAATTTACTTTCATCTGAAAACACCACCTTGGACCACTGAGCAACAGTCCTTTTCTTTTTCTCCTTGGCCCAGGTAAGACACTTCTAGCATTGTCTATTGGTCATGAGTGGCTTGACACAAGGAATGTGATAGTTGCAGCTCATGTCCTGGATAATGTCTGTGTGTGGTGGCTCTTAAAGACTTCAGCAGTAGTCCCACTCCTTGTCAATCCTCCCCAAACTTTTGAATGGTCTTTCCTTAACAATCCTATCAAGGCTGCAGTTATCCTAGGAACCATTTTAAATACTAAGGAAGCTTTGCAGGTGTTTTGTGGTAATCAAATTTTCTGAGATAATGACTTTTGGGTTTTCATTGGCTGTAAGCCATAATCATCAACATTGTTATAAAAACTGAAAAGACACGAAAGGAGGCGGGCGCAAATGGTGTCTTATCTGATGGTATCTGCCAAAAATGTATGGGTCTTGCAACAGGATAATGACCCCAAAAACACACAGCTGAAAACATCCAAGAATGGCTAAGAGGAAAACATTGGACTATTCTGAAGTGGCTTCTATGAGCCCTGACCTAAATCCCATTGAGCATCTTTGGAAAGAGCTGAAACATGCCGCCTGGAAAAGGCAGCCTTCAAACACCAAACAACTGGAGCAGTTTGCTTTTGAGGAGCGTCCAAAATACCTGTTGAGAGGCGCAGAAGTCTTATTGACCGTTACAGGAATCGTTTGATTGCAGTTATTAAGGAAAATATTGAGGAGGAGGAGGAGGAGGAGGAGGGCGCCATCATTTCTGTCCAGGCCTATTTCCTGAGTGTTATTCTTTTTTAAATTCTGTGGAAGCAGAAAAGCAGCAATGTCTGACTTTTATTTTTTCATTTTCATAGATTTTTTTTATTTATTATTACTTTTGTCAGATTCAAGTTATTTCTGTAACCATTGTGTATTTTTCTTTCACTAAACGAGGGGTACCAACAATTTTGACCACGTGTGTATTTATGCAACCATATTATTTTAGTTTTTAATTTTCATCTTTACACCAAAAAAGATTTGTTTGTTTTTTAACTGAATTGTTCAGATTCTGGGTGACGAAAAAAAGGGGAATAAGTTCTTAAATTCTACTTTGTATGATTCTTTTATATGACAAAAAAAAATCAAGCATCTTAACAAAGGGTGAGTAGATTTTTTATATCCATTGTATTTGGCAGAAGATGAGACAGAGAACAGACTTCATGCAACAAAATAGACGTTCCATGTACCGCCAATGCCTAACCTAAAACTACTAATTTTCAGGAAGCATTAAAGGAGGTAAAATAGAAGTATTTACATCCCCTGAAGACAACAACTGATGGAAGGACTGATATGATTGACAACTTCTTTTTTTTAATATTGTGCACAGAACAAATGACAAATGCAATGTGATTTGGTAGACAAAGATGAAAGTTACTTTAGTGCCTGTGCAGGAGCACGAAACTGACAACTAAATGTTCATTGAGCCTGCAGACTCCCCAAACACATGTACACTCGGCTGGAATGAGTGTACATGCATTCTATAGAATGAGGGGGTAGTAAACAAACTAGTACATATGCAAAGTGAGCCAAGTCTACATAGACAAAGTACTTTCAAGTACACAGGACAGAGGTGGACATATTATTGGTGCAACCTGTGCGGCCGCACAGGAGCCCAAGAGGTCAGGGGGTGATTTGTACCTCCAAAGCAGGTGCAATTTTGCATTTTTATGAACTCTTGGGCTGAAAAGAGCCCATATATTGTTCTTGCAAAGGGCCCCTTTTCTATCCATGTCTGCCAGTGACAAAGGCCAATATATATACAATGAATACAATGATCCGATTGCAGAAACATTGTGCCGAATTTCCCACAAAAGATATATCCCTGGGCAAATTAAAAAACGAGCACGTTGCCCTACAACTTCTAGTTATAGTGGGGAAACAATAAAGGTTTTTGTGCCAGTTTTTGGCACAGGAAAAAG
This sequence comes from Anomaloglossus baeobatrachus, assembly GCF_048569485.1. Taxonomy (NCBI): domain Eukaryota; kingdom Metazoa; phylum Chordata; class Amphibia; order Anura; family Aromobatidae; genus Anomaloglossus; species Anomaloglossus baeobatrachus. Next base: position 193,366,383 of record NC_134360.1, on the reverse strand, counting down.
AATCATATTTTGTATGCAATTTATATCCAAAAATGTGACCTTTTTTAATATTTTATGTTGTTCTTGCCAATTAAAAAAAATAAGTGGGAACGTTAATGTCGTTAAGTTCAAATCTGATTTGCAAGCTGCGAGGATGGGATTGGCACTGCGGCACACATATGGTGGTCTTGTCCTCTTCTTCAACCATTCTGGCTTGCAATCTTTGAAATTTATTTTCAAGTCTCAGGCGTACACATATCACTTTCACCGCAGATTGCGCTCCTCTCTTTAATTCCTGGTCCCATTTCTTCTGCTAAGGAGGGTATCTTACGAATCTTTCTTATTGCCGCTTGAATGGTGATACCTGGAGACTAGAGGTCACCCGTGGTTCCATAACTCAGGGAATGGATCACAGAGCTTGATCGCTTGGAACGCATGAAATCTCTTATGGCACTCGATCATGATAGCTGGGACATTTACTCTGAGACCTGGTTCTCTTGGACTAGCTTTAAGGAGGGCCCACACTTTGTGAGGTGGCTACATTAGTCATCCTTTTTCCCTCTACAGTTTGTGGTTGTTGGGAGACTAAGAAGGAATCCCCTGCCCCTCCCTATCCTATTCTCCCTTGCTACCTTACCCCACCACCTTTCTTTCCCCCCTCATGTCACGCACAGAGTAGAAGATGTAAATATATATAACGTGTGACACATGCGATCACACCAACGGGAATCTGACGCACTACCAAAAAACACCACAAAAAAAGGAAAAACATCAGGGTTACAATGCAATTGAGGTCCCTGCCACTAGGAAAAGGGGTGAGGGGGGCACCTCCTGCACTAACCTCAAGCTGACTCCTGAGCTCCCTAGTGTCCCTATACAGGTCGTTTCAACCTGGCAGCGAGCATGATACCTCAGACCTCAGATGGCCCTAAACTCACCCTGTCTAGTGAGTATGCCGACGAGTACACTAGACTCGCCACTAAACTAAGAAACACGGAGGGAAAGTAAAGACAGACTGGGGAATAAACAGAATGATACAAAACACCAAACTTCACCATAGAAGATGGACTCTAAAGTAGCAGGTGGATGGGCACAGGACAAAACCTCAGCAGTTCCTTCCACCAGGCTGGCTAAAGTAGAAATACAGTATTTCTAACCTGCTGGAAAGGCTCCAGTATTTAACCTAAATGGGTGTGGGCCCAAAGCAACAACAACAGCTGACCTGTATTGCTCAGAGCTGCTGGCAACAAAACCTGAAATCAACTCATGAGACGCCAAAGGAGAGGAAACTTTGTTTAAATGAGGAGTCTAGATGGAGATGAGAGGCTCCAGTCCTAAGGTTGTCACTAGTCTCAAACAGCAGGGAGACAACTGTGACACCTTATCTTTGCCTCTTTTCTTTCTTCCTTTTCTCTTTCTCTTCTTTCTTTTTTCTCCTTTTCTTACTCTCTAATTGTATTTTGATTGTACTCTACACCAGTTTGTCACCTGTTTTTCATTGGTCCTAGACCTCCTCCTTGGGTTTTCACTCATAAGGAAATCATTGGCTACCAAATTTATCTTCCTATTGTTTTCTGACCAAGTTTGTATTGACTCTAATAGTATCAAGGCCTGGTGTTGATTAGGTATGATAATTAGGGATGATCGAATACCTCAAATATTCGGCTTCGCGAATATTTCCCGAATAGGTCGCCACTATTCGTGAATATTCGATGCGCAATGTAAGTCTATGGGAAACCCGAATAACAACTATTCGGAACTATTCGGGCTTCCCATAGACTTACATTACGCATTGAATATACGCATAGCGGCAACCTATTCGTTGCATATTCGCGAAGCCGAATATTTGAGGTATTCGATCATCCCGAATGATAATGTTTCTTTCTTCATTATCCCTTGGACCTATGACATATTTCATTATTGTAATATTTGACAAATACTGCTGTTATTTGCTCATTTCCTTTTTATAATCCTCTAAAGTGAAATAAAAAAAGAATAAAAAAAACTGATTTGCAAAAAAGGTTTGAATTCACCCCAGCAGACATTATATATAGAAATGCACCACATTTATCAATCATTGGATGACATTTTTATATATCTGGAACAAATAACCACAATGAAAAATTATTGAAAAATCTCCCTTAAGAGAGGCCGTACTGGGCCCTGCCTCTAAAGGGAGACCGACATGACAAGGTTAGGGCGGGAATTATATTGGAAGCAAGTGTTTGGGGTTAGGCAAGGGTTAAAAGATATTTTGAGAATGCAGAAAAAGGGATTTGAAGTAGCATTGTGGGTGTAGTCAGGAAAAAGGTTGGGCTATTAGGGTGGATTATAGGGTTGGTCCGTTAGTGAGGGCATCCATTTTAGGCATGGAGAGCGAGCAATCTCGCAGCCTCCTAATTTTTTATCTTGTTTACATTTTTTTTTTTTAAAAAAAAAAAATTCATTTGGGATGGTAATTGCTTATCGGTATTACAGGGAAAATGGGTACTCATTAACTTAATATTTTGTCATAGCTGTGTGGTGAGAGGAGAGAGTCCCCAAAGTTGGAATTTGGCGTTTGTGGTGGAATGGTGGGGGGGGACCCACAAGGTTCTGAACCCCTCAAGTGGACTTCTTTATAAGCTGGCGAGTAGAGGAATCCCCGCGGTAGGCCCGGATGGGCCGTAGGTTGGGGCTTGTGTTTGTGCGAAACTACGTTTTGTTTTTTTTAACTGATGTCTCAGAGCTGAAGCTTGAACGGCTGGAGGTAAAAGATCAGTCTGGCTACAATTTGGGTAGAATACCCGTCGGACAGGTTTGGGGCTTTGAGGACCACCCTCCGGTTTTTGTACGTTATATCCTGTTGTGTTTGTTATTTATTACTTTAAAAGGCTGTTGTGGCCAATTAAATCCATTTTGGTGTGCAGTCGGTTTATCTTGGGCCAGGTATGGGGGGGATAGTTTGAGGTATTCCTTTATTGACTCAACAATACCCATTGTCATGTTAAATTGCTCTCGTACTGCTTAAGCTGGAAGACGCTGCAACATGACTTAGGAAAGTCTGACTGATGGCCTTGTCTTGCCATACTACATAGTAATATTCCATAAACATAACCACCAGCAAAGGAGGGGTGGTAAGTGAAGAGTCCGTTGTACTTGATTGCAACACCAGCTCCACCACGTGCCCTCAGCCACACCACTCCGGTTCGAGGACACCCAGTGTTGCCCAACCATTGATCCAGCCCAGTAGAGACCGCCATTAACATGTCCCGCTGTGACCCAGCACAGCAGGGATCCACCTTAACCAACTATACCATTGCACCCCCAGGGGTAACCCCTTGCTGCACTGGGTTCCCCGCCCGCTCTTTCTGCAATCCACCGACTTCAAATACCCCCCTCCTTTCCACCGACTGCTGCAACAAAGTCAAATCCTTTTCTCATTTCCATGTTGATCTCCAGAAATCCCTAAAATTAGGCTGGGGGGGCGGGACAATTCCGGACGTCTGCCAGGTAACGAATGACCACCCCCTCACAGCTCGGCCCTGTATATCCACACCTCAACTGACCACCCTCTGACCAATCACATGGCCCTATAACTCCCATAACTCCATCCCACAATTTCCCGCACAAAATGCACGACACCTTAACCCTTTGCTATCCCTCAGGCATAGCATCCCTCCTTAGTCATGTTGGCCTCCCTTGAGCCCCTTCGGAGCAGGCAGTCCGGGCTTGTCTATATCATTAACAAAGTGAACTTGATGGAGAGTTTAAAGAATGAAACTTAGAAGCACAAAATCAGTTGTAGGGGTTGAAATGGAACAAACATGATCCGATTGTCAAAAGTTCACTGAAACTTATCAGCATCATTTCAGACTGTACATCTCAGTCCACTGAGTCAATCTGTGTCTTAAATCTGCCATTACGGAAGTTGAGGGGGGGCTGTATTCAGAGACGCGCTCTCGGTATGTATGTGATTTTACTTCAGTTACATAGAGAAACTCACCATAACGTTTCTGTGCTCCAGATACTAAAGAGGAGGAAAAGAAAGAGGAAAGCTGCCCTATAGAGCGTTCTGAACTACTGACATTCAGGAAGTGGATTTTGCGGTTTCCACTGCTTTAAAAATAAGAGACTTATAAATTGCGCCTCTAACTGATGACAGCAAAACGCACAAAACATCTCACATTTCCCTTGCCACTTATTAGGTAAGTTTACACCTTTTTTTTTAATTATTTTATAAATATTGTCACAACGCTTGATTTACGACTTATTTTTGTAGAAAAAGTAATTGGAAATCAGTTCCAGAAATGTAAAGTAATATACATTAAGTGACAGATTAAAGCCTCGGGATGTCACTCTTTACGGTGTTAGTGACGATCCAGACAAAACTGCGCAATATCCACATTGTTCTTTAATATGATAATAGAGAACTCTTTGGACAATTTGCAATTGCACATTTTAATTTGACAGCTTATATACTTGATGCAGTTATCTTGCCTTTGTATGAGATGTTTTGCATTATTCGTTGGCTTTGCCAAGTCTGGAGGCTGATTCTACATTCTCAATTTCGGCGTTCCTCCTATCACTCACACAATGACACGTTTAGCAAATCACAACCACTGAAAGGGCAATGGGATTGATTTGCCCTCAGTCAAAGGGACAAACCTGATGAAGCCTCCAGACACTATGACTGCTGTCTGATGCCGGGTGCCTTCTTGTTTGGATGTGGTCATTGCCTAACCACAGTTTTCATTGTCTTGTCTAACATCTGTTAGTTCTTCATCAGAAGTAGGTTGAAGTCAATCTTTTCCTGAGGTTCAAATGTAAGAATATTTTGGTGTCTACAGAACGATAAGGGCATAAAAAGAATTGTTTGCTACATTTTAGATTTTTATTATTTTTTATTTATTTTGCCTTTTACCTTAGTAGGAACCTATTTGTGAACATAAATTAAGCTCTTCTCCTGGTGATAATCTTCATGGTGTTGGCTAAGGGCCTGTTCACACTGTGTGTTCATTAGATCCTCCTGAATCCCCTTTGACTAAAAAAAACAACAGGATTGAAATTAACTCCCAACACAAACAGCGTTCAAATAACTCTATTTCTATGTTTCTGAAGGTGTTAGTTCTATCAGACTGGTACAGAAACATAGTTTGCTATATCATTGCAATCTATGGGGTTTGTCTCAATCCAATCTTTAGGATGATTCAGGCAAAACCCCTAGCTAAAGGTGGCTTTACACACTGCAACATCGCAAACGACATCGCTGTAACGTCACGGGTTTTGTGACGTTACAGCGACCTCCCCAGCGACATTGCAGTGTGTGAAACACATCAGCGACCTGGCCCCTGCTGTGAAGTTGCTGATCGCTACAAATCGTTCAGGACCATTCTTAGGTCCTTTGTTTCCCGCTGTGCAGCATGATCGCTAGAAAGTTTCAGTGTGTAAAGGGGACTTTACAGCGACTTCCCTTTCAAATAGCTGCTTTGACACGTCCCCAACAACCAGCTAGGTCGTTCTGCAGGTCCGGATCGCTGTTGCGTCGTTGGCCAGGTTTGCCTGTTTGACAGCTCACCAGAGACTTTGTAGCGATCCCGGCCAGGTTGGGATCGCTGGTGGGATCGCTAGAAAGTTTCAGTGTGTAAACCCAGCTTAACTGTAGAAACTTAATGTGAATAGGGTCTAGTACTGTTATGGAGACACTCTGGCTAGTGCAGCTATAGAGACACTCTGGGTAGTACTGTTATGGAGACACTCTGAGTAGTACTGTTATGGAGACACTTTGGGTAGTACTGTTATGGAGACACTCTGACTAGTACTGTTATGGAGACACTCTGGCTTCTACTGTTATGGAGACAGTCTGGGTAGTACTGTTATGGAGACACTGGTTTTTACTGTTATGGAGACACTCTGGATAGTACTGTTCTGGAGACATTCTGGCTTTTATTGTTATGGAGACACTCTTTCTAAGACTGTTATGGAGACACTATGGCTTTTATTGTTATGGAGGCATTGACTAGTACTGTTATGGAGAGACTGACTAGTACTGTTATGGAGACACTCTGGCTAGTACTGTTATGGAGACACTCTGGCTAGTACTGTTATGGAGACACTCTGGCTAGTACTGTTATGGAGACACTCTGGCTAGTACTGTTATGGAGACACTTTGGCTAGTACTGTTATGGAGACAATTTGGCTAGTACTGTTATGAAGACACTCTGGCTAGTACTGTTATGCAGACACTTTGGCTAGTACTGTTATGGAGACACTCTGGCTAGTACTGTTATGGAGACACTCTGGCTAGTACTGTTATGGAGACACTTTGGCTAGTACTGTTATGGAGACACTCTGGCTAGTACTGTTATGGAGACACTTTGGCTAGTACTGTTATGGAGACACTTTGGCTAGTACTGTTATGGAGACACTCTGGCTAGTACTGTTATGGAGACACTTTGGCTAGTACTGTTATGAAGACACTCTGGCTAGTACTGTTCTAGAGACACTCTGGCTTTTACTGTTAGGGTTGTGCAGCCTACATGTAAAGAGATGATCTCAGACCAATTCCCACCAACAAACTAAGAAAAGCAACTGGGTAACGCACCCTTCATGGGTTCCATTACAGCCGCAGGAGCTCCCTCTTTTTCTGTGGTACGAGCAAATTGCCAGGGGCCTGTACGACCTGAAGTGTTACGTATCTCAGACAGAGAAATTTAGGACCATAAAACAATTCTCCAAGAAAGAGAAGATGGCATCGGAGGAGATCCCAACATGGCAAAGCAAACATAGTAAGCCATCTATACACGAGTCCAGGCATAGGATTTCCAGAGCTGTTTGGTGACAAGTTAATGGTTGGGCTAGGGCCAGCCAGAAGGGAAGTGGTGTACTTGGTTTGATCTCAAAAAGCAGGAATTTGTTGCATTGTTGAGGTTCTCCAAGGTCATCCAAGAGCCGTCTCTAATAAAGGAACAACCTAAAATGTTCCGCACAGGACCAGCACCTAAGCACCAGGTAGTGGACCAGGGCTGAAGACAGGCTTTCTTAGTATAGAAAGGAGCAGTCAAATGCTTGGTGGGTGAAATATGCCTCAAGGAGGATGTCCTGATGACTATTTACAGCGTGGTAGAGATCTTTGGGTATAAGGAGAGGGTTCATCTGAAAGGGTATTTAACTGGGACACAACCATGAGAATGGAGAAAGGGAAGACTCCATCTGAACACATAATCTGAAGTCACCTTTTCTGTGCCTGATTACCAATTGGGTGAGATAAGACAGACGCAATGCAGTAGCAATAAAAGTTGACTAGACCAGCACTTTTGGGTCTGTATAAGATTGATTTCTAGACTAGACAAATTTAGTCATTACTGATTAAACCTCACTGAAAGAAGTCTTAAGGTACTGTCACACATAACGAGATCGCTAGCGAGATCGCAGCTGAGTCACCGTTTTGGTGACGCAGTTGCGATCCCGTTAGCGATCTCGTTATGTGTGACACCTACCAGCGATCAGGCCCCTGCTGTGAGATCTCTAGTCGTTGCAGAATGGTCCAGGCCATTTTCTTCAAAGGCGATGTCCTGCTGGGCAGGGCACATCGCTGTGTTTGACACTGTGTAACAGGATCACAGTGACTGCTGAGATCGTTATACAGGTCGCTACTGCGATCTGTATTGTTCTGCATCGCTGGTAAGATCTCACTGTGTGACATCTCACCTGCGACCTCCCAGCGACTTATCTGCGATCCCTATCAGGTCGCATCGTTTTTGGGATCGCAGGTAAGTCGTTATGTGTGAAGGTACCTTTAGTAATGGTAATGGGGAGACCTTGAATTAGGAGTAAATTTGGGATAACATTTGTTTGGAAAATAGAACTCTGACTTAACTTCTCACATAGCGAGATCGCTGCTGAGTCACGGTTTTTGTGACGCACCAGTGACCTCATTAGCGATCTCGCTGTGTGTGACACTGAGCAGCGATCTGGCCCCTGCTGTGAAATCGCTGATCGTTAAACACTGCTCTGGTTCATTTTTTGCTCATTGCTCTCCCGCTGTGAAGCACACATCGCTGTCTTTGACAGCGAGAGAGCAACGATCTGAATTTGCAGGGAGCAGGGAGCCGGCTTCTGACAGCTGCGGACGCTGGTAACCAAGGTACACATCGGGTAACCAAGCAAAGGCTTTGCTTGGTTACCAGATATTTACCTTGGTTACCAGTGTCCGCAGCTGCTAGAAGCCGGCTGCCTGCTCCCTGCACACGTAGCCAAGGTACACATCGGGTAACTAAGCGAAGTGCTTTGCTTAGTAACCCGATGTGTACCCTGGCTACGAGTGCAGGGAGACAGCGCTAAGCGGTGTGCGTAACCAGAGTAAATATCGGGTAACCAAGCAAAGCATTTTGCTTAGTTACCCGATATTTACCTTGGTTACCAAGCGCAGCATCGTTTCCACGAGTGGCTGGTCACTGGTCGCTGGTGAGATCTGCCTGATTGACAGCTCACCAGCGATCATGTAGCGACGCACCAGCGATCCTGACCAGGTCATATCGTGGTCGGAATCACTGGTACGTCATTTAGTGAGACAGTACCCTTAGAAAAGTAAAAGTACCAAGTCCAACGGTCGAGATCTGGTTGGATCAACTAAATTAGAATGGTTAGCTTGATAAGACGACCACCAGTGGGTGAGGTGGACCCCGATGTATTTTAGAGTAGCAGTAACTGTTTTATGGGAGTATGCAACTGATGCTGATTAAAAACTGAATTTCAATTAACTGTTAAAGACACACTGAACAGCCATAACAATAAAACCACTGTTAAGTGAATGTCTTTGATTATCTCATGACAATGACACATGTCAAGAGCTGGGAGCTATAATTTCTTAGGCAGCAAGCGAATAATCACTTCTCAAGAATGATGTGTTCGAAGAAAGAAAAATGGACAAGTGTAAAGATATGAACAACTTTAAATATGGCTAAATTATGATAGCTAGGTGACTAGGTCAGAAAATCCCCAGAACAGCAGGTCTATGGGGGTCTCTGGTGGATACAGACGGAAAAGGGCCTTTGTGCAAGAACAATATATCAGCCCTTTGCAGTGCAATAGTTCATCACAATCCACAATTCCACCAGTTTTGGAGGTAGAAATTGGCCCCCTTACCTCTTGGGCCCCTGTGCGGCTGTGCGACCAATGTTATGGCCTTCCCTAATGGGGGTGTCTCTGGTATGTACTGGGTATCTAGTAAAAGTAGTCCAAGGAAGGATAACCAGTAAACCAGCGAAATGATCATGAGGGTGAAGGCTCAGTGATAGACCCAAGGATAAATATCTTATTTGAGAATGGAATCCACGGTTCAGCCATCATTAGTCTAATGTGTATGGGGGGCTCTGCTCTAGCACACATTGCAAAAGTGAATTCTGACTACGATGATAAGAATAGCAGCTCAATATGGAGAATACCAAATGAATTGAAGGAGACTTGCATGCAAAGTCATCACCCATCCATTCAAAGCAGCAAGCAATTTGGCCCTGCTCTCAGCTATGGAATGAGCATCTATCACATGTTCATGGAATATTTTGTGTATATGCCAAGTTAGGACAACCCCTTTAATACTTTAATGCCATGTGATATCTATTTTCATTACAGGTTGGGTGTATAGAGCAGGCTCAGGAGCTGCTCTTTACTGGGCAGGCGCTGGCTGTGTTTCACAGTCAGCATCTGCTACAATCAACCAGAGTGAGCTCCAATCGCTGTTGTTTAACCATGTAAGTGCCACTGTCATTGACTGATCGTGGCATTTAAATGGCACTTGTGAACAGGCATTTATTGCCCCTCCCCCATAACAAAATCACAGGTTTGGGGTCTGCTATCTTAGACCTCATGTGAGTCCAGAAAACAAAATTGAAGGGATGGCACTCACCGGTAAATAACAGCTCTTTAATAGGTGGAGGACACGTGGACGGACGACGACCGTTTCACACACACACACATACACACACATACACACACACACACTGTGCTTCAACAGGTCTTGCTAGACTTCCTGTGAAGCTTCAGGGTATGCTTCATAGAAGAACATCAGTCACACTGTATACTGCAGTATCGTGGGCAATCAGTGGTTCACATCCCATACAACATAGTTAAAAATATATATATATATTTGGTATCAATAAGTCTGTACAAGTCTGATATATCAATACATGAGATTATTTAAACTGTACATTAAACAATTAAACACCAAAAAGAAAACTCCAGAATTGCCGTTTTTCGGTTAACGCATTTTCCTCTCAAAAAATAAAGTAAAGTAGAAAAAGTCAATTGAAAAAGAAACAAGTTTTGATTTTTGAGAGAAAAGGAGGGAAAAAAAGTGTAAAAAAAGAAAAATCGTCAGGTCTTTAAAGGGTCTGAGGCTAGAAAGTAACGACACCTCCAGAGGTCTTGTGAGTCCATATCTGCTGTTTTGGTCCAGTGAGAAGGGGTGACTTAATATTAGGAAGGTAGTTTTATTTTTATGGCTGATTAATGTATTTCTCAGATGGGATGACTGTGATTATTGTCTGACAGTTTTGATTTTATCGTTACCAACAATCTCCAGTTTTGGTTCCTTAAAAAAAAGTCAGGCAGGTGTAAGTCTCCATCAGCCACATGGCGTGTGCTCATACATAAGTAATCCGGCTCCGCAGACCTGCAGCTATCCCCACAATAGGTCTGGTATGTGAGATGTTGTTACGGGGGCTGTGGACTCGAGAAAATGCCTCCTGGTTAAATGTCAGACACACTCCCAGGTTTCCCATATGCTGCTGCTTCTGGTTGGGTTTTGTGGTCGGCCAGGTGGGAATAGACGTTTATTTCTCACATTAACCACCAGAATTATCAAATATTTGGCCTTGACATTACAAACTGAGAGATTTCCACCTGGTTATAAACAAAGTTGAGATTAAGTCAAACATTGAGCACATAGGGAGTTTTTAGCTTATCAGGTACAAAAGTTCATCTCTTGGGTTGCATGTATATATCACAATCCATCTCCTAACCCTATCTACAATGGAGAGGCACCCCTCTCCCCCCATTCCCATAAAATAAAGAAAAATTGATTGTGGTTTTGCCATTTGACCAATTTTAAGAAGCATTATTAAGTGTTTGGGAGTCGCAGCTTGAGGGAACTGGTGGTTTAGGGCATGACCCTTTTATAGGGTATTCTCAATTTAACAGTTTTATCTCCTATCCATAGAATAAGGGATAACTTTTTGATTGCTTGGGGTTGGCGTCTAACCGCAGGGTCCCCAACCCATCCCAAGAACCGGAGCTGTGAGAGGAGCAAAGGTCCATTATGTCCACTGCTGCTCCATTCATTTCTATGGGAGTGTTGAAAACCTGCGAGCCCTGGTTCTTAGAATTGGTGGAGGTCTCAGCAAACTTGGAATCAGTGGGGGTCCCAACAGACTTGGAATTGGTGGGGGTTCCAGCAGGCTTGGAATCAGTGGGGGTCCCAGCAGTCTAGCAATCAATGCAGTGCCCAGCATTCTTGGAATCAGTGGGGTTACTAGGAGGCAGACTTGGAATCAGTGGGGGTCCTAGCAGTCTTGGAATCGGTGGGAGTCCCATCAATCTGTGAATCGGTGGGGGTCCCAGCAGTGTTCCAATCAGTGCAGTGACCAGTATTCTTGGAATCGGTGGGGGTCCCAGCAGTCTGAATCGGTGGAGGACACCACAGTCTTGAAACTAGTGGGGGATCCCAGCAGTCTTGAAATCAGTGGGGATCTCAGCAGTCTTGGAAATGGTTGGGGTCCCATCAGTCTTGGAATTGGTGAGGGTCCCAGCAGTCTTGGAATCGGTGGGGGTCCCAGCAGTCTTGGAATCGGTGGAAGTCCCAACAGTGAGGAAGTTATCTTTTATTCCATAGGTAGAGGAGATAACTTTCGAGCTTGGGAGTACATCCTCTGTATCATATTTTATCGATATTTTTTAGTCTAAATACCCTGACCAAGAATAAACTTGCCAACTTTTATCTAGACCCTTATGTGAGATGTCATCATGGTGGGCATGCACAGAACACATTGTCATATTTTATTTACTTATTTTCCACATTTTGCCTCTTTTACAGGTCACTCCCCCTCACCTTCTATTCATTTCACTACTTCTCTTCTCACTCCCTAAATTCGGTGTCTACTTCTGCTGCATCTCATACAAGACACTTTCTGGATTTCTGGAGGCCCTGCTTACTGGGAGCACTTGTCTGCTCCCTGGGAATTTTCAAACTCTTCCAGAAGTCTGCGAGATCTCCCTTATTTCTGGGAAATGTTCTGGGAGAGATAAATGGTTATCTAAGCTCATAAAATGCCCTGCTTTTTCCCGAGAAACAGCACCACTCTTAGCCATGTGCTGTGCCTGGTATTGCACATCTCCCAGTCGTATGTGTAGGGCAGAGCCGACCGCTTTTTAATCGGTCAGACAGTGGAGATGGTCTGTGTGGCGGGGTGCACTTGTGGCACCCCTGAGGCTTTAGTTGCCACAGAGAACTGCACCTCACTTAAGGTGCGGTACTCATCCTGGGTATCGAGGAGGTCAGTGCCGGTTTCACATCCAAACATTCCATAAATACACAACAGGTTGCCCTCCCCACTGGGGACCGGGCTAGGGTCAGGTCTTAAGGATGCCACCACACTGGGGCTTCCACCCACTAGTGACAGGAACTCAGGGATGGGAGAAGCGGCCACTGGGGGAGAGGGAGGAGGACACATTAACACAGGCAGTCACGCCCTGACAGAGGTTGGGGAAAGAAGCAAGGAGAGTTTACCGGTGGAAGCTGCGGGATAGAGGAGTAAGAACAGTCGCCGAGGAGAGAGCTTAGTTGCTCCCTCGGGACCGGCGCAGTTCAGGGTACGGAGCCCGTAGGGTGGAATTATTTCAAGTTGCACCACCAGAATCCGCCGAACAGGGGGATTTTATGTCCCTCTGGCCACCACAAGATCCCGGAGCACAGTAGCAACATAGAGCCCAGAGTCGTGAACACGGTCAGACCCCAAACGGGCTTGCGCTGCCTGCAGACGGGACGGGAACTTTAACACCGAATAGGGGTCTCCAAGCACTTAAGGTCATGGTGATCCACATAGAAGGCACAAGAAGGAAGACCCCACAATCCACACAACACCGGTGGTGACCTCTGAATTATCTGGGATCGTCTGGGGCCCATCACGGCAGAGACCAGCACTCCAAGGGTGACAATCGGACTGTGAGTAAAAGACCTTGAACCGCAACCACTGAGTCAGCCCTTCATTGCTGGCGCCGGCGCCCCGCGCTCCGGTGCCAATGGGCACCACCACCGCATCATCCTTCCCTGGGGCCAGGTTCTACCTGTGGGGAGCCGAACCATCACGGCTGTGTCACTATCCGCCCCAGAGGACAGCACCCACAGCGGCGGTTAATCCCTGGACGCACACCACAGGTGGCGTCACGAGACAACTACTACTCCCAACATCCTCCACCCCTTCATCCCACCATCTATCCCTTTTTGTGGACACCTCGGGGTCACGACGCCAGGCAGGGCCACCCGTGACATCCCCTGACCCTTCACCAGCCCGGTGACGAGTACTTCCCAAGGCCCTGTAGTGTGCTCCACACTTAATTAAGGAGCGCCTCCCTGTGGCAGAGTCTGTGCAGCACTTACCAAGCAAAATTCGCTTATATGATGATTAAGAAACAAAAACATTTTTTTACAAAATGCGGAACCAAGATTTTCCTTGTGGAACTAGAAACAAACCTAAAGGGCTATTCCGGCTCCGCTGTCAGTAGTGAGCGCAGCTAGAAGAAAGTTCCATGAACGGGTGAATATTTAGTCACTTAAGCGGGCTTTACACGCTGCGACATCGCTAATGCGGAGTCGTTGGGGTCACGGAATTCGTGACGCACATCCGGCCGCATTAGCGATGCCGTTGCGTGTGACATCGATTAGCGATTTTGCATCGTTGCAAAACAGTGCAAAATCGCTAATCGGCGACACGGGGGTCCATTCCCAATTATCGTTACTTCAGCAGTAACGATGTAGTTCGTCGTTCCTGCGGCAGCACACATCGCTGCGTGTGACGCCGCAGGAGCGAGGAAACTCTCCCTACCTGCCTCCCGGCCGCTATGCGGAAGGAAGGAGGTGGGCGGGATGTTACGTCCCGCTCATCTCCGCCCCTCCGCTGCGATTGGGCGGCGGTTCAGTGACGTCGCTGTGACGCCGCATGGACCGCCCCCTTAGAAAGGAGGCGGTTCGCCCGTCACAGCGACGTCGCCGGACAGGTAAGTATGTGTGACGCCTGTGGGCGATGTTGTGCGGCACGGGCAGCGATATGCCCGTGTCGCGCAACAGATGGGGGCAGGTACCCACACTAGCGATATCGGGACCGATATCGCAGTGTGTAAAGTAGCCTTTAGTCTGGGACAGAAAATCTGCTTCAGACTGATTGCTTCATGAATGGAGCCCGTGTAAACAGACTTATCTGAGTACTCTGATTTTTTCCTTCTTTCCTCTGTGGTTCTAGTTACGTGTTAAATCTCAAGGATACAAATATAAACAGATGGGTGGAAAATGCAGTCTCCCATCACCAGCCGCCTGCTCACATATATGTGTCCGCTCACATCTAGGGAGTCCACTTTGTTCACACTTGGTCTGTATTCTTATCATCCAAATTATTTTTCAGTTTTTTTTTATTTTGATTGAAAATATTACATATTTGTAAATAGAATATATAAAGTTATTATTTTCTGTGATACTGTAAAATACGAGGGAAAATGCATGATGAATGTTTGTGTACTACAGACATTGTACAACAGAGAAGAATTTGGGCAATTTAATGTCACATGAAGATGGTATAACTTGCCATTAGTTTGAGTCCCATGGAATACATAGAAACAACCATCTGATCCTGGCTTTAGGGTACATGGGCGCGCTGCGTTTTTTGCTGCGTTTTTTGGTGCAGTTTTGTTGTCAGAAAGTTCTCACTTTTGACTTCCCAGCAAAGTCTTTGAGAATTCGGATTTGCTGTGTGCACATTGCAATTTTTTTTTCGTCTGCAGTTTTTCACAAACGTCTGACAAATAAAACATACTACAGTTTATCTTTTTGCGTTTTGCCACAATCACACGCCAACTCTGGGCTGGCGGGGGATTGATCCATGGTATCTGTCAGCATGCCAGTCCCTATATAATTTATGGGAACCAGAATCAGGCGCAAAGGGGTAGGAAGGAGCAAGCACTTCATACTTACCGATCACCAGCGTGGTTGTACACTCCTGCGGCCTCTCATTTTTCTTCACAGGCCACTCATTGGGCTCATACATATTTACTGCTTCCCCCGCTCACCGGTGGCTGGGATTGGTTGGAGTCAGACGCCCCCCCACGCTGAGTGACAGCTTGTTTGACGCTTCCAATCAGAGACTTGGTGTGCAGGTCTATCATACAGTAAAATAAATAAATAAAAAATTGGAGTAGGGTCCCCTCATATTATGATATCCAACACAGATAACGCCATGGCTACAGGCTGTAGCCCCCAGCCATGCGCTTATCTTGGCTGTGTATCAAAATAGGCGGAACTGCATGCGGCTTTTTATATAGTTATTATTTAAATAAATAATTAGAAAACCTGGAGTGCGGTCTCCCCAATTTTGATACCCAGTTAAGATAAAGCCAGACAGTTTGGGGCTGGTATTCTCAGGCTGGGGAGACCCATGCTTATTGCCCTCTCAGTCTAAAATAACAGCCTGCAGCTGCTCAGGATTATCGCACTGATTAGATAAAAAAAATCCACATTCCACTCGGACCAATGTTACTATATGATGCCGCTACCATTTTTTTCTCAGCCCTAATCGGATCGAGAAAACAATCGCAGCATGCTGCAAGTGGAATCCAATTTGTTTTCTCTCGCACCCGTACATGTCTATGGGTGCAAGAGAAACATAGTGGAGTACAGTGCGATACACACATCAGCTGACAATAGAGGAGATAGGGAGATTAGTCCCTCCCTCTCCTCTGCAGTTGTGATCTGATCGCAGGATCGAATCATAGTGGTATGACACTCGGCTTCAACTCCAGCAGAGCTTCTGTGGCCACAGCTTAAGCCCTAGATTAGTAATGGGAGGCGTCTATGAGACACCCCACATCACCAATCTGTAAGTGAAAAGAAATAAACATAAACACTGAAAAAATCCTTTATTTGGAATAAAATACAAAAAAAAAACCCTCTTTCACCACTTTATTAACCCCAAAACACCCCTGAAGGTCCAATGTAATCCAATCGAGGTCCCACGACAATTTCAGCTCTGCTACATCTGAATCACAGCGCGCGAAAATGGAACATGACCACACGCTGTAAATTCAGACAGAGACTGAGCAGTGAGTGGTGATGTCACTCAGATTAGCCGTGGCCACATCTGGGAGTTTCCACGGTCCTTCACCTTTGACCGCAGGTAACCTGAGGGGACCTCAATGACCTCAGGTGAGATCACTGAAGTCACCTGAGGTCAGGAATGGGAATAAAGGGAATCTGTCACCAAGTTTTTGCCACCTAATCTGAGGTCAGCATAATGTAGGGGCAGAGATCCTGATTCCAGCAATGTGTAACTTACTGGGTGGCTTAGTGTAGTTTTTGTTAAATCACTGTTTAATCAGCAGTAGATTATCATTACAGGACTTCTTGGAGTGCTGCTAGGTAGTCCAGCATCTTCATGAGCTCTGTATAACTGCTAGATCTACAGCAGAAAAAAACATTGATTTTATCAAAATGACAGCAAACAGCTCCGTAAGTGACACATCGCTGGAATCAGGGTCTCCCTCTCTACATTATGCTGCTCTCAGTTGGGGAGCAAAAACCTAGTGACAGATTTCCTTTAACAAAAAAAATGGATAAAAATGTAGTAACATTATTGTCCAGGTTGGTATCATTACATCACGACCAAACTTGCATTAATTTTTTTTTATTACTATTTAATATTGAGAAAAAAAATTGAAGTTATAAAACAAAAAAAATAAACAAATCAATTAAAAAATGGAGTTATAATGTTTT
Organism: Anomaloglossus baeobatrachus; assembly: GCF_048569485.1. Taxonomy (NCBI): domain Eukaryota; kingdom Metazoa; phylum Chordata; class Amphibia; order Anura; family Aromobatidae; genus Anomaloglossus; species Anomaloglossus baeobatrachus. The sequence goes on along the minus strand of NC_134360.1, from coordinate 193,349,393 downwards.
CATTTTCTATTGCTACCATTTATTTTTTGTGTGGTGAGCTGATGGTCTTAGTGATACCATTTTGGTGTTGATAGGAAGATCTAATTGCACTTAATTTAATTATTTTAGAAAAGTGGGGTAAATAAAAACTGCAAGTTTGGCGTTACAATTATTTTACTATGGTGGTTAATTCATCATTCACTGGACTATTTCGGATGTGGCGATACCAACTATGTTTATCTCTTAACATTTTTTTAATATCTCCATGTTTAATGGGAGAGAAGAGGCAATTTGATTTTCTTTTTGTACTTTTTTTATTTTATTTTATTTAATTGTACTATTTTAGTCTCTTTTTACTATTAAAAAAATAAATATATATATAATATATATTTATTTATTTATTTTTATATACATATATATATATATATATATATATATATATATTTATTTTTTTTTAAAACAAAAGATTGTAGACTAGCTCACCTGTCTGAGCTCAAGCCCCGGTGTCTCAGTCCTCCTTATTGCATGGACCTGAAGTGGGAGACTTCCAAGAAATGTAGAACAAAGTGAAGAAAGATCCAGCAAGGTAAGACGACTCCAAAGGGCATTAAAAAAAGTATATATTTTTTTTTTCTTTCCGACTCTCCGATAGTTGTATGCAAGGTATATGCAGTATGGTCCATACTGCATATACCTTGCATAGAACCATCTGTCAAGAGCTCTTGAATTTTGAATTTTTATTCTTATATAATAAAGTTGTAAAGAGGAAAAAAGAAATATATACTTTTTTTATTGCCCTTTGGAGTCGCCTTACCTTGCTGGATCTTTCTTCACCTTGTTCTACATATATATATATATATATATATATATATATATATCTCTTACATATTTTAAAATGTTAAAATCTGATCTATTTGGTATTATTTTAATGATATACTAAAAAAAAAAGTAAAGTATTGAATAGACTGGAGTTTTTGTTGGGGGTTTTTTTGCACTGCCCACAAAAAATGCATTTAAGAAAACTATATAACTATATATAATTTTATACTATATAATAATATGAGTTTATATATTTAATAATTGTTAAAAAAAATTTAATTCTTTGTCTAAACTGAAAATAACGCTGGGTTCACACAACTATATTTTCTCCATCTAAAAGAAAAAGAGTCCATTTATTATACTTTTCAGTGGGATTTGTTTTTCTTGGAAGTGGAGAATAAAAAAAATAATTTCTCCATGTTCTCCATTCTGGCAGTTTGTGAAAATCGATTTTATCCGAGCGCAGTCTTATTTTTTCACAGACCATAGACTTGAAGCCATCTGATTCTCGGAGGCAAATCGTCAATGCTGCAATTTCTCTTCCTCCGATCACTCAGTCCAGGGTATAAATCTGACATGTGCACGGGTCTTTGGATAATATTAGTCCACGTGTGATCCGATTTTTTGACAGATGGCACTCGGACTGATAATATGGTCTCTGCCCGAGTCCTGACAGTGAGGCTGAGTAACATCAGTAGCTTCTTGAAGCACCCTCCTTTAAGATCAATTAAAAGAAAATACACACTGAAACTGGTATAAACTGATGTAAGGTCATGTGCTGTGGCATCAGTTTCAGAGTCATATATTAGTCAATCTATCTAGAATTTAAAGGGGTTTTCCAGGCAAAAAGTAACAGACTAAAATTGCTTTGTGTGATTGCACATTGCCAAATCATGATAGTGTGCCATGTGCACACCGTTACAATCCCCCTGGACTAGCAACAGGAGTAGTCGTCACAATTTGCACATTTTCGGTCACTTTCTGACTAGTTTCAGCTGCTCTTCTGAGTACATGCTAGTTGGCATGTGTCCACAAGTGTGCAGATTGTATAGATGTGGTCACATGACTGCCCACTCGTGCTGCTAACACAGCCCTAAACAACTCCACAGCATTATCCTTCCAATACAGTCAGGCAGGTAGCATGATCCACACATTCGCCAAATGCAGGCTCATCCATCAGACTGCAGAGAAGTGTGATGGATCACTCCACAGAACACATTTCCACTGCTGACTTTACACCACTAACATCAGATACGTAGTATTGTGCTTGGTGACCTAAGGCTTTCATTCAGCTGCTCGACCATGGAAAGCCAGGACATGAAAACACCCCTCTAGCATTTTTGCTTTGTTTTCTTTTTAGCACTGGAGGGGCACTGTAAATCTAAGCCCCTTGTTCCCCATCTTCTACTCACCTTCCGGCGTGTTCACCGTTTATAATGCCGCAGCAGTCCCGCGCAGCCATCTTGTGACTGTAACTTCTGGCTGGCCTACAGTCAGAAGCTACGTCACAAGTGCTCAATGACAGTCTATGAGAGCCAGAAGGAGGTTGTCCTAGACTTTTAATGAGTTGTGCCCTACGGTGCGTTCATGAAACACTAGAGTAGCCACAGGTCACAAAAGTGGATGATGCCACTGGAAGGTGAGTATCAGACTAAGGGGCCGGGGACTGAAGTGGTGGAGTGATGTTTGAAGGTCCCAGGACACAGTTTTTGTGAAGGTAATACCAGTGGAGCTTTGGACCTTCTCTCTTGAGTCGGCTATACCGGCCCCGGCAGACGGCATGGTGAGGGGCCCGATCTGATACAGTCCACTATACCGGCTCCGGCAGACGGCATGGTGAGGGGCCCGATCTGATACAGTCCACTATACCGGCCCCGGCAGACGGCATGGTGAGGGGCCCGATCTGATACAGTCCACTATACCGACCCGGCAGACGGCATGGTGAGGGGCCCGATGTGATACAGTCCACTATACCGGCCCCGGCAGACGGCATGGTGAGGGGCCCGATGTGATACAGTCCACTATACCGGCCCCGGCAGACGGCATGGTGAGGGGCTGGATCTGATACAGTCCACTATACCGGCCCGGCAGACGGCATGGTGAGGGGCCCGATGTGATACAGTCCGCTATACCGGCCCCGGCAGACGGCATGGTGAGGGGCCCGATGTGATACAGTCCTCTATATTGGCCCCGGCAGATGGCATGGTGAGGGGCCCGATGTGATACAGTCCACTATACCGACCCGGCAGACGGCATGGTGAGGGGCCCGATCTGATACAGTCCACTATACCGGCCCCGGCAGACGGCATGGTGAGGGGCCCGATCTGATACAGTCCACTATACCGACCCGGCAGACGGCATGGTGAGGCGCCCGATGTGATACAGTCCACTATACCGGCCCCGGCAGACGGCATGGTGAGGGGCCCGATGTGATACAGTCCACTATACCGGCCCCGGCAGACGGCATGGTGAGGGGCTGGATCTGATACAGTCCACCATACCGGCCCGGCAGACGGCATGGTGAGGGGCCCGATGTGATACAGTCCGCTATACCGGCCCCGGCAGACGGCATGGTGAGGGGCCCGATGTGATACAGTCCTCTATATTGGCCCCGGCAGATGGCATGGTGAGGGGCCCGATGTGATACAGTCCACTATACTGGCCCGGCAGACGGCATGGTGAGGGGCCCGATGTGATACAGTCCTCTATACCGGCCCCGGCAGACGGCATGGTGAGGGGCCCGATGTGATACAGTCCTCTATATTGGCCCCGGCAGACGGCATGGTGAGGGGCCCGATGTGATACAGTCCACTATACCGGCCCCGGCAGACGGCATGGTGAGGGGCTCGATGTGATACTCGAGGAGCAATGGGACTGAACGAAAAACCTGATTTAAGTGATAAAGACGTGTGTCCCAATACTTTTCTCTACATAGTGTATATATCCCTTTTTTATTTTTAACCTTTTTTTCAAGTGAATGGTTTTTGCACAGTGAAGCCTTGTGGTGGCCTCAGTTTCTACATGTGACAGGATTCTGGTAAATTCTGTAGTACTCACACCCAATCCAGAGACACACACCTATACATCGCACTAAGTATCACTATCAGGAGCTGAAATCTGAGTGCGGCGCTGTGGAGAAAGGACAAACGGCACAAGACGGCACAATCCAATATCATTTATTTTTAAAGATAATTTTTGTTTTCCAATTTGTAAATAAAACAACAATTTTTGATAATGATTTTTGGCTTCTTTATCCATAAAGAAAAAAAAAGAGGCGAGCCTGGTTATGGCACTATATATAATTGCCAGATGTAGGGGTTTTACCACTGTCATATTGAAGTTTATCCCTTTTATTATTTGGACAGTACATAGACATGACCCCTGTGGTTGTTTCTCCTGGACTCAAACGTTCACAGAGCCCCCCAAAAAAATACCCCCAGCATGTGATTCATGCTATGAAGGTATTCAACACATTCAATCAAGTTTAGTGTAAAGATGGAAGTTTCTCTTATCACATTGAGGGCGCAGAGAAAAGGAGGAGACCATCTGGGTGACCAGGTGACCTTGAGGGAGAACATGGCTGACAATGGTACTGCTGGACTACTGACGGCAATGTTTCCTTAAGGCCACTTCACACATAACGAGATCGCTAACGACATCGCTGCTACGTCACATTTTCTGTGACGAAACAACGACTTTACCAGCGATCTCGTTATGTTTGACACGTACCAACGATCCGCCCCCTGCTGTGAGATCGTTAGTCGTTGCTGAATGTCCTGGGCCATTTTTGGCTCGTTGGAGTCCTGCTGGGCAGGATGGATCTGTATGTTTGACACCTACCAATGATCTCGTTAACGACCTAGATGAGAACTTAAAGTGTGACACGTAGGCGCGTTGTTGCGTCACCTTTTCCGCGCCCCCTCTGCACCAATTGGTTGGCACTGAGAACAGTAAGCAAACACTCGGGAATGAAGGAGGGATGAATCCGGTTGCAGATGCAACTTCAATCTGAAAAGCAAGCAAGCAACCGGGAACAATGTACGAATGAATCCTGGTGGAGTCGCAGGTTCTATCCTCAAAGCAAGGCTCAAAAAGGGACAAAGGATCAAGTGATACAAAGTTGCCTTCTAGGCCAGCCGCCTAATCAGAATGCAGTATTGGCCACCAATCGGAGCGGAGGGGTGTGGAAAAGGCGACGCATATGCACGCCTACGTGGCTTACAGCGTTAAACACTACGTCCCTATTCGAGGTCGGAATCATTATATAGCTGCTGTGTGACAGGGTTCTAACGACCAACGAGATCGTTATACAGGTCGCTGCATCGTTACTAAAGTCGTTGGGAAAATGACTGTGTGACATCTCACCAACTATCTCACCAACGATTTAACAATCCGGAAACTGTGACGTAGTAACGATCTCGTTAACGATCACGTTATGTGTGACTTGACCGGGTTTATGCAGACGACCATCTTTTCGGTCTGAGTGCGATTTGACAAAACATCGGATCTCAGTCAAACCAATCTAAAGGCCGCTTTACACACTGCGATATCGGTGCCGATATCGCTAGCGTGGGTACCCGCCCCATCTGTTGCGCGACACGGGCAAATCACTGCCCGTGCCGTACAACATCGCCCAGACCCGTCACACTACTTACCTGCCCGGCGACGTCGCTGTGACCGGCGAACCGCCTCCTTTGGGCGGTTCGTTCAGCGTCATAGCTACGTCACTGAACCGCCGCCCAATAGAAGCAGAGGGGCGGAGATGAGCGGGACGTAACATCCCGCCCACCTCCTTCCTTCCACATAGCGGCCGGGAGGCAGGTAAGGAGAGCTTCCCCGTTCCTGCGGCGTCACACGGAGCGATGTGTGCTGCCGCAGGAACGAGGAACAACTTCGTTACTGCTGCAGTAACGATTTTTGAGAGTGGACCCCCTTGTCACCGATTAGCGATTTTGAACGTTTTTGCAACGATGCAAAATCGCTCATAGGTGTCACACGCAACGGCATCGCTAATGCGGCCGGATGTGCGTCACCAATTCCGTGACCCCATCGAGTTCGCATTAGCGATGTCGTAGCGTGTAAAGTCACCTTTACTCTATGAGGAAGGGCACAAGGCCATATTTTTCCTTGGACTCAGCCCAAGGAAAGTCTCAGGATGCCAGAGTTACCTCCGTAAATCAGATCAGACTCGGCTAGCAACTCATAGGTCGGGTGAAAATATTGGACCACATCATCCGAGTGTAGTCTGATTTTCATGGACTGAATGAATGGAGAAGATAGAACAAAAATAATTCTCTATCTTCTCTCATCCTAGAAAATTGGATCATACTCTGATCGCACTCTGATGACACTATGGTTGCACTCTGATCACACTCTGATAACACGATGGTCACATGGTCACACTCTGATGACACTATGTCTGCACAGATCGCACTCTGATGACACTATGGTTGCACTGATTGCACTCTGATGACACTATGGTTGCACTGATTGCACTCTGATGACACTATGTTTACACTGATCGCATTCTGATGACACTATGGTTGCACTGATTGCACTCTGATGACACTATGGTTGCACTGATTGCACTCTGATGACACTATGGTTGCACTGATTGCACTCTGATGACACTATGGTTGCACTGATCGCATTCTGATGACACTATGGCTGTACTGATCGCATTCTGATGACACTATGTTTGCACTGATCGCATTCTGATGACACTATGTTTACACTGATCTCATTCTGATGACACTATGTTTGCACTGATCGCATTCTGATGACACTATGGCTGCACTGATCGCACTCTGATGACACTATGGTTGCACTCTGATCACACTCTGATAACACGATGGTCACACTCTGATGACACTATGGTTGCACTGATTGCACTCTGATGACACTATGGTTGCACTGATTGCACTCTGATGACACTATGGTTGCACTGATTGCACTCTGATGACACTATGGTTGCACTGATTGCACTCTGATGACACTATGGTTGCACTGATTGCACTCTGATGACACTATGGTTGCACTGATTGCACTCTGATGACACTATGGTTGCACTGATCGCATTCTGATGACACTATGGCTGCACTGATCGCATTCTGATGACACTATGTTTACACTGATCGCATTCTGATGACACTATGGCTGCACTGATCGCACTCTGATGACACTATGGTTGCACTCTGATCACACTCTGATAACACGATGGTCACACTCTGATGACACTATGGTTGCACTGATTGCACTCTGATGACACTATGGTTGCACTGATTGCACTCTGATGACACTATGGTTGCACTGATTGCACTCTGATGACACTATGGTTGCACTGATCGCATTCTGATGACACTATGGCTGCACTGATCGCATTCTGATGACACTATGTTTGCACTGATTGCACTCTGATGACACTGGCTGCACTGATCGCACTCTGATGACACTATGGTTGCACTCTTATGACATGATGGACGCACTCTGATGACACTATGATCGCACTGATCGCACTCTCATGACATAGTTGGTTGCCCTCTGATCACACTCTGATAACACAATGGTCGCACTCTAATGACACTATGCTTGGTGCACTCTAATGACACTATGGTTGCACTGATTGCACTCTGATGACACTATGGTTGCACTCTGATCACACTATGGTCGTACTCTGATCAAAATGTGCTTATCACAGATTATCTGATTTTCTCAAATGAGGGAAAAAAAGGTCATCTGCACCTAGCCTAACACTAATTATCTGAGCTTACAAAAGTAATATTAGATAAAGTTGGTTCATTTACTTTTACTTTATTTTTCCACTTTTTGCCTGGTGTAAATGTTCTGATGTTTCTGAAGCTGGGTAATAACTAAGACCTACTTTATCTGAGTTTGCAACTGTTATGGTTATGGTTGATTTGCTTAGAAATCAAGATGGGTTCAGCAGGTCACATTGTACAGATGTGACTGTGCGGGGTTGTATCTGCCCTGATTGAAACCTCTCCTGTATGAGTCA